>NC_137894.1:123814428-124178308 GCF_963455335.1 Martes martes | reverse complement strand
CATCTGGCAACAATTCCAGCAATAATTGGTATACGACTTTCATTTTCTCCTAATTTTGATCTCAGAAGAGCAGATAATTGATCATAGCAGGTAAAATAAATAACTGTGGCAGGAACTGCCATAACTCTGTTTGAAACACACCAACAAAAAGATTTATACAAAACTGTCAAACGGCTTAAATGTATTATTACTAAATATAAGCTAAAATCCTTATATATAAGCTGAAAACCGTAATGAACCGGCCAATGAGATTGATTTTTCTTTTATCTTAAAATTATTAGTGTTTAACTTAGCAGGCAACAAAATGATGTACAATAGGTATCTGCCTTACAGAAGTTTAGATTTTAGTTGTGAAGATAAGTCACAGAGCACTTGCTCAGTTCATAAATAGGAAAAGACTAAATAAAGAGGACACTCCTCTACCTCCTGGATTTGTTCTATTGTTTCAGGTCTCCCAAGAATCTTCCTTCCCAATTACATTCACTGTAACATGAAAATCCCTGAAGTAAAAAATACAAGAACATTCGTAAAATATTTTTGAACTACGGACTGGTATCATACCTGCTTGTATCTAGAAATAAATTACAATTAATGTTGCAGAATTATATATATGTAGCTTTGAAGAAATTCCAGTGACATATTCTTGCAAATGAAATTATCAAAAGGGAATTATTATTATTATTATTTAAAAGATTTTATTTATTTGACAGACAGAGATTACAAGTAGACAGAGAGGCAGGCAGGGAGAGGAAAAAGCAGGATCTCTGCTGAGCAGAGAGCCCAATGCGGGGCTCGATCCCAAGACCCTGAGATCATGACCTGAGCCGAAGGCAGATGCTTAACCCACTGAGCCACCCAGGTGCCCCTTTTTCTTAATTCATAAAGACAACTCACGACAAAAAAAAAGTTCAAACAGTATATAAGGGTGTAAAATAAATAGTAAAAATCGACTTGTTTTTTGTAACCACTAGTCCCATCCCCCAGAGGTAACCACTGTTAGGAATTTCTTAGGAATCTGCTTTAGAAATTTTTACGCATATGAAGCATATATGAATACCCTTTTTAAAATAATGCAATTGGAATTAAAGCATACCCATGATGTGTGATCTGGCACTTAAAAAAATCTTGATATGGTTGAAATTTTCCATACCAGCAGAGAGTATTGTTACTGATAAACCGGAGCCAAGAACAGTAAAAGGTAGCTCTATCACATGGGATCACTGCTTTATCAAAGGGTCCCCTCTGGGGGTCACAGTATGCTTCAGTACTCGGCATCAAATGCCCAGCCCCCTGCCAGCTCTGTGTAGCCACCTGCACACTTGATACTCATGTACACGACAGGAAAGATCTAAAACCTACCTTGTATCACAGGTTGTTGTGAGGATCATGAACAACGATGACAATGACACCCCAGCCACACCCCAGGTGTGCCAGGCGCTCTCCTTAATGTCGTCTAGGCATTAGTTTGACTAAACTTTGCTCTTGACAGCCCTGTGAAGTAGGCGTTACTATTAGCGCACAGACTGAAAGGGCCATCTCGCTGTGCGTACCTAGCACACAAGACTGCCCAAATGCTTGACCCTGTATCAATAAAGTGAACGTCGTGTCAGCAAACCTGATCAGCGCCACGGTAATATTTCTCAAATGGGCACTGTAAAGTGGGTCCCATTTTCCCCTTAAGAATAATGTTGTAGGGGCGCCTGGGTGGCTCAGTGGCTTAAGCCTCTGCCTTCAGCTCAGGTCATGATCTCAGGGTCCTGGGATCGAGCCCCACATCGGGCTCTCTGCTCGGCAGGGAACCTGCTTCCTCCTCTCTCTCTGCCTGCCTCTCTGCCTACTTGTGATTTCTCTCTGTCAGATAAATAAATAAAATCTTAAAAAAAAAAAAAAGAATAATGTTGTAATTAAGGGTTCTGTTCCAAAACTTCCCCTTGCCTTACTGTACATTCTAGACATAAGAAAATCTTGTCAAAACAGAGCAATAACAAATCTCATCATCATTCGAAATAACAAAATAAGGTTCCATGGCTCAGAGATTCTGAGAGATTGGTTCCTACAACCCCTCCTTTTTTTACTGATCAAGGAAATCAAACCCAGAAAATATGCGGGTCTTCTCTAAGGGTATATACCCTGTTACAACGGTCTCAGCCATGAAATAATTTTTAAATATACATACATTTCAACCCCATATGATTGCTTACGGGACTCCAACATATTCTATATGTATATACAAAAGATACTATATCACAAATCTGATATAATATTAATATACAAGTTAGAGTAAGCATTAAACATTTAATTAGAAGTAGCTTTCCCTGCCTGAGAATTTAAAAGGTCATTTGAGGAATGGTTTGACTGACTCATTTCTCTTATAAAAAACTCTCTAGGCATAATGTGAATCAATATCAGCTTATTCTCTCAATTTATTTTTTTATAAAAACCACAGGCCTTCAAAAGTAGCCCACTGGGTCCTTTCCCCCATTAACATGGTAGCAGAAGCCTCTCTAGAGTTTGAGACATCACTCCAGGCCTTAGCTTTGGTTCAGGATGCTCAAGCTTTGACCGGATCCTCTTGCTGATCTCTATTTCTTTCTCTTTCCTCCCCACCCATCTGAGAGAAGGGAGGAGGAAGAGAGACTCACATTCCTTTAGTGTGGTTATAGCTAAGTGGACACTATGCATTTTACTCTAAGGATTTAAAAAAAAAAAAAAAAAAAAAGACAGGGACCTAACTCTTCCCTTCCAACTCAGACTCTCATCCATCTCATCACCATCTCTCCTGACCTTTGGCTCAGGACATGATCCTGGTGTCCTGGGATAGAGCCTCACATCAGTCAGTCGGGCTTCCTACTCAGCAGGGAGCCTGCTTCTCCTCTCCCTCTGCCTGCCACTCCCCCTGCTTATTCTTTCTCTGTGTGTCAAATAAATAAGTAAAACCTTAAAAAAGAAAAAGACACAATAACTGCTTGCTTTGACTGCTCCGAAATCAGGAGTTGGGAAGAAACATAGTGCTCAGCTGCATCCAAGACGGGGCTTGTTGTGATCAAGTCATAGGTCAGGGTCCCAGTTTCCCAGTCTCTTGAGTGAGCAAAAGATCATCTATCTCATCAGGCTGTGGCTCAAGTTTAACCGTCAAACATTTTGTGAATGGCACAGCACCACACAAGTATCAGGTAATGACCATCACTGCTTCTGGCTCTCTAAATATGTTGGAGGGATGGGGCTCCTGGGTGGCTCAGTGGGTTAAAGCCTCTGCCTTCGGCTCAGGTCATGATTCCGGGGTCCTGGGATCGAGCCCCTCATTGGGCTCTCTGCTCCGCAGGGAGTCTGCTTCCCTTCCTCTCCCTCTCTGCCTGCCTGTCTGCCTACTTGTGATCTCTGTCTGTCAAATAAATAAATAAAATCTTTAAAAATAAATAAATAAGTAAGTAAGTAAATATGTTGGAGGGAGAGCATGATAGTTGCTTTGAAAGTGGAACCAAGTTGTTTCTGTTGTTCGTGATGTCCCAGCCCACGGCCTGCGGTTCCCAAGGGAGGTCCATCAGGATAACTAACTAGAAGGTGAGCACAATTCTAGTAGAAAACAGACCCGCTTATTTTCATGTGGTCACAGACCTTTTCCTCCACTCTTCTTGCTTTATCAGACTTTCTGAACTCCTTCCTTTTAGCATAATTATAAAACTATTTTTAAACCTTCTATGGTAAAAAATTTCGAACGTATATCAAGGTGGAGACAAGAGTATAACAAAACCTCCCACGCAGCCCTCAGCAGCTTCACGACGACCAGTTCACTCAAATCTTGTTTTACCTATTTCCCTACCCACTCTGGATTATTTTGAAGCACATTCCCAGCATCACATCATTTTATCCATAAACATCTTTGCATGTATCTCTAAAAGATAAGGATTCTGTATGCAAACACAACCAAAATATTATTACATCCGAAAGGAAACTATAATTACTTAATATATAATATGCTATTGGTACTTAAATTTCTCTAAATCTATTAAAAGATTTTTTTTGGTACTTTCCCCAAATGAATTAGGCAATTAATTGATAAATGTTGTCTTTTTAAATCTAAAACTTCTTTTCCATCTTCATTTTTTCCTTGCAATTTACTTGTTAAAGCAGCTGGTTCTTTTGTCATAGAGATTGTCCTGCAATTGATGGTGTGATTCATAACACCATCACATAACACTCCGTCCCTATTATTTCCTGTGAATTCAGAGTTAGATCTAGGGGCTTGACCAAACTCATATTTGATTTTTGGATAGAAGAGTTGATTGCTCCAGTTTTATGCATGGAGCAGCCACTGAGAATCAGTGTTTAGGCATTGCTTCATGGGAACTGGAAAATGGTGATTTTCTCCCATTATTTCTTCATTTGCTAATTGGGATGCTATTATTATTAAAAGTTTATATCTGACTGAAATGAAAGCATGTAGTTTCCACTTCCATTTTGCCCATAAGGTGTTGGACAATATATCAGTTCCTTTCTATCTACATATCTCAATACTGAGAAGATAATTTTAGACTTTAATTAAAAAAAAAAAAGACGACTCTATTAGATTTCTGGGGGAAACAACTGGGAAACATTTTTTTCAGAAACCTTCAATCAAAGGGCAGAGAAGGACTGGTCATTCAGATTCAAATGTGATTCTTTCTATTGTGAGCTCTAGGACGCTGCTCAAGGTTTTTGGCATTTTTACCCTCAGTTTTCTCACCTATAAAGTAGGGATAGTAACTCCTACCTTATGACTTCTGTGAGGATGCATGAAAAAGTATTCAAAGAGTCTGTTCCAGCATCTGAAAAATCACAGATGCTCAGTAAATTATAGTTACTACTAGTTGCACCATTGTCTCCCCCATAACTAGCACAGTGCCTGGCAAACAGCAATAGCTCAATAAATGCTGAGTGAATAAAGTGTTGATTGACTTTACTTTGGCCCAAGCTAATGATGCTTTAATATTTCAAGATGCTGGGGATATAAAAATGAAAAAAAAGTTCTGCTCATGAATTTATGCAGGAATGGAAAAGGGGATTTATTTGCTCTCAGGGTATTTATTCTAGTTGGCTCTTTTGAAAATAAGCACTATTAGTAACCCACAGGGTCAGGACAAGAGAGGGGAGCATGAGCTCAACTACATAGGAAGACATGAGAAGACATCAATTTTCACCAAAAGAAAAATATACCGGTACTGTCATCATATTGGAATTGACCTGAGGTGCATTAAGGGCTCACTAGGTATAGTGAGTTCACCTGTGTCCCACAAAAACGCAGGCTGAAGTCCTAAGCCCCAGACCTGTGAATGTAACCTTATCTGGAAATAGTCTTTGAGAATGTAGTCAAGTGAAGATGAGGCTTTACTGCATTAGGGTGGGCTCTAAATCCAGTGACCGTTGCCCTTATAGGAAGGGACCAGCATCACTGAGATACACAGGGGAAAAGACATGGGGAAGACAGAATCAGAGATTAGAGTTATGCTGCCATAAGAAATGGCAAGGATTGCCAGTCATCACTTCAAGCTAGAAGAGGCAGGATGGACTCTTTCCTATAGCTGTCTGAGGGAACATGGCCCTCCTGACACACTGGTTAGGATCTCTAGCCCCCAGAACTAGGAGAGAATAAATTTCTCTTGTTTTAGGCCACCCAGTTGGCAGTAAGTGGCTATGGCATCCCTAGGAAACTAATATGTCCAGTGAACCGAGACCAAAGGTATGGACCAATCAGCCTAACTTTGGCTTCAAGTGTCTAGTGAGAAAGAGAGCAAAGGAGGGGAGAGACCCTAAACAAGAGAACCTGATCTGTTTTAATTCATCTTATTTCAAGTGGGTCTATGATTGACTCTTCAAAGCTATGCAAGTACCAACAGGCAAGCTTGCTTTACCTGAAAAGCAGGTAGGTAGAAGTCATGGAACTTGCTGGCAGGGATACTTTGGGAAAAGGCACGCTGTCTGTGGAGTCTGGCAGGGGGCAAGGGGAAACAATGCCGTCCAGGCAGGCGTGCTGGTGGAAGCACGCTAGCCTAGGTACCCACCTTCCTATCTTTACTGTAACTCAGGAAGGCTCTATGGTCTAAGGGTGATGCTCCTGAGAGCACTCCCCTAGTCACCTACCCACACTGAGCCTCAACATACCATCCCACGCACTGTGAGAAGTCAATGCAATGATGTGGTAGAGAACCTGGCTTGGTCCCTTTACAAGACCATTGTCTGGATATTCGTAATACAAAATAGTGCTGGGAGGGGGGCATTCACAAACATTCCCTGAGCCCCCTTTGTGTGCCCGGCACTGCGCTGGACACTGGAGAAACTAAGAATGAAAATAAGAACTAACAAAGAAATGAAGTCTTTGATAAATTAATTGTATTAGGGATGCAGGATTAGGGATGACGTCTTTCTTTTTTCCTTAAAATGTCTTTTAATGTTATAATAATGTTTTACAATGAAATCCTTAAAATTAAAACTCAGAGCTAATTTTTTTTTAAAGATGTGGGAAAAGCTTTCACAGGCAGCTGTTTTGTTATTATCTATTTAACAAATGTATGTGTATATATTTGCAACATTGTGCAATCCTTCAACAAGGCAAAGCCCTAGGTACCTAGGGAGACAGTGCTGCCCTCTAAGTTACCCCCACCCACACTGCACACTAACACGGGGTCAGTAACACATGATTTCACACTTAATTGGTAGCTAATTATTTCAGATGTGCTAATTTTATTTTCCCAGATTAGCTCCCCCAGGGCAGGAATTACCTCCTTTCACACCATCTGTCAGCACCTACTCGAAAGCCCACCATGCCCAGGATTAGCTGGCCTTGCAGACAGAACTATGCGACGGACTTCTCTCTACCTTTCTGGAAAACAAGCCACGACAAGCTGCCCAAGTGGTTACGTTAGGGCAAGGAAAGAGGCAGAAGAAACTGTGACTAAGCATCCCGCTCACTGCAAGGGTCTGCTTAATCATTTCTTATTGGTTTGCCCTGAAATGGCACCACTGGAGGCCACAGAGCGAAACATGCATGTGCGACCAAGGGAACCACCTACAAGTGCCCAGTGCCCGGGAGACAGAAGGGAGCATGTGTATGTACACGTGCATGCGTGTGTACTCCGTCTGATGCCTAAAGCAAATAAAAGCTTTCTTGGTGAATTCAGACTTTTATTGTTCCACTGTGATGGCCACAGATGCCTGGGATAGTTGCTGGAAGCAACCAGGAGGATTTGGCCCTGCACATCTTTGGAAATGTGGGTAGGAGTATTATGTGCCTGACACTGTGCTAAGCTCTTTACATCTACTCTCATTTATTCCACTCAGAGGCCCTGCCAGCTCAACCTGGCCACAAAGGGCCGAGCCAGGCCCGGATCCCAGTCACTCCTTTGTGAGTCCAGCACAGACCTGCATGATCACAGCTCAACAGCATGGCTGGCTGCACTGACAGAACCAGGAGCAAGCAAAACCATTAGCCCCTAGCCATTTTTCTTCCATACCTGAAGCCTGGAGCAATGAACTTTGCCTGGAGACTCAAATAACCCCACAAACTTGGCCTCTATGCACACCTCCAGCCTTGGGCAGAGGAGAGAAAGGGAACCCCGCTGTAGCCACCAAAGTGAGTTGAGAAGCTGCATCCTCCCTCCTCTGCGTGCACGGCAGCTAATTGAGGTTAGAGCCATAGAAACCAAACAAAGGCTCCCAGGAGCCCACACAGCCTGGGCTCACAGCTGCCAGCCACTGTGGAAGGGAAAAGGGAGCCCCTCCCTCCTTCATTCCTCAATGGCTTAATGAAGATTTGGCCTGTCATCTTCCCAGGGAACAAACTCCACGCTGTCTGAGACCGATTTGTATTCTCAAACAACAGCAGATCTGCCTTTGAAACCAAAAGTCAGCAATAAAATGGGTCATAAACATGTGAGGTTATGAGCCCTTAGAGAAGGTGACTGGATTCCTCCCAGCCCTTGGGCCTGTCAAAACCAAACTCGTGAGGAAGTTCCTCAATGTCCCCACCAGGGCAAGGGGGAAGAAGGTGGAGGTCACGGCTCTCACTGCACTACTAACACAGATGGTGTGCTTTGTAGGCAGGACCTCCTTGCGCTCCAAGCTATAGGCTTAACCGCCCGATGCCATCCACCAACAAATGAGAATATCCAGCTGGCCTTGCAGATCTGGAATGATTCTGAAAAAAGTCACACTCATATTCGAAAACGTCCAAGATTCTAGCACATAAATGACGGACTGACTGAATGAATGAATGAATAAGGACTTTATATATAGCATAAGCAAGTACTATCTTTGAATCCAGCAAAGAAAACCCAATCATTTTCCTACTAAAGTTATTTTTTTTTTTAAGTATTCTTTAAATCCCTCTTTCGGGGATAGAAATTCCAGGAAAGACATCATCATTATTCAGATATTATAATATTTTTATTATTAAGGTCTCCAAATGGGTCTGAGTATATCAAACTGACCTCAGTGCCTTGAACTTCTTTGTCATCTTCGTAGAACTAGGCTGACAAGTAGACCGTTTCTGGGACTGAGCGTGTCTGGCTCTTTTCCAAAAGGGAAGAAGTTATCATAGGGAAAAAAGATACATTTGTCCTTTATGGATCCAAGACATGCGGATAATAGTAACTATAGTAAAATTATTATGATTTTATTGGAAGAGCTGACATTAATTAAACACATCTATATCAAGCATTTTTCTCTGAGCATTAAAGACAGTCTTTTCGTTCACCTTCACAACAGCTCTCAAAACTGTTACTAGGTTCTAATTTTGTATACAAAGAAACTGAAGCTCAGAAAACTGAAGTGCATTATCCAAGGCCAAACTGCTAATACGTAGGGAAGCCAGTGTTCAAATTGGGCAGTTAGCTGCCAAAGGACTACTGGGTAGATGGCAATGTTATACCTTGTTCACGTCATGACATGGGATGGAGAGTGAGTGCGTCCTTCGAAACACAAGGTGTCGGGTAGTGACCACCGTCGTGAGAACTTCCCCTTCATGGGGACCCTGGCAAACGCCCCTCTCAGGTCCCCAGTGAGGCAGTTCCTCACATCCCACAGAGTTGCACTACTGAGTAGCCACATGATTTTACTTTCTAGCTTTGGATAGATTCTTTTGTTCGATTTCTCCTTTCTGGCAGAAAGTATGTCATTTAGAAAGCAGAGGAGTGCTCTGTCACCACAGGTGATAATTCAGATTTCTATCTAGAGAAAAGATTCAGGTTAGCATACCTGTTCCGAAACTGCCTCTCTTTCCTCACCTTGGAAGCAGACGGTAAATGGGTGTTTGTCCCAGTGCCTGTTCTTTTATTTTTCATTTTTCTTTTCTTTTCAGTGTTCCAGCATTCATTGTCTATACGTCTATGCACCACACCCAGTGCTCCATGCAATCCGTGCCCTCCTTAATACCCACCACCAGGCTCACCCCCTCCCCTCCAAAGCCCTCAGTTTGCTTCTCAGAGTCCACAGCCTCTCATGAATTGTTCTAAAGCCAGTCTCTGCAGTGAGGAAGATGCTACACGGCCCCTGTGAGCTCCAGTCAGAAGGGATGCCAAGGTTCAAGCACGGCAATGAGGCTAAAGACAATCCTGATAATCAAAGTCTGTGTAAGAGTTCATTAAACCAGCCTTCCGTCAGCCGCCATGCCACCTCTAGGGCACTCGGAACTGTCAAACCAACACCCACTTCCTCTCTGTTGGAGGAGCTGAATCTAAGAAATACCTATAAGACAGAAGTGAAATATTAGATTGGCTGAGAGACTGCTCATTGTCTCCCTATTTTTTTGCTTCTCTTCATTTACTTAAACATTAAGACACCACTCAAGTCCCACTGTATAGAGCTTTAAAGGAATTCGATAACGTATTAAGTTCATCATCCAGCCCTGAATTCATTAAGATGATAATCTTCACCAAGTTTCCAGAACCTCTAAAACAGGGACAACCACCGTGTATTATTCTAAGGGCCAACAACCAGGACTCTGGACCTTCAGCGGGCTCTTCCTAGCTTCTTCTCTTTCTGCCTCCAGTTCTTTGCCAACTGCCTCCAAAATGCCTTTCATGGGCATCTGAAAGGAGAGAGGGACATGTCTTCGTTTAGGGATCGGAAGCACCGGTGAGGCTGGTGCAAGGAAGCCCCGACGGGCAGAAGGCAGAGAGAGCGCCGAGGGAAGATGGGGGAAGAGCAAACACAACAGGAGTTTGGAAACACCCGACAGCCACGGGTGTGCCTCCACGGGGAGCCGGGCTGCTCTTCTGAATAAAGACGTGCTGCCACTGCCAAGCAGCCTCCCGTGTAAAACAAGTAAGTCCCAGGGATGTAATGTACAACACGATGAGGACAGCTAACACCACTGCAGGACATACAGAAGGGACGTTACTAAGAGAGCAGATCCCACGAGTTCTCAACACAAAGACGAAGTTTTCTTTTCTTCTTCCTCTTCTTTTATATGAGAAGATGGATGCTCGTTGAACTAAATTGTAGTAAGCGTTTCACAATTTATGCATCTCAAACTGTCGTGCGTACACCTTAAACTTACATAGTGATGTATGCCAGCTGTTTGTCAATTAAACTGGAAAAAAAAGAATGCCTTCCTCCCCACCCCCCACTCCCCAAAAGACTTGCTGCCAATTTTAACTACAAGGGTCAGCCCTAAAAATGGTGGATCCTTTCCCTGTGGCCACACCGATCAGAGACACTCTCCAAGACACTTTCCAAGAACCAGCCCTCTGTGGTAATGGAAAGGCAAGGGAAAAGGAAGAGAGAACAAACTGGAAGGAGGAAAAAAAGACGGTAGGGAGCGTGAGCTGTCAGTCTTAGTCCTAAAAACTGACCAAGTATGCCTCTTCCTACCCCCACACTTCCTGTTGTTTCCATCTAGCAAGATCTGCAGGGATGGTCTGAAGAGACAGAGGTCACAGGGGAGGAAGAGGCTGGGTGAAGAACAGAGTGTCTCACTTCTCAAGAGCTGTTCTTTCTCATAGTTCTGCAGACAGAGCTGGACTGTTAGTCCAGCTGCCACGTGAAAAATCCTACATCTACAAGGGAGATACGGGACAGACTACAGGGAGGGAAAAAGAGCTAAACTGGAGGAAGACCAGGATTTCAGACCACACCTATGTGTTCCACGAGCTTCATAAATAATATTCTTGGGTTTACTATGGAGTCGGTCCGGCCAAAATTTACACTAGCACTTGAAACTTAAACGAGGAAGTTCTTTCAAAAAATGTCAAGATGAGCAAAGGCAAGACTGAAAAAAGCTCCCGCTAAGAGTAAGAATTAATGAATCATATTTAGGGGAGAGAGAATTTAGGGATGGGAGAGAGAGAGATACACAATGTGCATGGGGGGTGGTATTTGAAGGAGTAAGGTTCCTGATGAGGCAAAAGGATCAGTTCAAGACTCTGGTTTTTAGCAGAGCTCAGCGGCACAGGGACTCTGAGTATCTGGTAGGGGCTACGCAGGACTGACGACTGTCCAAGGAGTATGGAGGAAGGTCAAGGAGCCAAAGAATTCTAAGGCTACTGGTAGAGTATTAAAGAAAAAAACTGTCCTTGAGGTCCAGCCTGGGTTGGAAAGCACGTGAAGCCAGAAAAATCACCCAGAGATATTTCAGCTGCAAATGGGATCCAGTGTTGGCAAGTGGCAGAATAGCTAAGAGGGCAACTGTCCATAATGCTCATGGCTTCTAAGGTAACTTGATATGGCATACTTCACTTTATTCCTCGATAAATCCTGTGAGGTAGTCAGGCAGAGTGAGTATCACTATTGCCGTGTTCCAGATGAAGGCACAGAGGCTTACAGGGGCAAGGTGATTCGCCAAAATCTTACTACTACTAAACTGGAGAGCAAGGCCTCCAGATGAGCTCTTCTGACTCTTCTCCGTCCAGTGCTCATTTCACTGCACCGTGACTCCAGCATACTGGAAATATCCAAAGTCAGCAGTGTGACATGCATGGCTCAGACAGACACCGGTAGGTAGGCACTGGCCGTTCGTCTAAAAGTATGGAATGATGGCAGGACAACAATGGCAATGGAAGTAACGCAGAGGGATGGGGATTATGTCAGTTCTCCCGCGGTTGGGGAAATTAGGGTTACAGAGACAGTGGGGGAAGCCAGAATCCCCCAGAACAAGGAATTAGAAGGAACACACCGTGCAGGCAGAGAAGGCAAGAGTACTTTCTCACCAGCAACAAGGGTTGAAAGCTACAAGATGGCTCGGGGTAGAGTGAGGGAATCCATTAGTGAGTGAATGAATGAAAGCCAAAGGAGCAGGGCAGAGGGCTCTGGCCCCCCGTGGATCAGCAACCGCAGGGCTGAGCAAGACCGCTAAGCCAAGAAGTGGTGAGGCTCCATCTGTGACAGGAAGGGAGGCAGCCATTGAAGAAATCATGGAACCTTCCCAAGGTTCTAATGAGAATGTTAGTATGACGAGGTGAGAACTGCTATGAGCTTCAGATGAGACAATGTATGTAAAAGTATGCGATGGTGGGGCACCTGGGTGGCTCAATGGGTTAAAGCCTCTGCCTTCGGCTCAGGTCATGATCTCAGAGTCCTGGGATCGAGCCCCGCATCAGGCTCTCTGCTCGGCAGTGAGCCTGCTTCCCTTTCTCTCTCTCTGCCTACTTGTGATCTCTGTCTGTCAAATAAATAATAAATAAAATCTTAAAAAAAAAAAAGTATCCGATGGTGCCTGGTACACAGTAGATGCCCAGTAAGCTTTGGCTGAACCCGAACTTGAGTCATGTGAGCCTTGGGGAATTTTCTCCTCAGTGTTGACCTTTGTCTTTCAAATATTTACTGATGTTCTTATAGACAATGTGTTTGAGGTGATCTGATAATGAATCAGACACTGACACTGCTCTTGTCCCCAAGGCATATCTGATAGCGACTAGAGTGTCATCTTCTGGGCAATATTCACTTGTTCAGCAAATATTAAGCACCTGCTACGTGCTGGGCACTAGTGATACACCAGTGACATGACAAAGTCCCTGCACACACGGAGTTCCTGTGGGCATAACCATCAGAAACAAGCAACTATCATCAGGTGAAGAAACACAAGCAGGGTAAGGAGAGTGGAAGTCGGGAGCAGGAGGCCCTGCGTGAGATGGGGTGATCTGCAGAGGTGGCAGACAAGCAGTGACCTGAATGCAGGAAGGGAGCAAGATGTGTGCAAGTGTTGCGGAACATTCTTGCAGACAGAGGAAACAGCAAGAGAAAGAGCCCTGGGGCACAGAATAGCAAGTGGGTCAGTTTGGGATGAATATGATAAAGGTAAGAGTGGTCAGGGACACAGTGGAGCTGCTGTGGCAGAGAAGTGACTCCCAGTTTGGGGTGTTGGTGTATTTGTGGGGAGCATGACAAGGAATCGAAGGTGGTTTCCAGAGGTGCAGGGCTGGACCCTGACAGAGGAACACCATTTGTGCCCATGGCAAAGGAACCCTGTAAACCAAGGTCCAAAGGGAGGAAAGCAAAGGGTATATCCCTGGGGAACAATAAAGACTTTGGTTTGGATGGAGAGCACATCTGATAGAGGAAGCGGTTAAAAATCAGACTGGAAAGGTAAGATAAGGCCAGAAGAGGGTTTGGGGGCTGTGGGAGAGAAAGGTCAGAAGGAATGGAAACATGTAATTTTTTATGTGAACTATCCACTAGCCATGAGAATAAGTACTTTATAAGATTTCATTAATTTTTATTTCAATAATAATTCATTTCATTCGGGGAAAGGAATATTTCATTTAGTAAACAGTTCCTGATACACATGGTCAGCCATGCTATAGGTGAGACACTGACGCTAGAAAGTTTCAACCTCAGCGTGAGCTGTGGATGTTGGGGTAAGGAGGTCAAAGTTTGGGCAGGGGAAAGCACAGAAAGTATGTGGACACCGCAGGGCCACAGGCAGCCCTGTGCCATACTGGCATGAACCAGGCACACAGCATGGACAGCGGCTCCAGGACCAGAGAATAGGTAGATAGATGATGGTGCCAATCTTGGACTATCGAATTCTGGGATTAGCCATCTGGTTTCTCTTATGTTATGCCCAGGCCACAGGGCATAGCGCTCCATCTACATTAGGGGGTCAGTACTTGATTCACAGTCTACCCAATCTGAGGTTCAAAAGCAAGAGAAGCACCGCACCTGTTCCAACTAGACCTCCTCTTCTTGTGACTAGGGTTATGTGTGAGACACTCAGGGCTGTTCCTTCTGACCTGCCCAAAGAAGGCTGGGCATTTTAGCCTTTTCAGACTGTCAGGCAAAGTATCAAGAAAGGAATGACCTATAGGTCCTTTAATACTGAAAAGTTGCATTTGCTTGTTTGTTTGTTTGTTTGTTTGAAATAAAACAGACTATAGTATAGCCATGTAATGGAATGCTACTCGATAGAAAAGAATGAATTACTGATACATGCAACAGACCTGAGTCCCAAAATAATTATGCTGAGTGAAAGAAGCCAAATGAAAGAGCCTATTGTATGATTCCATTTCTACAAAATTCTTGAAAATACAAAGAAATGTGCACAAGCAGAGAGTGGGTGCCTGAGGTGGGAGGTGGGGAGACAGCGAGAAACAGAGGGTTACAAATGGACACCAGGAACAATTGGGCACCACAGATGTGCTCATTATCCTCATTACGGTGATGACGTCATAGACATGTACGTGTGTCAAAGTGCATCACACTGTATGTTACAAATATCGTTAGTGCAGTCTATGTCCATCAATCCTCAGTAAAGCTGGGGAGAAAAGGTAATGGTATATAGATCCTAACCAGGGGCCCTAAAATCATATGCATTTCTATAACTTTTGTGGCAGAGCTTTCTTGTATCCATGAATATTGCTGTTCTCTGCTTTCAGGCCACAGAGTTAGGCCACAATTTCCAGCCTCTGGCTGGAAAACGTGGTCAGGACTGGAGTTCTGCCAGCTGACGGTGCACCTTCCCCCCCACCCCCCACCTGACTGGAGGAGACCCTAAGGACACAGAGTAGCTGGGGTCCCGGAACTCTGGGTACAGCCCCTATTCCCACCCTGTGTTCACAGTGCTGTGAATGAGAAATAAACTTAGAACTATGGAGAGCCACTGAAATCTGGAGCTCGCTCTATTTGATTTCCTGAGGCCAAGTTCATGGTTTTACTTGTCTAGTGAGGTCCAGGTGACTTTTCTTTGTTCTGAGTTGGAAAGACCTTATTCTTAACTCTAGTAAGTACCTCGTACTTTATAGAATCTGAGCAGATATCATCTGGAAACCATTCACTGGAATCATTCTTTTTGGTACAAGACGGGAGACAGGTATATTCGAATATAAATTCATAGATAATGGATACATTTTTAAAAAAATTAAAATACTATCCACTATTCTTCATGCTGGGGGGCTTCATTTGTATTTTCTCATTTTATAAGTTTTTTTCCCAAGGTCTGACTCTGAATTCGATTTCTGGAGGGTCACAAGGGAAATGAGGCAAACAGATGTATTGATAACACAAACCATCACTACTGGAAAAAAGGGCCTCAAATTTCATTGAATGCTAGTAATTCAGTACTAAGAGTAATTAGGCAAGTACGGGGCCTGTATGTGCCTACTCAGATAACTCCAGTCAACTCCTGGGATTTCTTCCAGACTCTCCTGGGTAGCACTACCATGCATATAGCAACAAAAAGTTGTGCCAATATCATTTTAAAATGGGTCAAGTTTGACATCTTCAATGAATGTCACCTCTTCATCCTGGAATTAATGACCTTAATCTAAATTATGCCATGGTGAACAGATAACCCCAGAATCTCAGTGGCTTACAATTACAAGGATTTATCTCTCCAATTACATCCATTAAGAATTAGCCCAAGCCAAAAGAGCAGGCCCTGTCTAGAACATCAGACTCACCCCAAGCATTGGCGGGCATTGCCCTAAGAATTCAGATGCTGGCTAACATATGTCTCAGTATTTAAAAGTACAGACCAAGTTAAAAACTGTTAAATAGGGGCGCCTGGGTGGCTGAGCTGGTTAAGCATCTGCCTTCGGCTCAGGTCATGATCCCAGGGTCCTGGGATCGAGCCCCACATTAGGCTCCCTGCTCAGGGGAGTCTGCTTCTCCCTCTCCCACCACCCCAGCTCATGCTCTGTCTCTCAGATAAATAAATAAAATCTTAAAAAAAAAAACCAAAAAACTATTAAATAAAGTATGTCCTATCTTCCTCGATGAATATATGTTCATAACAACCCAGAAAGGCTAAGATGGAACGGCAGCTTGTTAGACTCCTCGGGGCTCCACACAGAAACATCACTATGTAGCAGGAAGGAGTCCTACCTGAGGCCTGCCCCCTTCCTTCTCCTCCTGCTCAGCCCACCCCAGCCTGTACCGTGCAGGCTACCACTATGAGCACACTCAAGCTCTCTTCCCAGCCCCTGGAGGACTGGAGTTGCCTATACCAGCAGCACGGGCTGCATGTGGGTATACAGGTCCAGGAAGAAGCTGGAACGCAGGCCCGGGGCTGTTTAGGAAAAGGGTTCTGGAGTCCTGGGTATAGGGACTGTGCTGTAGAACATGGGGACTGGGGACAAGAGAAGCCAGAGGAGAACCAAAACAGGGCCCAATCCAGGGTCTGAGGGTGGCATGTGGGTGAGTATGACAGAGGGAAAAGGAATGGCGGTGGAAGCATCTAGAATTTGATGCCAGAAGCCTCACTTCCACCTGCATTTCACTGGCCAAGCCTGATGTCAACGGGGCAGAACACACTGCTGGGGGCGGGGGAGCTCCAGCATAGAGGGACAGTGAATACTTTGATCAATAATATAATCTTCTTTCCTTAGATACCAGTACTGAGGTGTTAAAGGAAGGAGGAAAAAAATCCGGGAGCTGAAAGTAAATATGAATAGCTCATGACTGGTTGCTTTCTGAATGCAGTGAAATGACACGGTGCCTTCCAAATTGCACTCAGTGAAAGGAACTCAGTGGACTGGAATATGCCAAAGTGGAAAATGCCCCCACAATCCCAGCATCCTCTGCGGGAAAAGGACAATTATTTGGCAAAGGGAAAGCAGTAAGTCTCCCGGGATACATTCTGGCTCAAACTAATAACGTGTTGCTTGAGGCAACCAATTTGTACAAACAAGCCAATCCTGAAGGGGCAGGGGGAGCAACTCCCGGTGGTTGCTCCCTAGCCCCCGCTCCCCATTTTCCCTCTCCACCTTCCCTCCCAACTCCTCTCAGGAAAGATTTTCTTTCTGATTCCCATGCAAAAAAAGAAGAAGAAGAAGAAGAAGAAGAAGAAGAAGAAGAAGAAGCAGCAGCCGCCGCCGCCAAAGACACAAGTGGTTTCACAAATCATGTTGAGTGAGCCCACCCTTCTGCGTCAATAGGATCTGAGAGAATAAAAGAAACTGCCCTTTTGTAAAGGTGGTTTATAAAAACCAGCCGAGGACATAAAATAGAACTTATTTGGGGTTTGATTTTAGCTGTTTTCCACAACTTTAAGAAATTTTCTTCCCACAGACTGAATCCTAGCTCTTAAATATGGGGAATTCTGAAAACGACATCATACGGCTATCATCATAATGGCTACTCCTTATTATAGACCAGGAACTTTATGTACCTGGTCTCATTTAACCCTCAGAACAAACTTGCAAGCTCAGTATTGCCATTATTATTTCCATTCTGCAGTCAAAAAACTAAAAGTCAATGTAATTATATAATTTGCTGAATATCACAGAGCAGGAGAGTGGGAGAGAAGAGATGGTGTTTGACTCTATCAAACCCAGGGAACTGTAGCTCTCCATTACACCATACCTACCTCCTGCCAGGAATATGCAAGTAACACTATGTTGGTGAAAAGCAAAACACAAGTGTATGACAGCAATATCTGAAATACCAGCCCCCTACCCCAAAGCAAAGAGACCAGTGTTTGACAGCCCACCCCCAACAAATAAGCCTGCTCCCAGACACATAAAAAAAATTTAGAAATAGCTCCAGTAACATATTTCATTTTCGAAATGGAAATATTTTCATTCTTATTTTTTCTGATTTTTTAGAGTGATCTATATTATATATAATATACATCCCATAGAAATATATACAGTAAGGAAAGTCCCTGAGATAACCAATATTAGCAGCTTAGGATATATCTTATCAAACTTTTTTGTATATAGTTAGAAACACAAATACATCCATATATACATAGATTATATATACACACACACATATACTTATACATATATACATATGTACACACATACACTAATATAGCAAAACTATATATAGGCCAATGTAGCAGAATGATTATACATTCTATTCTCTCACTTACCTTTTTTAATTAAAAATATAATTAATTGAGACACTTTCTATGACTGCAGAGCATTCCATTTATTTGATTATTTGGTTGGCTGTTTGGGTTTTTTTTTTTTTTTAAAGATTTTATTTATTTATTTGACAGAGAGAGATCACAAGTAGGCAGAGAGAGAGAGAGAGGGAAGCAGGCTCCCTGCTGAGCAGAGAGCCCAATGCGGGGCTCGATCCCAGGACCCTGGGATCATGACCTGAGCCGAAGGCAGAGGCTTTAACCCACTGAGCCACCCAGGCGCCCTATACTCCGGTTTCTATAGCAAGTGGCACTGCTAAGGATGGCTCCACAAAGACTACAGAGGATAGGATTATAGTGTCAATCTGTATGTCTTGGGCAGGGTAGGGAGAAGACTTCTAATGTGTGTTTGCTTAGTGTTAGGGATTGAACTGTGTGTCCCCAAATTTATATGTTGACATTTTAATCCCTAGGACCTCAATATGTGACTGTATTTGGAGATAGGGTCTTTAAAGAGGTAGTTAAATTAAAGTGAGGTCTTAAGAGTGGGCCCTAGTCCAGTATGGCCACCCTTATAAGAAGACGAGATCCGGATGCAGACACACCCAGAGGCAATACCAGGTGAAGAAACAGGACAGAGGTTTCAGAAGAACCAATTCTGTTGCTGCCTTAATCTTGGAATTTGGGCCTCCAGAGTTATGAGGAAATGAATTTCTGTTGGTTAAGCCATCTGGTCTATGGTACTTTGTTATGGCAGCCCTAGTAAACTAATACACCTAACATTCCAGATAAAACTAAAACAAAACAAAACAAAACAAAAAACCCCACAATTGTCCATTTCACAGAAGAAGAACCGATGAGCAACCCTTGGTGCTACCACTGGGGAGGGCTGAAATCTTTTTTTTTTTTAAGTTAGTTGCAGAAGTAGAATTTAGTGACTCATCAGTTGGATATAACACCCAGTGCTCAGGACATCATGTGCCCTCCTTAATGCCCCTCACCCTGACCCCCCCATCCCCCTTCCCACCTCCCCTCCCCCAACCCTGTTTGTTCCCAAGAGTTCAGCATCTTTTATGGCTCAGCTCACTTTCTCAAATTTCATCTTATTTTATTTTTCGGGAAAGGCTGACATCTTGTTGATGTTTATAACCTTGTGTTTAGTGCTTCTCTCCGTTTCTAGATGAACCACGAGGTGGTGACATGAATTTGTTCTTGAGGCTCATGGCAGATGTGAATTCTACCAAAGACAGCTTCCTTTTTATAGGAAGTAGCATGATTTGTTTCCTCACTTGACCCATACTCTGTTTCATCATTTAAACTGAGAATTCATTCTCTCCCTTGAAACAAGCATGAAAAGTTAACTCCCATTTGTCAAGAAAGCCTATGTTACTAAAACATTAATAAGGAGCTGTTCTAAGCTCAGAGGAATTTGCAAATGGAAGGACGAGATGCCCCTGTGCATAAGTCAGGTGGCTGAGAACAGATCTGTAAGGAAAGAAGCTCTTCAGCACACGTCAGTAAGATGGCCTGCGGCGCCCTGCGAAGGAGCCTCCAGAGAGAATCACAAAGACCTAGACCTTGCCCCACCCAGACTTCAGGACCAGGAAGAGTTGTGTGATCTAAGACACATTAGCTTGGGAATCCAGAGACTTTGCATGGTCATGCCTCGTGTCAAAATTAGTAAGAAAAACAAAAACAAAAAACTGTTCCTTGGATCTGAGGGGCTTCCATCTCCACCGGCTCCACAGCTCTTAACTTTTCACAAGTGAACTGAACCCTCGTGAAAGAGGATCCATTGTGTATCTCAGGAAAAATAAAAAATAAAAGAAGAAAAAGATGAAACATTCAGAGAAGAATAAGGTGAAAAATAGCCAGTTGTGCCTTGACAATCTCTTTGTAAATAATCCAGAGTGGGGTACCTGGGTGGCTCAGTCAGTTAAGCATCTGACCTGGTTTTGGCTCAGGTCATGATCTCAGGGTCATGAGATCAAGCCCTGCACTGTGCCCCACACTCAGAGCAGAGTTGGCTTGAGGTTCTCTCTCCCTCCTCCTCTGCAACGCCCCCACCGCTTGCACACTGGCTAAAAGAAATAAATATCTTTAAAAATAATAATAATAACAACAATTCAAATGGCGGGTGTAGGACAAGGAATTATAAGCCCTGGTTCTGCTTCTAATACTTAGGCCTTTGGCTTTTTCCACCATAAAACGAAGACATTTTACTTAGTAATCTCTTAAATTTCTTCTAACTGTAAAGGTCTGTGATAGTTAAAGAATCCAAACCAATCATTATGAGCCTAGACCAAATACAAAGGCATCTATTTCCAGAAAGCTTCAGGAATAATGACAATGAACACTTGAAAGGACACGGCATACCAGCCTCTGTGGTCCGGGCACTTAATGTCCACTAGTATTTTGTTGTGCTCGAGTTAGCATTTCATTACCTGAAAAAAGCATAGCTCCTAATTCTTTCTGAAGCTTGACCTCACCGGGTGTCAGTGATTTGCACAAGAGCTTTACTGAGCAATTTCTAATTCCTTTCAATCAGTGATGTTTATCACTCACCAGGGAAGCTACTTAAAGTGAGAGATAACATCCTTCACGGGGGAATTTGATGACATACATTTAAGATATTCCATACAACAACTTAAAATTAATACCTGATAAGCTCATTTCTATTTTTCTAAGTTCTCTTTCTAGACAGGTGTACCTGGGACCAAGGTGTCTGGAGGCAAGCTTTTCTTCTTTTCGGAGGTCAGAGGCAAGGGTATTGTGCAGATGCAATGGGACAAAGAGAGATGGACCTAAAAACATCCACTGGACACCTCCTTAGTTCCAGACATTTGTGCTGGAGACCAGACTGCTGGACAATCCAAGAATGGAAATATTACTGTCGCCCTCAAGGACCTGACTCTGGTCAGGAGATGAAAGAACCATGCAACCAAAATACTAGAGGTGGAACAGGGACCACGACCTTCAGTAAAGCTCCGGGATGAACTCCCTCCTTATAGCTCACTGGGGAACGCCCAGGCTTTAGGACCATAGGAGGCACAAAGTAAGGACTTTGCATGAGAAAACTTCCCTTGAATTTCATCTTAAACAATCGGTAGGACTTTGTCACAAAAGGAGTTATTCAGGGTAAAAAGCAAGAGTAAGTAGAGACTTAGAAATGGAACACTTTGAAGCCTGATGGAAGAAACAGTGTAATTGGGATTCCATTCGCTCTAAATACTAAATGTCTTTGGAATCTGTTCAGTTTCCTGTAACCTAACCCAGTCCCCTAATCCAGGCCACCATATAGGTTGTCTGGATTATGGCAGTATGTTAACCCTACCAGTAATACAACCAATAACTACCATGCTTTCCAAGGAGCAATGAAATAAGTGATCCTTTGTGATAGGTGTCACAACTCTAACATACTACGGAAATACCTGTGATTTCTGTTAAGTGGGCAGTATTGCTAATACCACTGGGGTTTGTTGCCTGCATCCACGATTGGTGGAAATGCTCGTGTCATTAACCTCCCCAGAAGTGAGAGACAATAAAGACCAATCATCCAAACTCACGAACCCTCTGTATTCTACATGGCTACAAATACCCAGTTTTGATCACCGGTTTGGAACTGAAATGACAAAACATCTTAAACTCTGCCCTATAGGACTAGGGTGAGTTACAGAGTGCTGACAAGCCTGGGTGTCAATCCCAATTTTGTCACTTAACTAATGAGTGGTCTGGACATTGCTGTCCTCATCATAAGATCAAAAAGAATGCCACAGAAGGTAATCAATAAAAAGCATTTCAGCTGTCATCTCCTCTTTAGGACTAGTACTTTCAGCAATTCTACAAGGGACTTGCAGAATCTCTGGCTGGAGGCCACAGGTTTTTAATTGAGTGGTCCCACGATATTTAGTTTAGATTGTTTAGAACATAGCAACTTTTTTTTTTTTAAGACTTTATTTATTTGAGAGAGAGAGAGAGAGAAAGAGAGAGTGCAAGCAGGAGTGGGGTTGAGGGGCAGAGGGACACGGAAAAGCATACTCCCCACTAAGCCAAGAGCCTGGACCCTGGGATCATGCCCTGAGCTGAAGGCAGATGCTTAACTGACTGAACCACCCAGGCGCCCCTGGAACACAACATCTATTTTTTTTTTTCTAAGATTTTATTTATTTATTTGACAGAGAGGGACACAGCAAGAGAGGGAACACAAGCAGGGGGAGTGGGAGAAGGAGAAGCAGGCTTCCTGCTGAGCAGGGAGCCTGATGCGGGCTCCATCCCAGGACGCTGGGATTGTCACCTGAGCCAAAGGCAGATGCTTAACTGACTTATCCACCCAGGCGCCTCTGGAACACAACATCTTTTCTTTTCTTTTTTTTTTAAGATTTTATTTATTTATTTGACAGACAGAGATCACAAGTAGGCAGAGAGGCAGGCAGAGAGAGAGGGGGAAGCAGGCTCCCCGCTGAGCGGAGAGCCTGATGCGGGGCTCGATCCCAGGACCCTGGGATCATGACCTGAGCCGAAGGCAGAGGCTTTAACCCACCGAGCCACCCAGGTGCCCCTGGAACACAACATCTTAAACTCTGCCTCTCTTTCTCAGATTTTGCTCCTCACAGTTGGTTCAACAGCCACAAGAAACCATTTTGCTACCACAGAAAAGCCTTCCCCATCTCACCATCTTTCCAGTGTCCGAGGTGGTTAAGGAGGAAAGGGACATGCAGAAAGTATAAGGTAGGTGAGGATCTGAGACTTCCAACTTGGGGAGCCCCCCCGATACCCACACACATCCATATACATCAATTTTTTAAAAAACGTTCAAAAGGTTATAATAATCCTCCAAAACAGAGCAGGAAAAACTAAATGAATGGAGACTACTGGAGAGCTGCCTAACATTTGCAAACATGGGAAAAGAGGCATCCTTCCACACTAGATGCTGCTGTTTGTTCGCTTCTAACTCCCTCCCATCAGGGAGCCACATTTCAATCGGCAGACACACTTAGGCCTCAGTAACTGCAGAACAGGTTTGGGAAGAAGGGTCTTGCAACCCTATATCAGAGTAGTTCCTTTCTTCCACAAAGATCCCCTGTATAATTTCAATGTGCCAGGCAGCATGCTGGGAATATGAAAGGAACATGAGGTGGTTCCTGCTTCCAAGAAGGTCTCGGTCGAGTGGGACCCCTAAACGAGTCATGGCTGTCCAACGGGATGAACGCATAAGGCAGGTTTGTACTTAGCTCCCCGGGAATGTGCAGGAGGCGACAGCAGGAGCGCTTCCCACGGCTCACTGAGTCATCAACGGTGCCTTTCACGGTACCAGGCACCAGGCAGGTGAGCCAGGAAGAGAGAGCTGGGCTGAAGCCCAACACTAGTTGTATGGCTTTAGCCAAACCATTTAATCTCCTTAGCTATTGTTTCTGCATCCATAGAGTAGGGGAGCAATATCTACTTTTTCAAAATTGTGAAGATTAAATGAGATAAAGTGTGTGTGTGTGTGTGTGTGTGTGTGTGTGTGTGTGTGTATAGCACATTCCTGCCACATAATAGTTATTTTATATATAGAAACTATTTTTAAAATTATGTATGATGGGGACCTGGGTGGCTCAGTCAGTTAATCATCTGCCTCCAGCTCAGGTAGTGACCCCAGAGTCCTGGGATGGAGCCCCGTGTCCGGCTCCTGCCTCAGCGGGGAGTCTGCTTCTCCCTCTGCCTCTGTCCCTCCCCTCTGTCTGTGCTCTCCTTCTCTCAAAATAAATAAAATCTTTAAAAAAAATTACATATGAAAATCTTTTTTATTTTAAATTATCTTAGAGAGAGAGAGAAGAGCATAAGCAGGAGGCAGGTACAGAGGGAGAAGGATAGGCAAAGACTCTCAAAGCAGACCCCAGGCTGAGTGTGGAGCCCGACTCAGGGCTTGATCTCATGACCTTGAGATCATGACCAGAGCGGAAAGAGTCCAACACTTCACCAACTGAACTACCCAGGCGCCCCTGTATGAAAACCCTTTTAATGGCAAAAAATCTGCTTGCAGATTATCAGTTTCTTGTAGGAGTCCTGAGACACCACGTAACTTACTCATTTTTGTATCTCTAACAACTGGTAAAATACCAGTTTCACTCAATAAACATTTGTGTTTCTGAGAAAACTCTGAACCTCTCTGGAGAAACTTTCAAAGAAACCAGTCATTAGAGGGGTTTCTTTTTGTTTTTCTGCACCAGTTAAAATCCAAAATGTACAACTTAATGGAGACAAGAAAGCTAGGATCCTGGGGCACTCTAAGTACAGAAATGAGGCCAAATTTATATATAAATGAGAGAGAAAAAGGATGTAATATGTTTTTAAAAAATACTCTACTGTTCTTTGATTTTGAGGAGGAGACTACTGTTCAGGAAGACTATGAATATTGCTGAAATTTGTAGCGAGGCAAAAGAATTTTAAAAACAAATTAACTTTATTTTTGTCTTCCAAGAAAATATATTCAAGGTAAAAAAAAAAAAAAGTCATAAAATACAAATGTGTCTTGAGAACTAGAACCCTCCTAGGACCCCATCATGCACAATGATAATTACTGTTTACTGGGAATCTGGGCCCCAATTCCTGTCTAGTGCTCCACCAACTGCAGTAGGACTAGAAAAAAACCAACAACAGAGAAAAATGTCACATCTTATAAGGAGTTACACAGCCTTGATGATGCTCTCCCACCAACCTTAACTAACAATGACCAGAGAAACTTCCTGAGCATCCAGAAAGTTCTCATCACAAAAAAATGGAAGTCTCAAGTTCTTAGGGGTTTTTGGTTTTTGTTTTTGTTTTTTTTTTCAAGTTCTTAGTTTTCTACCTAGTATAAACACTTGTTTCTGACTTTAAAAAAAAAAAAAAAAAAGAGTCCAAAATCCCTGGGGATATCCTACTGCTCTGGGAGAATTCCACTGTGATCAGATCAGTGCGAATGAAACAAGAACATATGGTCCACATTTATTTTAAAACCCATCAGCGTTAAGAACAAAGAAAGTCTGGCAACATGTAGTCTTGGGTCTGCTGAACCAGAATTTTTTTTAAAAGGCCAAGAGGTATAGCAGAGCCTGAGACACAGCAGGGCTAACTTTGTAAATGTGGACCAATTCATTTAAATATTTTTTTCTGGTTTCTTAACACTTTAGCAGTGGCAAGAACTTCCAAGTCAAGATTAGCCAATGTATGGAAGTTTGGGCTTCGGAACACTGAGATCTGACCAGGGACTCTAGTCTGGGCTCATGGACGACTAAATGGATTTTCATATGTACATAAATATAGGTGTGTACAGGTACACATAGAAATTATGGGCCTATATGTATACATAGAAATTACACATATGCACACCTACATACAATTTCAGAACTTTTCAAAGTCCTTAATAATCGAACACTCACTATGAATCTCCAACAGACCCAACATACTGGCCCCCGGCATCTTGGTTTTTCCTGAGCTGCCGCATGGGACACCCTTGCGAGGAATGCTGGACTCTTAAACTCAAGTGGGACGCGGATGTCTGGGATGCAGATGACTCCCCACCTGCAGTCTCACTCCTTTCACTCAAGGATCCATTCAATGGACAATTATTAAACTTTATGTGCTTTATCCAGGCTTGATGCAAACTGAGTGTTCTAATCCTACACCTGAACTCTCCCCTTCTTTTGTATGTAAAAGAAAACCAAAATGGAAGCCCACCACTTAATAGGAGAATGTGCTCCTACAGTCGTTTCTGTGTTTTCTCTTTCCTGCTTGCCATGGACTTCCAAAGGCTTATTTTTTATTCCCCTGACACTCTTCCTGTTTACCATCCCATGTGAAACTATCTGTGTTACAGAGCGAGGCTGCCTGGTGAAGATGACAGGGTGTGCCTGTCGTCCAGGGCAAGGGGGGCCCCCGGGGAGGCAGGGGGCGAGAGAGGAAACAAGTGTTAGTAAAGTCCGTGCCTGTTCCCAGTTCTCCTGCCATGTGCTCTGGAGAGCTGAATCCCAGGGCAAATATCAACATGCTCTCTAGCTCTGCCCCATATTCTGTGATGTAACCAAGGTGAGCGGATTTGTTTGCCTTCCTCCTCCTAATTACCCCCTTGGTGAGAAAACGAGAAGAGAGTGCGGGTTGATCACAGAGTCTTGCCCTCGCACCAGTACGCCCGGGATCGGGATTGCCAGTCCCCTGCGGAAGCCCTGAGGCCAACGACAGGGAGGAGTCCGAGGCTTGGGGTGGCCCAGCACGGAGCAGTGGGGCCAAGGTAAACAGGCTGGGCCTGGGCCCCCGGAACCCTCTGCACACAGGAGATGAATCACAGAGCTTCTGGCCCAGCTGCAGGCTCGCACAGCGGGCTGCCAGGGAGAGCCCGGGCCAGCTGGGCCCAGGCCGCTCCTAATGGAGGCTGCAGGTCTCCCCCTCTGTGCCTCCCGCTGCCATGCTAAAAGGCACGGGGCAGGGGGCAAACAGCAAAAGTCTCCCCAGGACAGCTGCTCCCCAGGACCCTCAAGCCCTCAGTACAGAAAACAACTTCCCACAGCCTCCCTCTACATGTCCTCATGGCTCACTTCTGAAGACTTCTCAGGTGTCATCCTGCCACACGTATGGTTTGCTGGCCTCTTCGGGTCAGTAATTATCCTTATTTCCCATGTCAAAGGGAAATGAGGCCCAGAGCTGTGAAATTAAGATTTTTAAAAAATCCCTGCTGCCCTCTGCACTGCGTGAAGCAGCTGCACACACAGCCGGTTGCCCAGCCTGGCCAGGGACGCTCGGCCCCACTTCCCAGGTGAGGAACGGCAGGTCTGGGGAGAGGACCCACCCAGAGACACACACACACCAGAATCTGCTCCCTACCCTCCTGAGGATTTAGTTTACCTTCACTGAACCATCCGGCCTCCCAGGAGACCCTTCCACGAGGTTGGCCACTGGCACAGGCCTGGTGCCCGGGGGGAGGACAGGTAGTCACATGACTGGGGGGCTTCCCTGAGCTTTCAATAGCTCAAACGAAAGCATTTATAAATTCCCTGCTACTGAAGTAGAAAGATAAATGCCACAGGGTTAGAAGTATCTGGTCATTCTCCTAAACCTTGTTCTTCCTTGTCCAGGATGAGTTAAAGGCTTCTCAAAGCCAAAGTCTACCTGACTACACAGATCCGGGCGTTCAGAAAGGATCCGGGGGTTTCTCTACTTGGGGCTGCATCCAGATACTGTCCACACAGCCTGGGCCACTCACCTCACTGCCTCTCATTTTTCCAACATTCCCAAGGCATGTTGCTTGCCACCTCTGGGCCTGGAAGAGTGGGTGGAGGTGATGGGGGGAGGAGATAGAGGCATTCCCCTGGGCCTGGCCCTCGGCTGATTACTAAAGAATGAGGAGATTTGTTTTCCAGCATCCAGAAACTTGTTTACATAACACAATACTATGGACACACAGCAGTTATCTAGAAACCCTCATATCTGTTAAGGAAACATGAACTTTTTCCTCAGACTACACCTATTATACATCTTCTTTAAAAACCTTTTGATTCTATTTATGTCAAAAATAAACCCCATGATTGGGGCACCTGAGTAGCTCAGTCAATTAAGCATCTGCCTCTTGGTTTTGGCTCAGGTCATGATCTCATGCGTTGTGAGATCAAGCCCCGCATGGGGCTCTAGGCTCAGCAGGGAGTCTGCTTGAAGATTCTCTCCCTCTGCCCCTCCCCCTACTCATGTTTGCATGCGCTCTCTCTCAAATAAATAAATCTTCAAAAAAAATTTTTTTTTTCTTAAGTAAACCTCATGGCAAATTATGTGTATCTGTTCAGAAGGTCTGGAAGGTAACATGGCAAAATGATAAACATGATGACTCCGGGGCACCACCAGGTTTGGGAATCATGGTAAAAGACTTTGGAACTTTGGTTGAAATCCAGGTTCATCCATTTCTTAGTGGTATTATCTCGGATAAGCTTCTTACCTTCTAGACTCAGGATCAACTAGGAAATGGGGAGAAAGCTCTCCACCTTGCAGGACAGCCGTCAAGGCCTGAGATGGCACATGTCATATTCTAGCACACAGCACAGACTCAGGAAGGGCTGGCTGTGAGCTATCATTACGTCTGTAAAAAAAGGATGGTTGCCAAAAGGCCATACCTCTAGCCTCCCGTAGCTATAGAAACTGTCTCCTGCTGAAGGAGAGAGTTAACAGTATCACTCCTCATCCTACAGTCCGAGTTTTGCCTTTGCTTCTCCAGGGTGACCCTAGACTACAGGCCATTGAGCTCCTGGTGGAGACCAAAGTGTGCTGGCTTTTCTGCATTTGCTTCACCCGTGCCCTCATCCTAAAGCCATTCTCCCCTTCTTCTCCAGCAGCTCTATGGCCTGTGGTTTGACCTCTGTGGGGTTGCCTCAGCAGGGCCCCGTGCCCTTTGACTTCCAGCTGGGATCTGCCAGGGGGAAGCACCAGAACAAGATCTGGGCATTTATTCCCCCGTCCCTCCCCACTCTACCAAATATGGGACAGTGGCTCTGTCCTTCCTATAGTCCCTCCTCCATGATTCTAGCTCCGGCTGCCCCTGAAAGCAGTTCTCTCATTAAACCCTCTTCAGATAAAACTTTTTTGAAGATGCCATCTACCTCCTGCCAGGACCCCGACCAAAACAATGAGGGAAGAGGTTTTCTCGGGGGAACTGTAATACTGTTCAATTGACATCAGCAAAGGGAGACACTGAAAATAATTATAAGCTTTGGAGACAGATTAATCATGTCCAGCTCAGAGAAGGACTCTGATTTCCATCACTGGAACCTCTAGGAATTGAAGCAATTTCCATCTAAGTAGATAGGTCACTGGGAAAAAACAGCCTGAGCCTGGAGATCCTGACTTTTCCACAGTGGGGAGCCTACCTCCCCCTTTCTGAAGCAATAAGAACCCCGGGACAGGAGAGAGAAGTAACCAGCTACATAGGCTGTCTCATTTGCATCTGACAACAATAGCAACTTGGTAAGCATGACTATTATCTCCACTTTTCAGGTGAGGAATGGAGTCATAAAGATATTAATGATCTTGCCCAAGGTCACACTGCTGGTAAATGGAAGGAGGAGGATCTGAGCAGGCTAACCCGAGTCTGCATGCTCCTAACCCGTGTGTTATATGCGCCCCCCATGGGAAGGCCGGGAAAGGCGGCTGAGAGCGAGGAGAAGTGAAGGCAGGCGGGGGGGCCGGGGATGGGGGGGACAGCCTCTTCCTAATTGCCTCGGCTTCTGATGGTACCTTCCCATCATGAAAGGTCCCCCACAGTAAAGATGGGGTTGTAGGGACATATTTCAGCCCCTGACCAAGATAATCAGCCACAGAGACTAACCAGAATGGAGAGTATATGTAAACAAAGCGCTCCAAGGGACTGTGGCTTGTGAAGAGAGACTGTGATAAACTAGGATTCTTCACAGTATTATCAAATACCACCCCAAATCCTGCCTGAACCTTTAGTCTGCAAGAAATCTCTCTCTCTATGCGTAGACCCCTCTAATAACACACAGCCTAAGGACAAATACTACCGAAATTTGAAAAATGATCCAGAGACAAATGCCTAAACAATGTTTTTGAGAGAGAAAAACAAATACTGTTGGACACACTTGCCAAATTCATCCACAGAGAAATTATCGGCAACTCTGTCACTTTTAAAGGAAAATAATCCCTTGGGCCAAATATAACACCAAGAACACACTACATCTATCCAATGCCATCGTCCTAAATCTAACCCAAGTACAGTGCTTGTTAACAGGCCCTTATTCCACCTGCAAAGCAAGGCAGCATCTTTCTCACACCTACCAGAAATTTAATAAATGAGACCACAGCATATACAGACACACTCAACAGAATAAATATCACTGTAATGTGATTTGTAGTCTGGACACAGTGGCTGAGTCCTGACTCTCATTCTGCTTCCCATAACATTTGCTTTTTCTCTGCTTAAATCTATCTCCTTCTTGCTGAAAAAGGAAGGTGTACAGGTGAGTGGATGAAAGATTCAGCCTTGTGCCTTTACCTATCATTCAGTCATCCAAGGAGAAAATCAGCCGACAAGGAATAGTATTTGTACTGAATAGTAGAAAACACAGCACATTAAGATGTAATGTCAAATGATTTCCTAGTATTAACACCCTGCCAACCAATCAGCCAGTCTGCATACGTGTTTTTTCCTAATGCAGTCTTGAACCACTCTGTATTCTAGCTTTTTAACAGGATGACGGCTGCATGGAACTCATTCTGCAAACAAGGCTGGCTGCAGAGATTTTAAGAGCAGCAAAAGGTCACCAAAAGTGATCTGAAAAGCCCTCCGGGCTCCGACTTACCAGTCGAGCCAGCCTGAGAAGCCTTGCCACTCATCTGCTCCTCAGCACTGACGAGCTGCAGGTCTGTGTATGAGGGATCAAAACTGGGGCTACTGGTGTCTTCAGAATGTGTGGTCCAGCTGCTCTCGGAGGTCAGAGGGCATCTCCTCAGGGAGTCGAAGGAAGGGCACGTCCAGCAGGGCATGGTCAGTGGCAGGGCTGGGGGACAGACCGAAAGCAAAAGCAAGCAGTATAAATAGTTGTGCTCTGTTGGTCTTTCATGCTTGTCTCACCTTGATGGTGCTCAGATCCTGTGAAATCTTCACAGCCATACAAGGCAAGGAAAGGATAGAAACATCACTTATGATAGGCAGGGGAAAATGACTGACTGAGAGCTCACCGTCAGTCAGTATCAAAACCAATACCATGAAGAAGGGAGTCTCCTGACTCTCAAATCGAAGAAAATCTCGCAAAGGAAAAGCAGTGATTTCCAGCTCTAATTCTATTTCTAAACTGCGATTTCCGCTTCATCCAAACCAAAGCTTCACGAGTCCTACCGTTTCCCCCTTATCCTGCCTCCATTTTTAGGGGCATGCCAACAATCTCAGGAAAACTCACCCAATTACACAGCAAAATCAGAGCTAGGTTAGGTTATCGGGGATAAGAGAAGATAGGTGAATATGGACGTATTCGCCTAGGAATGGGGTACGGCCCTGCTTGAGGCTGACTGTAACTGGAGAGTCTGCAGACCGGTACAGATACCACGTGAGATGTCCTGGGGCTGCTGATCGGTAATACAATGGACAAGAACTTCCAGGGGGAAATGCACAGGGCTTGACTTTCTCTCCTGAATGCCGAGCACCAAAACGAGACTTTCAAAACCGCTTTGGAAAGTTTCCTTTTTTAAAATGAAATTTTTGAATGTTCTTCATTTGTCTTCAGTAAATAACCTACCACATGGTTTTGCCAAGGTGTTACATGAGGATCTTCTCGCAAATTTATTAATAAGTACTAAAAACAAGGGCCGAAAGGAGTGTGGACAGGGGAGGAAGAACAAAAGAGAAGGGAATCGCGTTTCCTGGGTCCTCACGAAATGTCAGGCACTTTTACAAATATCACCTCATTTCACTACCAGTTCGGAGAGACAGGCAGTGGTGTTATTTGACACAAGGGAAAACTGACTCGAGAGGTTAAATGGCTTGTTCAAGAAGGGTCCGTTCTCTGGGGTGCCTGGGTAGCTCAGTCGGCTGAGTGTCCAATTTCTGCTCAGGTTACGATCTCAGGGTCATGGGATCGAGCCCTGTACTGGGCTCTGGGCTCAGCAGGGAGCCTGCTTTCCTTCTCCCGCCTCTCCTCCCCCTTCTCTCAAAAATAAATAAAATAGAATATTTAAAAGGGGGGGGGTAGTTCTCCTAGCTGGAGAATCAAAATTATAGTGTTGGCTTCAGAGAAATATGGGTTAAGATAAAATTGAGAAAAAAGAATAAACAGCAATATATGTGACATGTGGAACAAATATGAAACCACAGAGAATTTTCATTTAGTATTCTCTTACACATTTGTAAGACATGTAGGTCTTCTCTGTCTGGAGTACTCATGGCTCACTTTGCTTTTACTTTAAAAACATTACCCTCTCCAGCTCCCGGGTGGCTCAGTCGATTAAGCATCTGCCTTTGACTCAGGTCATGATCCCAGGGTCCTGGGATGGAGTCCTGCATCGGGCTCCCTGCTTAGCGGGGAGTCTGCTGCTCCCTCTGCCCCTTCCCTCTGCTCGTGATCTCTAATAAATAAAATCTTTAAAAAATAAATAAATAAAAATAAAATTAAAATGTTACCCTCTCAGTAAGGTATTCCTGAGCTGTTCTCTCCAAAGATACAAAGCCCTTCTCTCCTTCATTTCTCCTTAGCATTATCACCATCTAATGCACTACATATCCAGTGTCTTCCACTAGAGTTTAAGTTCCTTGATGGGAAGCCAGGAATTTTGGTCCATTTTGTTTACTTCTGCACCCCCATTCCTAGAATAATGTCTGATGTGAATAGGTACTCAATGAATATTTGTTGGTTATGTCAACAGAAGCACCAGAAATCACTCATAACAGTCGATGGTAAGTACAGACCCTTAAAACTAAACTTGTACCTATAAAACTCGAAAGACTAAAGAAGTAAAAATAAACCACCAAAAAGCCAAAAGCAAAGCTGAACTCGTAAAGACTTTTCATAGGACTGCTATTTCCTACAGTATAATGGATTAGACACTTTAAACTATTGGGGAAACAAAATTAAAATATTAGGTAAAACGTAGTAACATTATTTAAAATACATTACAGCATGAGCAAGAAAGCAAAGAATTGTCAGAGGCCAAGTTCAAGTTAGAACCCAGAATGGTAAACAGCACACAACCTGATTTTCATACCCTGAGGCTTGTGAACAAACCAGGGAGACTCTTAAGTTTTTTTTAATGTCTTGTGAAGAAGGCAAAAGGAGGAAAAACCTACAGCTAACTCAAGATGGGAAATCTAACAAAAGATGTGATGCATGAAGCTTGAATTCCCAAAGGGATCTGTTCAAGGGTAAATTAGGAATAAGTTCCATCCCCAAGCTAAGGACAGCAAAGACAATGGTCTGTCTTAAGACTGGGTACAAGGTAGAGAAAAGAAACCTCCTGAGAATTTATAACTATAAGCTGTCCCACATAGGGGCTTGTAGCTAAAACTACTTGTGTAGTATAAAAACCTTCCAGTTTGAGAACACAGTTGAAGTATTTGCAGGTTGGTAGTGGCCTCAGGCACCTGGGAAAAACAAATACTAATCCTTTCTGGAGGAAGATATCTCAAAGCCAGCCTTCCCAGACAGACTGTTACTCAGTTTCACATGGAAAAATCAAATAATAAATAAATAAATAAGTAAATAATAAAAATAAGTAAATCACAAAATATATTAGAAATCAAGTTACCATAAACACAAACCAGAGAGTCTCTAAGGTGTGGGGGCGGTGTGGAGGGGGGGGTGGTGGTGGAGGAATAGCAAACAGAATCAGACCTGCAAAGAATTCAGATTCTAGAATTATTAAGCAAGAAATGTAAGTATATTTACTACATTTAAGGAAACAAGAAAAGAAAATGAAAGTATCAGAAAAGAACACACAGAACTGAAAAAGAACTAAATGAGCTTCTGGAGAAGAAAAATACTACTGTAAATACAAAATTGTCCAGATGGCATAGAAAGACAGAGAGGGAAACATGAAACACAGATTAAAACACATGGGAGCAGTGCCTCACTGGCTCAGTCCACGAAGTGTGCGACTCTTGATCTCAGAGTTTGAAATCCCATGTTTGAGTGTAAAACTTACTTAAAATTAAAATCTTTAAAACACATGGGAGAGAAAATGGGAAGGTCTTGTAGATATCTGTAGAACCTGAGTTCCTAAGGAGAAGAGTGAGAGAATTAGAGGCAATATTTAAAAAAACAAAACAAAACAAAAACAAAAAAACCTTACTGAGAATTTCCCAGAATTTATGAAAGATTTTATTTGTCATATTAGAAATTCCATGGTATCTCAAGAAATGTAACCAAAAACAAGGGTGCAAGTATACATCAAAACTATAGACCAAAGACAAAGAGAGATCTTAAATAAGATTACTTTCAGAGGAATTATGATTAGGCTGACTACCACCTTTATACCAAGAGAAGCCAATGCACACTTCAATGAGCTGACAGAAAATAACTGTCAAGTAGGATTATATACTCAGTGAGGAGATCTTCAGAGGTGAAGGGAATAATAACTATAATCTAAACAAACAAAAACTACAATTAATCTAAAAGAAGGAAAGATGAGAAAAAGAAGCATGATATTACAGAAATAAACTATATCAGTGCTTGATAATAAACATAAATGGACTAAAATTGCCAGCTAAAAGAAAAAGACTATCAAGCTGGAAAAAAGAAAAAACAACAAATGAAATCCAATGTGCTGTTCACAAAAGACACATCTAAAATACAAAGATTTGGGGTGCCTGGGTGGCTCAGTTGGTTAAGCAACTGCCTTCGGCTCAGGTCATGATCCCGGAGACCTGGGATCGAGTCCCACATCAGGCTCCCAGCTCCATGAGGAGTCTGCCTCTCCCTCTGTCCTCCCCTCTCATGCTCTCTCACTGTGTCTCTCACTCAAATAAATAAAATTTTTAAAAAATAATAAAATAAAATAAAATACAAAGATTTGTCAATGATGAAAGTAAAGGGATGAGAAAATCAAACAGGACAATATATTAATATACATAATGCTACATATATAATACATATGAATATATAAGATAATATATTAATGGAAAGAACCTGATATAATGTAGTCTATAGACTTTAAAGTAAAAAGCAGTACTAGAAAGGGTCACAATAAAATTATATGTTTTAACTCATCAGAAATATAGTAATTCTAAATTGGTATATATTTAATAACTTAGTCTCAAAATTATTAATACAAAACTGACAGAACTGCAGAAAGCAAGAAATGTCCATCATCATAATGAGAGATTTTTAAATACACCTCTCTCAGTAACTGATAGATCAAGCAGACAGAAAAATCAGCGAGGAAACAGAAGTTATAAACAACAAAATGAACAAGCTGATCTAATGGTCATACACAGATCAACAGATGAAGAATACGTCTTCCTCATAACCCAAATCTAGAACTCTTATAGCAAGTGACCACGTGCTATGACATAAAGCAGATTTTAACACATAACAAAAACTGGTATCAGACCATGAACACTGATCACAATACAATGAAGTCTCTAGTTATCCAAACCACTTATCTAGATACAACTAGCATCTATTTATCTAAACTAGATAGAAGACGATTTGAAAAATTTAGAAACTAAGAAACATACTTTCAAATGATTTGTTGGTCAAAGAAGAAATATTAATAAATATTAGAAAACATTCAGAACCAAACAATAATGAGAATAGTATGTGTGAAAACTTTAAGAATGCAAGTAAGCAGTACTATCAGGAACAGTTGTATTGCTTATATTAAAAAAGAACTGAAATTTAATACAATAAGCTTCCAACTTATCTAGTTACAAAAGGAACGGGGTGCCTGGGTGGCTCAATCATTAAGGGTCTGCCTTCAGCTCAGGTCATGATCTCAGGGTCCTGGGATTAAGCCCCGCATCAGGCTCCCTGCTCAGCAAAGAGCCTGCTTCTCCCTTTCCTCCTCCCTCTGCTTGTGTTCCCTTTCTCACTGTCTCTGTCAGATAAATAAATAAAATCTTTAAACACAACAACAACAACAAAAAGGAGCTGCAAAATAAAATAAAGGTTTCTAGGAAAGATTTTATTTCTAGGAAATAAAAAATTATTTCTTAGAAAGGAAATAATAAACATAAAAGCATAAGTTATTGAAATTAAAAAATACATAGATTAAAAAGTTCTTGAAGAAGATTATGTAATAGAATTGAAAAACTGTCAAGAAATATCTAAAAAAAGAGGGCACAAATAACCTTAAGAATGAAAAAGGGCACATAATTACAAATGCTATATACATTTAGAAGGCAATGAGAAATAATGAATGTGTTTACACCAATACATTTGAAAAAAAGATAACACTGTAGAAGTTCCAGGAATTTATAACTTCAAAACTGATTCAAAAAGAAAGTTAAAAACCTGACTTGTCCAATAATCATCAAATAAAGTTAAGCAATCCTTAAACTTTCATAAGAAAATGTCAGGCCATGGGGCGCCTGGGTGGCTCAGTGGATTAAGCCTCTGCCTTCAGCTCAGGTCATGATCTCAGGGTCCTGGGATCGAGCCCCACATTGGGCTCTCTGCTCAGCAGGAAGCCTGTTTCCCCCTCCCTCACTGCCTACTTGTGATCTCTCACTCTCTCTGTGTCAAATAAATAAATAAAATCTTAAAAAAAAAAAAAAGAAAAAGAAAAAAGAAAATGTCAGGCCAGAATGTTTTACTGAAAAGTTATATCAAAAAGGTTTTATTTTTATATTTTGAAATTTTTTTATTTTTTTTATTTTTTAATATATTATGTTAGTCACCATACTGTACATCATTAGTTTTTGATGAAGTGTTCCACGATTCATTGTCTACATATAACACCCAGTGCTCCAGGCAATATGTGCCCTCCTCAATACCCATCACTGGGCTCAGCCATTTCCCCCACAAAACCCTCAGTTTGATTCCCGGAGCCCATAGTCTCTCATGGTTCATCTCCTCCTCTGATTTACCCCCCTTCATTTTCCCCTTCCTTCTCCTAATATCCTCCATGCTATCCCTTATGTTCCACAAATAAGTGAAACCATATGATAATTGCTTTTCCCTGCTTGAGTTATTTCAAACTTTAAAGAAAAAAATTTCAATCTTTCAGAGCACAAAAAAGAGAGACCACTCATCAACTCATGTTACGAGGTTAGCATTTCCTGACATCAAAACCTGACAATGTGTATCTGATTAATACTTATATTCTCTAAAATGAGAATGACAGGCCAACCTCAATCAGGACATAGATACAAGAATCCCAAATAAATTATTATCAAAGAGAATTCAGAGATTTAGGAAAAGGAGAACTACATCATGATTAAATTGGATTTATCTAATGAATGCAAGGTTGGTTTAACACTGTATTTCTCAATTTTTTTTTCATTACTGCCCCACTGACACATTTTTTCCCCAATCATCCTCTCCCTTGAAGTCCCCCTTCCCCAGTAGAATATTATGACCAGGAAATTGAGATTAATACAATCTACCAATCTCACTCACATTTCCCCAGTTTTACATGCACCCAGGTATGTATTTAGTTCTATGTCATGTTATCAGTGTGTGGGTTTTATGTCTACCATCACAATCAGGATTCAGAACAGTGCCATCACCACAGGAATATTGACCTTTTATTCATTTCTACTTCTTCCCCTCATGCCCTGTTCCTAACCTAGGGCAACCACTAATTTGTTTTTCATTTCTATAATTTTGTCATTTCAAGAATGCTATATAAATGGAATCATGCAGTATGTGACCTTTTAGGATTGGCTGTTATTATTCATCATAAATCTCAGAGATTCACTCAAGGTGTTGAATGTATCCATACTTCATTCCTTTTGATTGCTGAGTAGTGTTCCACAGTATGGACTAACCACAGTTTAACCATTCACCTCTCATAGAACACAGAGTTTCTGGCTCTTGGGTATTATGAATAAAGGTGCTTTGAATATTCATGTATGGTTTTTGTATAGGTTTTTTAATGAACCCAGGTCCCCATTTCTCTGGGATAAATGCCCCAGAGTACAACTGCTAGGTCATACAATGGATCATTCATGTATTGCTGATGAGAATATAAACCATAAAAATGACTTTGGAAAAGAGTTTGACAATTCCTTATAAAACTAAACATGCAATTCATTTCTCTACATCTTCACTAGCATTTAGCATTACCACTGTTTTTAAGTCATCTAATATATGTGTGATAACTCATTCTATTTGCATTTCCATATTGAGAATGATATTGAACATATTTCCAGGTGCTGATTTGCCATCTGTATATCCTTTTCAGTGAAACATATGTTTATGTCTGTTGCCCATTTTCTAATTAGATTGCTTAGATTTTTCACTGTTGAGTTTTGAGGCTTCTTTATATATTCTAGATACTAGTACTTTGTCAGATATGTGGTTTGCACGTATCTTCTCCCCGATAGCTTCCTTCTTTATCCTCTTTATCCTCTTACTAGGGTCTTTTTTTTTTTTTTTAAAGAAGAATCATCTTTTTTTTTTAAATTTTATTTATTTGATATAGAGAGAAAGATCACAAGTAGGCAGAAAGGCAGGCAGAGATAGAGGGGGAAGCAGGCTCCCTACTGACCAGAGAGCCCAATGCGGGGCTTGATCCCAGGACCCTGAGATCATGACCCGAGCCAAAGGCAGAGGCTTAACCCACTGAGCTACCCAGGCGCCCCTTAACAGGGTCTTTTATAAAGCAAAGTTTTAATTTTGATGAGCTCCAGTTTATCAATTCCCTTTTAAATTTTAATAAGACAGATATATTGTATATCTATCATGTACTATATATGTAACTATGCTGTACACATAAAAAGAATAAGATTTCTTCGCCTCAGGGGCACCTGGGTGGCTCAGTAGGTTGAGCCTCTGCCTTCAGCTCAGCTCACGATCTCAGGGTCCTGGGATCGAACCCCGCATTGGGCTCTCTGCTCGGCAGGAAGCCTGCTTCTCCTCCCCCTTGCCTGCCTCTCTGTCTACTTGTGATCTCTGTCAAATAAATAAGTAAAATCTTTAAAAAAATAAAAGATTTCTTTGCCTCCCCAAACTATTTTTAGCTCCATTAGAGGTAATATCACCTGTTGATAACATGTGGGTTAACATTACTAAATCAATTAACATAATTCACTATAGTAATACATTAAAAGAGTAAAAAAACCATATTGTCATTATAATACACATAGAAAAGGCACTGAATAAATTTTAGTATTTATTTATGGTAGTAATTTTTGGCAGACTAGAAAGAGACGAAGCTCCCTAAACCTAGCAGAGCTAACCCCAAAACCCCATCCAAACGCCACGCACTACTGGAGAGTGTTCCCTTGGAGACCTTGATCAAGACGATGGGTGTCCGCTACTGCCACTTCTATTCAACAACCTATCTGTGGTCAGAACCTACACAATAAGGCGGGAAATAAAAAGGAATGAAAAAAACCAAGCCTATTCTTTGCAGATGATATTTTTGTATGCAGAAAATAACAAGGAAGCCCTCATAAATTATCAAATTAATTTTAGCACACTACTTGTGCTTTTAAAAATAAATATATAAAATAATTGCATTTCTGAAAATAAGAAATATATAGAAAATTAAACTTGAAACAAGATAGCATTTATAATAGTAACAAAAAATATCAAGTATATATAGTAATAAATCTAATAAAAGATGCACAAGTTCTCAGAGGAGATACTTCTGAAGTTTATTAACAGATTGTACAGAAGATCTAAATAAGTGGAGAGATATATTATAATTAGGGTTTAAGAAAATGTTTGGGAAAATTGGACAGCCACATGCAGAAGAATGAAACTGCACCATTTCCTTATACCACACACAAAAATAGACTCAAATGGATGAAAGACCTAAATAGGAGACAGGAATCCAACAAAATCCTGGAGGAGAAGACAGGCAGCAACCTCTTCGACCTCAGCCGCAGCAACTTCTTCCTAGAAACATTGCCAAAGGCGAGGGAAGCAAGAGCAAAAATGAACTATTGGGACTTTATCAAGATAAAAAGCTTTAGCACAGGAAAGTCAATAGAACCAAAAGACAACTGAGAGAATGGGAAAAGATATTTGCAAATGACATATCAGATAAAGGGCTAGTATCCAAAATCCATAAAAAGCTTCTCATACTCAACATCCAAAGAACAAATAATCCAATCAGGAAATGGGCAGAAGACATGAACTAACATTTCTGCAAAAAAAGACATCCAAATGGCCAACAGACACATGAAAAAGTGCTCAACATCACTCGGCATCAGGGAAATACAAATCAAAACCACAATGAGATACCACCTCACACCAGTCAGAATGGCTAAAATTAACCAGTCAGGAAACAACAGATGCTGGTGAGGATACGGAGAAAGGGAAATCCTCCTACGTTGTTGGTAGGAATGCAAGCTGGTGCAGCCACTCTAGAAAACAGTATGGAGGTTCCTCAAAAAGTTGAAAATAGAGCTACCCTATGACCCAGCAAATACACTAGTGGGTATTTACCCTAAAGATACAAATGTAGTGATCCGAAGCGGCATGTGCACCCCAGTGTTTATAGCAGCAATTTCCATAATAGCCAAACTATGGAAAGACCCTAGATGTCCATCAACAGATGAATGGATAAAGAAGATGTGGTATATACATATACACAATGGATTATGCAGTCATCAAAAAATGCAATCTTGCCATTTGTAACAACATGGATGGAACCAGAGGGTATTATTCTAAGCAAAATAAGTCAATCAGAGAAAGATAAATATCATATGATCTCACTGATATGAGGAATTTGAGAAACAAGACTGAGGATCATAGGGGAAGGGAAGGAAAGATGAAACAAGATGAAACCAGAGAGGGAGACAAACCATAAGAGACTCTAAATCTCAGGAAATGAACTAAGGGTTGCTGGAGTGGAGGGGGGTAGGAGGGTAACAGACACTGGGGAGGGAATGTGTTGGGGTGAGTGCTGTGAATATAAAAATAAATTAGGGTTTAAGAAAGTTAATATTGTAAAGATGTTAATTCTCCCCAAATTGATCAATAGATTTACTGCATTCTCAATAAAAAATTTTGCATATTTTTCCTATTGGTAAGAAGAATCACACTGTTTAGATATAAATGCAGTAAAATTTTACTAGGATATATTAAAAATGAACAAAATAACAGAAATAATAGTAAAATACTATATAGAAAAAAAAATGAAATTAGACTCCTACTTTACACTAAATGGAAAAATCAATTCTAGGTGGATTGAATATCAAAGCATAAAAGGCTCCATAAGATAAATTTTAGGGGCACCTGGTTGGCACAGCAGGTTGAGATCCAACTCTTGATTTCAGCTCAGGTCATGATCCCAAGGTCATGACGTCAAGCCCTGTGTTGGTTCCAAGCTTGGTGCAGAGTTTGCTTGAGACTCTCTCTCCCTCTCCTTTTGTCCCTCTCCCCCATGCTCATGTATGTTCTCTCTCTCTCTCAAATAAACACATAAATCTTTTTAGTCATTTGAGAGAGAGAGAGAAAGAGAGAGAGAGAGAGCACAAGCAGGGGGAGCAGTAGGCAGAGGGAGAGGGAGAAGCAGACTCGCTGCTGAGCTGGGAGCCTGACGTGGGGCTCAATCCCAGGACCTTGACATCATGACCTAAACTGAATGCAGATGCTTAACTCAGGCAGACGCCTGAGTCAGCCAGGTGCCCCTAAATATATAAATCAAGAAAGAAAGAAAGAGAGAGAGAGAGGAAGGAAGGAAGGAGGGGGGGGGAGAGAGGGAAGGAAGGAAGGAAAGGAGGAAGGAGGGAGGGAGGGTAAGGAGGAAGGAAGAAAGGAAGGAAAGAAGGAAGGAATATTTTAGAAGACGTATACCTAAATATGCTCATGACTTCAGGGTAGGGAAGGATTTCCTTTACCAAGACACAGAAAGCACTAAGCATAAAAAGAAACAAATTTCATATCATTAAAATTAAAAATTTCTTTTTATGAAAGGAACCATAAAGAGAGTGAAAAGACCATCCAGTTTATCCTACACCCATGTGTAGGAGATACTGCCATATATCACATCTACAAGGAACTCCTAGAAATCAGCAAGAAAAAGGGAAAGACCCCAGCAAGAATGCACCTGAATAGGACTTTTATGAAAGAAAAAAAAATTCAAATGGCAAAAAAAAAATGGCAGCTCAATCTCATCAATCATCTAGAAAATGCAAATTAAAACTACACGAAACACCATTACTCTTCCCCTTCCCTTTCCCCATGCCTCAGCATGACTAAGTAGAAAAATATTAAGAAAAAAAAGAAAAATATGACAATCTTAAGTGTAGACAAAGAAGTGGTGACACAACGTCTTTTATACATGGCTGATAGGTAAACTGGAACCGCCTAGAAAACTGGCGGGTGTTATCTGATAAAGTTGAGGATAAACTCTCTACGGCCCAGCAGGTCCCCTCTGACTCTTAGGCGAGAGAAGGGCTTACACTTGGTCACCAGGCTGTGTGTTTAGAATGCTCACAGGGGAAAAAGAAAAAAAAAGAATGCTCATAGAAACACATTCTTAAATGCCAAAAAGTAGAAACAAGACAAATATCCAACAGCAATATAATAGATAACTGAATCGTGCTGTATTGGTTTGATGGACTACACAGCAATAAAAACTAAAGGATAGTTTATAGCTGCAGGTGACATGAAAAATGTCATAAATAACGTCGTGTTAAAGGAGAAAGCTACAAAATAATGCATTCAGTATTATTCCATTCACAGAGTTCAAAAAGAAGTGAAATTAAATTATATCATTCTTGATGCATGTGTAGGCAGGGAAGCTGTTAAGAAAAATAATATAGTTTATATCACAAACCCCAGGAAGGCGGTGATACAGGAGGGAGGGATGGGATATCTGATATGATCAGTAGGGAAACATGGGGACTTTTGGGTGATGACAATATTCTATTTAGTAAACTGGGTGATGGGGTTGTACTGTTGTTCTTTATAATTTAATATATACTTTAAATATATTCCTTTATATTTATTCAGTAGTTAATAAAGCTTATTAAAACCACATATCAAATGACTCTAATACCGAGAAAGAACGCTATTTTAATTATTTGTATTTTCACACTGGTGTTTTACATTTGTTAGATAAAATTTCAGTATTTCCCTGAAAAAGAAACCAGAAATAATGCAGCTGGGAGAGTCAAAGTCCCAACATCTCAAAACAGTGCTCTCATTTACCTATCAGCTTAGAAACCTTAGATGAGGGACTCCTGGGTGGCTCAGTCTGTTAAGCAACTGCCTTTGGCTCAGGTCCTGATCCTGGGGTCCTGGGATGGAGGCTCCTTGCTCAGTGAGGAGCCAGGTCTCCCCCTGCTTATGTGCTCTAATAAACAAAAATTTTAAAAGATCTTTAAAACGAAAAGGAAAGGAGAGGAATCTTAGCTGAATCACTTTATTTAGGTTCTAAAGTGAACGTGCTCAGGCCACAAGATGAGTTGAACCGTTGAGAGCTGGAGCCTACTCTTCTCCCAGGGGCCAGGCCTTTGACCCCTGGGCCAGAGGACAGCAGATTGCTGTCACCAGGGCTCTTCACACACCAGGGCTCATCCAGCCAGCAAAGAATAAAGTGAAAAAAGACAGAAATCTGCTACTCCTCCTTTCCCAAGAGCTTAGGTACAAGGACCTGGGATCCAGACTGCCTGTCTCGTTCTACACCCGGTCTTGCAGCCTGAGGCAAGCTAATCTATCTGTTCTGCTGTAAAGTTCTCACCTGCAAAGACAGGGCTGAAAACTGTAGCCACTTCACAGGGCGATTAGGTGAATACTGGCAAAGCACTTGAAAAAGTGCTTGCACAAAAGAGCCACTGAAAAAGGGTCAAGTGGGTTATTACCTCCAGACCTAACCTTATGTCCAAATCTACTTGAAATCTCCACTAAGGTCTCCACCCTTACCCATCTGAAACGAAGCTCCTGTTCGCCCCCCACACCAGCTCCTTCACCCTGCTAGGTGCTCAGAACAAACCCATTGAGTCACCCTTGATTCTTCTCACCTTCGGCCCATCACAACTTCTGCTAGTCCTCCCTTCAAAATACATCTGGAATCCAATCACTTCCCACCATCTCCAAGCTCCACCCTGACCCAAGACAATGCTGTGTGACCCGGACTAACTAATGTCATCCCAGACAAATCTGTGGACAAATCTATATACAAATTTGTGTGACTATGTGAAGCCTTCTCGAGCACAGCTGCATCCCCCAACATTCTTTCTTGTCTAACCTCACCCTTAAGTACTCCCTTGGGCCTAAGGTCCTCAGTTGGCACAGGAGAAACGACTGTGACACACCACTACTGTCAAACATTCCCCACCCACCCCCCCTGCCCCGTGGTCCACCTGCACTACTTCCCAGCCTCTAGGACTACAAAAGCAGGTCTTATAGGAGGTGGGGTCACAGAGATCTACTCAGTTTGCAGGTGCCCAAGACATGCAGGTCCCTAAGTCCCTTTAATAAACCATATCTTGTCAAGGTGACCTCTTGGCCTTTCTCTCTGGCCTTAGGGCCCCTGTGGCCTTTGGAGGTCATTTCTGTGTATCCCTCCTTCATGGAACAACCATCCCTTCTGGATGGTAACAGGGGCCTCCCACTGGGTCACCCACTTCCCCAAGTGTCCTCCTCCTCTTAGTCTGTTCTCAACAGAGCAGCCATACAGCTTTCATGGAATTACCTGCTCCAATCAAAGTCAGACCTTACCACATCACTGCTCAAAACCCTCTGATGGCTTCCCACCTCATCCACAGCAAAAGCCAAGGTCCTCCCTCCACCCTTGAAGCACCTCATGGTCCAAGTCCTCATAACCTCTCTGCCTCACCCCCTCCCTTCTCCCCATGCCATTCCACTCCAGTCACATACCACCAGCTCCTTCCCTAATTTCTGCAAGCCTCACACCTCGCTTGCCCCATGTCTTCACCCAAAAGTTACTGCTCAGAGACTCGCTCCCTGATCTTATGTAAAACTTCACATCCTCGGGGCGCCTGGGTGGCTCAGTGGGTTAAAGCCTCTGCCAGCATCCTGGGATCGAGCCTTGCATCGGGCTCTCTCCTGCTTCCTCCTCTCTCTCTCTCTCTCTGCCTGCCTCTCTGCCTACTTGTGATCTCTGTCAAATAAATAAATAAAATCTTTAAAAAAAAAAAAAAAAAAAAAACTTCACATCCTCCCTCATTCCATTCTCTTTCTTTCCCTCATGTTTCTCTCTTTCCTGCTAACCACACTGCCTAACACACTTACACTGTATCTACACCTTTACTGTGTTTCTGGTATGGCTTCGCCAGCAGAAAGTATGCTCCATGGGGTCAGAGTATTCTACTATATCCCCAGTGCCCTGAACAGTGACTGGCACATAGTGAGAATTCGAAGCACCACTGATTGGATGAATAATAAAATGACAAGCTGACAACTAAAACAATTACTGCAGGGGCGCCTGAGTGGCTCAGTGGGTTAAATCCTCTGCCTTCAGCTCAGGTCATGATCTCAGGGTCCTGGGATTGAGCCCCTCATCGGGCTCTCTGCTCAACAGGGAGCCTGCTTCCTCCTCTCTCTGCCTGCCTCTCTGCCTACTTGTGATCTCTGTCTCTGTCAAATAAATAAATAAAATCTTTAATACAATTACTACAGCAAATACAATATATTCTTTTGATCCTTTGGGATCCTAGACTAAAATTTAAATACTTACATACATTTTGATGCCATATTCTATATTTATACTTTGATGTCTACTCACTAGGGCAAAATGATTTCTCCAATGCTGTAAACAAGCCCACCAATTAATATAAAATAGATCTAATTCCATTCTTCATTTGTGACTCCCCTGCTAGCTCATAGTTGGCAAACCAAGCAGCTGTCCCAGGACTGGTTCAGAGGAGCTCCTGTTTACCCCAGAGGGCTTCACTGGTGACAGATTGCCCAACCGTTAGGTAACTTCTGCATGGGGAGAGCAGGGACTATGGCCAGTTTTCTCATAATTGCATTCCCAGTACCTAAATATTTTTTGCATGAATGAACTAGTTAATTAATGCATGCTTGGCAGTTTATTGTGGTTTGTGTCCCACACTGAGGGTGAGATAGGCCACAAGGACCCCCTGCGTAAGCTGGCACATTTTGGAAGAGGACAATATTGGGAGTTTTTGTAAAATACTTTAAAGTAGATAACCAGAAGAAGTCATTTTCAAGAGATTCTCCCCCCTGTCCAAATGGTATGATGGTAGCTTCAAATATGACAAAAATATAATGGATAGTTTGAAATGTGCTTTTTAAGGCAGCTCCTGGGGGAAAAATATATGTATTTGTTTATGTATCATGATTCTATGTTATGCATATATTATATATACATGTGTATGTAAGCGTATGTTATGCACATATACTATGTGTATATACATATGTATGTATGTGTACCTGTGTGCTATGTGTACACATGTGTGTGTGTGTGCATTGTGTGTATAATAACAGGAAATCAAAGCCGATGATAGCTGATAAGCAAAGGGCATGATGGGGAAGTTTCTTTGCCTATTTTGTTAAAAATAATAAGAACAATACACTTCACTGAGGACACCATGCCTCAAGTTCTAACAGCTCATTTGCCCCAAAAATGGCAGTCAGTCATTCTGCAGGATGTTTCATATACATCTTCCATCTTTCATTCATTAATCCAACAAATTCTAAGTAAGTACCTACTAAGTTCCACGCTCCATATTCTGGGATAGAAAGTAAATGAGATAGACAACATCTCTCTCCTCTAGTGGGGAAGAGAGACAACAAACAAACAAACATAACCTAATTCCAGGTAGAAACATGGGCCGTAAAGACATTTAATGCAGGAAAACATTAGGGAGTCAGGGCAGGGGGAAATGATGCTTGAGCAGAGCTCTGAGTGAAAATGTAGGGGAAGAGTTCTAGGGGCTGAGCAAACAGTAAGAGCAGAAATGAGCTTGTCGGGAACAGCAGGAGAGGTAGTGATTAGAGCAGAGTGGTGCTCACTGGAAAGGGGCAGAGGGCATCAGGCCCCAGGGAAGAAGGGCTTTGTTAGAATCCATTCCTCAGTCATTCCTCAGTACATTACTGTCTAAGATGGATTCCGGAGAGGTCATTAACTACTCTTAGAAGCAGAGAACAATTCAAGGTATTAAACGAAAATAAAACGTCCTCTGTTGAAGAGGGAAATACATATGCATGCCAAATGCAATGGGCCTCGGATACATATTCACCAAATGGTTGGGATCTTATTCCACTCCCACCCACCAATTCACCCTCCGTCACCAGAATAAAAAGTATAATAGAAATTAACCGCTGGGCTAGTCTTCTTCAGGACTGTCTCTCAGCTGTCACCCTGCCTCCCTCTTAAATGGCTGACATCATCTTTGGTCTTCCCCCAAAACAAGTGGCTCTTTCTCTGGTCCCAGATAATTAGCTTCCCCAGACACAATGGGAAGGCCTCAGCCCAGGCTTTTGGGGAAGACATTTGAAGCACAAGGGAATATTAGTGTTTTGCTTGGGCTGTGGAACAAATGTTCCGGAAATGAACATTTTTTTATGTTTGTAATTATGCATATCCTGCAGCATCTGCATAATGGGTCCAATTCAGCCTTGACCTTGCCACAAAATTGCCATGTCTGTGGAGGAAGGTCAGCGCATAACGTGGTGAGTGAACAGGAAGCTTCAGGCTGAAAATAGTGCCACAATTTTTTTCCTTCAATTTTGGGAACGAAGTTTGCTTTTTCAAGTCAGTTTGTCTGCCTGCATTTGCAAACATCTTCTAAGCACACACATACACTTGTAAAAGGCATATATATGGGATCAGCCTTTGCTCTGAGAGGATCTCTGTAAAGATTTTAGGTGATATATAAGCTGACTGCTATATTCTTTCTGGTACATGGTGGAATTTTAAAACAGAAGAGACAAAATAGTAAATTAGGAAAGCTTTTTGCCACCAGGGAAACTCAGAAACACTACTGCTAAGGGACCCGGTGTGAATAACATACCACCTGGGGTTAGGTTCATTTTCAAAAAAATTTCTTTAGAGAACAATGTAGAGATTTGATTTTGATTTGAACAGATTCACCAGAAATTTCGTGGTTTTTTGGTTCTTTTCCTTGTTTGCTTTAACACTTTGGATCTGCTGTGTTCTGCCGCTGTTTTAAGGCTTAGCAGAATATCCATGCGTTGAGATTCGGGGTTCAGCAAATAAGTTTACAGTTATTTTCTTGATATTCTTCAGTGGGTAGCCCAGTTCAATCACATGGCATTTTCAGACTAAGATGTGAACAGTATTCTTATGGCTACTTTAAGTCTTAAGTATTTGGCAGTTATTATAATAAAAATATTTTAAAGAGAATACTTATCAACATGGCCTGAGCCAAAGTGTTCTTATTAAGTCAAAGAGGTAGGATTCCGCATTTGGCCTCCATCAGATTTCAGAGGTTTTAATGGAGGAACCCATCTTTACAAGAGGGGCATGATTTTACATGCTTCTCATTCCTAGCATCCTCATGTCCAAAGAACTGATGAAAGCAATCTGTCTTATATGTTTTTACCAAAAGGCTTTGTCACTCCACTGACTGATTTTATTCGTATTTTTCTGAGAGACCAACCACGATGGCACTTACTCATTTCAAATCTTGCACTAGTTCAAATCCAAAACAAAGTTGTCCCCCTGATGGACTTATAGCATCTCTGGAGTTGTCTTCCCCACCAGCTGTTGCTCCTCGTTGTCCAATCAACCTTGGTATACGCTTCAGCACAAGATAAAATCAGTAGCCAGGTCACAAGGTGGGGGTAGCAACTCCCTGGCTTATTTAAACTCCCCAGGGCAGCGTCCAACAATTTATGGCACAAAAATAAGAGATTTACCACTAATGACAGTCTCTTTGTCTCTTGCGCCACTGTGCCTTTGGCCTCCTTGCATTTTAATTTGGGCAAGCAGTACAATCCCATTCCAGGCTGAAATCCAACGCTCCCTTGGTTTTATCCGTAGGGGGCACAGCTCAAAGGATAAATTCTTTTGTTTTTTGCTCTTCATCTGCCAGAAAAACTGTGAACAGTGTAGGAATGTGAAATGGGGGGATGGAAAAGGAGTATCCACGTAACGTTCCTCCACCTAACGACTCCGTGTGTGCACACGTGTGCTATCTTCCCCGACTTCCTGCCAGCCTGGATGTGAGGGCATGGACCAGCCTGTTGAGGAAGGCTCCCCTGTTTGCTTCCCAAAATCTAGACGATTTTAGCCCTAATCCATTCCATTTAGCCTCCTTTCTCATCCTCCTTCTTTTAGGTCAAGATCACGATCACCTCATAAAAAATATTCACAAAGAGGTTGCATGGGACGGGTCAGAAGGGGTTCAAAACAGGTCACCTCAAAATGTGTCACTTTGGCAGGCAGACTTTTCTGAGCTGAAGGCAAATGAGACCCTGTGGGCTGGAGAGAAAATTCTTCCCTTCCTTTAACTACCTAGAAGAATCTAAGTGGAGTATCTTTCCCAGACTAAGGGTTATTACCAGAGATAAATTTTATCTGAGTGACCCATCTGCAACAGGGCAAACATTTAATTCTCAAACACCTGTTCTTCTTACTGTCCTGTGAATCAGCATCCTCCCCTTTGAAGCATCTGGCCTATCTCCCATTCTTTGGGCCTATATACCTCATTTTACCTGCTTGTGAACCACTTGTGCATGTGGGGTTCCCATTGTACAAAATTGTATTTTATTTTCCCCTATGAATCTGTCTCATGTCAATTTAAGTCTTGGACCAGCCAGAAGAAACTTTGAAAGGCAGAGGAAACTCTCCTTCCCCCAAGTCCAAAACGCACATTTTTCCCTTTCTTCGGACACAGAGATGTCTGACCGGAAAGTGTTAGGCACGTAAGAGAAGCAAATGGGACATGACGATAAAATGGGAATAAACAAAGAAACTACAACTACATTATAGGGATGAGAACTGGTTTGCTCTGGTGATACTGATGCCACCGGAAAGACTGCGGAGGCCATAAACAGTTTCCGCAGATTTTCCTTATTTCTGGCTGAACTTCACCACCTACATGCACTGAAACACACCAATATATTCCAGAGTTCATCAACAGATTCCCAATTCCTGCATGTTTAAATCGAGCACATCAAATATCTCTCTCGCCCCAAGTCTATTCTGTTCATGGGCTGTCCATACTAAAAAAAGTTTACTTGGTATACACAGGGTGAAGCTTAGCCAAAAACAGGTCTCGGGTCTGCTTGCTGGAAATTAATACACTAAGAGAAGCATTTTTTTTAGAGTGGATAAATGAGAAACTGATAGACAAATCATTTCTATATTGTCAGATTGGACTACAAAGAACCAGATGGCCACTCATTTCGTAGAAGCTGGCCACACACCCAACACATTGTTTTCTCCAAGTGGGCACCATTGCTCCAGGGCAAAACTGAACAAGAGCTCCGGGAAGGACCCACAATCAAATGATAAATAATAGGGAAAATGCTTTAAATTCCAACTTTGATCCTTCCCAGGAAGAGATGATAGATGGGCCTGGCTATAAAATGAAACTTCTAGGCAAGCAATTCTCCCCCAATCTACTTCTTCCTTTGCTTCCTCAAAGTACCTTCAAATTTTCAGCTACCATGAAATGGAAAAAAAAAAAAATGTCTAAGACATGCAGTAACTGAAAGACGGTTGACTGAGGGCAGATGCAGGAATCATGGGAGCACAGGTTGGCTCTGGATTCCTTCTAGAAGACCCAGAAGAAGCTCAGTGGACTTCTGTTCAATTCTGAGCACTGTGTTACCCAGTTTTGTATTAGAATATCTGCACCCAGGGGCGCCTGGGTGGCTCAGTGGGTTAAAGCCTCTGCCTTCGGCTCAGGTCATGATCCCAGAGCCCTGGGATCGAGCCCCGCATCGGGCTCTCTGCTCAGCAGGGAGCCTGCTTCCCTTTCTCTCTCTCTGCCTGCCTCTCTGCCTACTTGTGATCTGTCTGTCAAATAAATAAACAAAATCTTTAAAAAAATAAAAAAAAGAATATCTGCACCCAGGGGCGCCTGGGTGGCTCAGTGGGTTAAAGCCGCTGCCTTCGGCTCGGGTCATGATCCCAGGATCCTGGGATCCAGCCCCCGCATCAGGCTCTCTGCTCAGCAGGGAGCCTGCTTCCCTCTCTCTCTGCCAGCCTCCTACTTGTGATCTCTGTCTGTCAAATAAATAAATAAAATCCTAAAAAAAAAAAAAAAAAGAATATCTGCACCTAAGACAACTATGGGGAGGACGTGCTTAATAAGTATTTGGTGACTCAATGAATAAATTATAAAAGTCTATAAACTTAGGAAATAAAACATACTGGCTAACATATCTGCTTAAAAAATGGCCTGCACTATTACGGATGCTCCCCTAGCCCAGACTGACTCATTTTTAGTCTTATGCTAATGGTTCTGTTTTAGGATTTAGGAAATTTGGTACATTAGTTTACTGGGGCTGCTGTAACACATTAACACAAACGTCATGGCTTCAAACAACAGAACTCTGTTCCCTCCCAGTTCTGGAAGCCAGAAGGCTGAAATCAAGATGTCTGCTGGCAGCACTTCCTCCAGGGGCTCTGGGGAGAGTGGATTCCCTGCCTCTCCAGGCTTCTGCAGGCTGCCAGCATTCCTCGGCTATGGACTCATCACTCCAATCTTCAAAGCCACATCTTCAAATCCCTTTCTGTTCTGTGTTCGCTTTGCCTTCTTTGCGTGGGCAAATAACCCTCTGCCTCCCTTTTATAAGAATATAGGCGTCTGCAGTCAGGGGCCCCCACTTCAGATAATCCAGGAATATCAATTGAAAAATCCACAACTTGGGACTCCTGGGTGGCTCAGTCAGGTAAGCATCTGCCTTGGGCTCAGGTCATGATCCCAAGGTGCTGGGAGGGAGTCCAGCATCAGCCTGCTTCTCCCTCTGCCTGCCGCTCCCCCTGCTTTTGTTCCCTCTCTCCCTCTCTCTGACAAATGAATAAATACAATCTTCTAAAAATAAAAATTTAAAAATTAAAAATTAAAATAAAAATCCTTAATCACATCTGCAAAGACCCTATCTTCAAATAAGATAACATGTATAGGTTCCAAGGAGTAGGACCTGATATCTTTGGGGGCCATTATTTTGCCGATCACACCAGAAAGTCTTAGCGTTATCAAAAGAACAGAGCAGGCAGCAGTGAGTGCAAGAAGCCTCAGACTGTCTCTGTCACTATAAGGATACCTGCTGCACACACCTGTTTTATTTTGCTGTCATGTCCGCAGTTACATATATGATGTTACTGACGATGCACAGTACCCCAACCTTTGGGATTTAAATTGAAATCTGAGCTGCCCAGTAACCATCAGAACAGAACTATCTTGGGGGAATGTCTGCATTATCCATGTTGACAGGGTCAAAGCCTCCTTTCTCCTTATCACATGGCCTTAGCTCTGTCAACCATTCTTCCTTGTTGTCAAACCCATCTACGTGAAGAAAACGCAGGAGGGAATTAGTGTACATGGGTGGGGCTGGTTTGGGTAATAGGGAAATTGATGGGTCTGGCTGGGTGTTGGAGGAGAGTTGGAATTAGAGCCTTGCATTTATTATCATTTCCTTTACCACTCTGATGCTCCCGGCATGGCTCTTGGGTCCTGGGACACTACCTGAGGTGGGGCTGGCCCTGCCCATGGTTTATTCCTGCTTCTTATCCATACATCAAGTCTCAAGTCTGCTGGAAAACCAGCCTACGAGTTCCTCCTGAAGCAGACAGCTCCACTTCTAGAAGGATGAGTTAAACTTACATATGGAAACATATAGAATTATTGTTTGAGCAGTTTTCAAGCCATGATAATGCTTTCAACACATCTGAAACTGTCATTTCTTGGTTGTTCTCTAGTAACATCAATACATTCCATAACCCTATTATAATGCAGAGCTGGGACTAGGGTAAGGCAAGTGAGGCACACTCCCTTTGGGTGCAAAATTTAGGGAACCAAAAATCTCAGGAATCAAACAACATTTTAAGTACAGTATTTTGCTATAGTTTTTTCTTTTCCTTTTCCTTTTTTTTTTTTTTTAAAGTAAGCTCTAGGCTCTACCTGGGGCTTGAACTCACGACCTCAAGATCAGGAGTTGCTCCACTGACCGAGCCAGCCACACTCCCCTTAAATACGGTATTTTAAAAATATCAAATGAGTAAACTACGACTCAAAGACTAACTGCCTATTTTTGTAAGTAAACTCTTACTAGAACTAGGGCCAGAATGAGGGTAAGGCCAGTGTGTCAATCACACAAGTATTGGCTAGCTCTTATTTTTAAAATATTGATATTTTGTTCATCAAGGAGTTTGGGGGGTTTTTGCATTGTTTTCATTTTTAAAAAATAATTTAAAAATAATTTTGATGTTCTAAATGAATTCTTTTTCATTAAAAAATTTTAGGGGCACCGGGGTAGCTCAGTCGGTTAAGCGTTCAACACTTGATCTTGCCTCAGGTCATCTCAGGGTCATGAGATGGAGCCCTATCCAGCTCTACACTCAGCACAGAGTCTGCTTGACCCTCCCCGGCTCACTCCCTCTCTCTTTCTCTCTCTCTCAAATAAATAAATAACATCTTTAAAAAACATCCTTTAAACCCATTTTTTCCCCAAGACAACCATTATATTTTAGTATGGCACAAAATGTTTTATGCCAATTTGTCACAGAGAATATTAAAAAGATGTGCTTGAAGTAAGTTGGGGGAAATCGGAGGGGGAGACGAACCATGAGAGACTGGACTCTGAGAACAAACTGAGGGTTTTGGAGGGGAGGGATGTGGGGGGTTGGGTGAGCCTGGTGGTGGGTATTAAGGAGGGCACGGATTGCATGGAGCACTGGGTATGGTGAATAGACAATGAATGCTAGAACACAAAAAAAAAAGAAATCAAACTAAATTAAATTAAAATTTTTAAAAAATTAAATAAAATAGAAAGATGTACTTGGGAATCAAGATTTAATAAAATTAATAATTTTTACGACTACATCAAGGATATTATGTGAAATTGACTCTTTTTCTAGTATGAGTACATGGTAGCCAGAAGTTTTACTCACCATTACTTTTGTACGTACCATCAGTGCAAATTCTAATGCAGTGAAAAGGGCAACCTTAGAATTACTGTGAAAACAATTTTGACCCCATAGGCCTCTTCAGAGACTTTTGGGCAATCCCAGGGATCTACAGACCACTCTTCGAGAACTGCCGCATTAAAGGAAAAGGTTTTAACAATATGTCAAGAGCACTATCAATGACAAGCTAAGGTTCTCCGTCAGAGGGAGGCAACAAAATTAAGACTACCCCCAGAGTTGGTTTTGCAAAACTAAGTGGTCAGGAGCTGAAGCAAAGTGACCACGTATGCAACCAACCCACACACAGTTCTGAGTCATCAGGAAACCTCTGATGCTAATGGTAAGGTATGAACAAGATGTGAACAAACCTGAATGCCATCAATATGCGGCATTTAGTGAACTGAAAGCATGGCCATTTGGGGGCAGGTAGAGAAACACCACTGCACCTACCCCTCGTCTCCCATGCCTCCTGAGAATCGGGGAGCAGAGGAAACCGTAGGAGGAACAGCAGGAAAATGGAGGCAAACGGACCATGGTGCATCCCTAGACTGTTCCAACGTCCGGGGGCCAGCCTGCCAGTCTGTGAAGCTCTCCCCTGACACTTTCCAGCATACAACTTTGGGCAAATTCCCAAACCACTATCTTCTCAGTCTCCTCATGTCCAGTATAAATATAATATTAATGCTTTCCTCATATGACTGTAAGAGGTACATGAGATGATGTAGTCAAAGCGTTGAGCATGGTGCCTCGGACAGTGTTTGGTAAATATAGCTCGTGAAAAATAAGACACTTCTGTACTGTTTCACTCCCCTGTGTTGGGAAACTCATCCCCCGTGTATAAATGCTTCACCGGCCCACTGTTCTGCCAGTGTTGGATGTTCAGTAAAGGTTACTTCCTCCCTCCAGCCAGACTGGGAAGCTTGTCGGGACCTGTCATTTCATCCATGCTGCTCTGAGTGCCATGGCTCTCTCTCCAACAATTCACTAACAAATCTGATGTTTAAATATGAATAAGTGGAGGACCACCTGGGTGGCTCACCACCACCAACAAAAAAAAATCTATCAACCTTAATTTTCTCTAGTAGGTCTCTGTGGTAGACAAAATAATGCCCCCCAAAGATGTCTATGTGCTCATCCCCAGAACCTGGGAATATGTCAACTTACATGGAAAAAGGGACTTTGCAGATGTGATGAAGTTAAGGACCTTAAAAGTGGAAGAGGTGGGCAGAAATCAGAGGAAGATGAGATTCCAGAATAAAGGCACAGAGATCTGCAGCATTGCTGGCTTTGGCGGCAGAAGGGGACACGTGCCACGGAATGTGGGCAGCATCCAAAAGCTAGAAAGGGCAAGGAAACAGATTCTTCCCTAGAGCCTCCTGGAAGGAATGCAGCCTTCCCAACACTTTGAATTAGCACAGTGACACCACGTCCAACACTTGGATTTCTGAACTACAGAACTGCAAGAAAATAAAGTTATGTTGTTTAAACCGCTAAGTCTGTGGCAATTTGTTACACAGCAATGAGAGAACTAAGAGAGTCCCAAAGGCTATCCGGTCAGTGTTGACATGCTTTGGTGCACAATAAACTAAGCAGCCAGGTCACCAGGGCGGGGACCAACAACGCCTCCAGCTTCACTAAGTTCCCCTGTGCAGCTTCTGGCTACTGAAATGCCACAAAATAAGAGAATATCATTAATGACAGGGCCCACCCCTGAAGATTTAGCTCTAACAGGTCTGGGACACAAGTATACCCATGTTTAATAGTGACTCTATTAGAAATTGATAATGGTCCGTGCTCAGAGAGACATTCACGTCTGCTTGTAAGGAGCTTATAATTTAGGTGCTGAGTAAACATAACTCCAGTACCTAATAGACAAATAAATATGCATACTTCCAGAGATAGGTCAGCAGCCAGGACAAGTATAGAAGGCAAGAAGGGGCCCAGAGACCATAAATCTTTCCATAGGCTTTGATGACAAAGTCCAGTTGTAGAACTAAGCCAGACGAGGTCTCTGCTGGCTCTCCTGTATAGCTGGTGCTAGAGGGCTCTGGCAAAGGAGATTCCCCGCAGTCCTGACACACCTCTGATGGCAACGCACCCCTGGTGAGCACGGACCTACAGCTGAACTCTTTTCAGCCTCCCACTGTCTCACCTGTTTCCTTCTGAGGTGGTGATGTGCTGGCCCAGGGGGTGTCATCTTCAAACTGAACCCAGTTGCTGATAGCCGAGGCCAGGTCAGGTGAGGGCTGCTCAGGGCTCCCAGGAGGGGAGGTCGCTTCAGAGATGAGACCCAGCTTTTCAGAGGAGTCATCCTGCTCTGAGTGGGAAAGATCTTGACAGCCTCCGTCCACCACATGGTTCTCCCCCGAGGAGCTCTCAGACTGGTCTGAGTAAGACGACGGTGCTGCGATGTGCTCTTCCGTGCCCCCTGAAATACATACCAGACACCACCATCAATCACATGAGGAAGGCCACCCTTCAAAACTGTCTCATGGAGGAAAATCTCAAGGATAGGTAAGGGGTGATCACAAGACTCACGATAAGGGTGGGTGCAGGTGAAGGAAGAGCCATGCCCACCTGCCTCCATGCTAAAGGAGAGTTTTCCTAATAATGCGGACGAAGGATAACTCAGCATGCCTACAGTCAGTACCCAGGCAGACTGAAAATGGAAATCTTATTCATAATTCTTATCCTAGCATCTATTCCAGTGCCTGGTGGTCACAGACAATGCTTATAGAGGCCAAAGAGAAATATAACTGAGTCGAAGGAGAAAAGCAAAAGGCAACTGGGACAGACAGAGACTTTGGCTGAACAGGAAAGCTTCTGTCTGGACTAAACACATTCAAATCCACACTTCAACCTCCACGCAGTCCAAACTACGTGTGTCCGCAGGCCGCCAGGTGCAAACTCTGTACCAACAGCCGGCTGAATGAGGTCCAGCTAAATGAGGAGCCTACCTTTCCAGCATTTTTTTGGTCCTAGAACACGTAACATCCTTAAAAAAAATTTTTTTTTTAAGAACTATATCCTAATCGTCGGGGTGGCTACACAAATCTAGACATGTGTTGAAGTTTTTCAACTGCATACCAAAAGTGGTCGATTTTACTATATGAATACTTTTTAAAAACCAGAGTACTTACACAAAATTTTTTCTGCCGTCATTAGCCACACAAACTAGTCAACCTGCATGTAACCAAAGCCTTTAGATGAGCGCTACCCAACAGAAATAAAAGCTGAACCACATATGTAATTTTACTTTTTTAATAGCCACATTACAAAAAAAAGTAAAAAGAGCTGAACTTCTAGTAATATAAATTTCAACTCCATATGTTGAAAATTTATAATTCTAACATGTAATTAATATAAAAGTTATTAATGAAATATCTTACTTTCACTAGGTCTTTGAAATTCAGTGTGGGTATTTTATACTTAAAGACACACTTCAATTCCGACTAGCCAAATTTCAAGGACTCAGTAGCCCCATGGCCAGCATACTGAATGGCTCACCTGTCAACTCACACTTTCCAGGTGCTGTCAGTGAAGCTGGGTTGATAGCAGCTGACAGGGGTAGCTGCAGTAGGACAGAACCAGCCAACCAGACTCTGCAAACACCTCCTGTCCCCTACCTTGACCTTCATCCCTGAGCACCAGGTCCCTAGAAGTCAATTTAGCTATCTTCATGATTGTGTATGACAATTAACTGAGCTCCTTCCACATGCCAGGCACTGTTCTAAGCACTGTATGTATATTAATTCATTTTGTCTTCACAGCCCCCCTGAGAAAGGTACTGTGATTACCCCTACTGCACAGATAAACGACTGCACAGAAAGGTTAAAGAGACCAACTACCCAAGGGCACATCCCTTAGCTGTGACAGAGCCAGGATCCGAGCCCAAGCAATCTGTCTCTAGTGCCTGTCACTCTTCACAGCTATGCTTTAAAAACTAGGAAATCCAAACTGCTGTCGGGAGTAACACCCTAAAAGGCCAAGTATAAAGGAGTTATTTGTAAATACAAAGTTTACATTCCTTGGAAGAAAGCACCCAATACTTTTGGTGTTTCCAGGCCCTTCTGTTTGGGACTCGAAGTTTCCTAAAAATGCTTGCCCCAGGCTTCTCAGTGGACAAATCTGCACCTTCGGAAAGTGACAAACTGGCTCTTTTTCCCATATTAAGATCCTACCCAAAGAATGATCAAGTAGAAGTCATTATAAACAGTTGTGGTTCTTTGCTAATCTTTTCACTTAAGAAATGAGAGCGCTCCTTACCCTCAGAAGGGACAGGAAAGAGTGGCTCCTCATTGAAGGAGACCCACTCTGACTGGTGGGTGGCGATCACATGGTCCAAAGTCGTCATGCTAAGAAGGCACTGGTCATCTTCACACTGATGGCCTCAGGCAGACCCCAGAGTAACGTCTGGGGTGGGGGATGGGAGCACAGTGAACTTGGGCCTCGGCTCTGTTAAGAGGGTCTTGTAGAGGGTGGCACTCAGAATGTAGATAGATTGGTCCCTCCTGCTTTTGGCTAATCTGCCAAGCAGAAATCTGTTTAAAAAAATAATAAAAATTAAAAAGGACAATGATCACATTATATCCAACCCACACAGATCCAGGGTTTTCAACACTGCCCACAAGGAGGTCTGGGTGGTTTCCAACTTGCATTACTCCTCTCTGCCCTGTCTTGTCCCCATGCCTTGTACAGAAATATCTGCCTTTAGCATCAAGATCTCTGCATAGGTCTTCCCATCAGACTTGTAAATAATTATGCAAATTTTAGCAATCGGATTCCCAAATCTCTCTAATTTTTATATTTTGGGAATACTTTTATTTATAATATAATACCATTGTTGTAAAACAAAAATTAAAACTTTTCAAAGTATTTTCACTTTCTTTTAATAGATGGTAAAATAAAAGCATGTTCTTTCCTAGTAACTCACAGTACTTTCTTGCCTTAGGCAGGTAGCTCTTTGCAAGCCTGATTTAAATCCTTGGCAGAAACCCAACCATCTCCAGATGGTACCTCCAAGCACAGCTTACCAACCAAGAGAAATAGAAATGGAGTCATCTTGTTCATTTGGAGTAAATGGGAAGGGAATATTTGCTTTAGTAAAAAATGCGAGTTAAAGAAACACATTTTCAATTTAGGCCAATTTGAATTAGTACATGAAAGTCTAGCCTTTCTTTACTCACATTACAATTATGTTCTTTGTATATAGAAAGAGACTTAACAGACTCATAATTCTGTTTGTTCTATTAATGTCCATTTACAATTTGAACCTAGCTCTTGCTCTTATGATAAATTAATAAAATCTGAATTAATGCAAAATTAATGTGTTTCCACAAAAGAGCTACTATTTGCCCTGAATAATATGTGTTCTTATTAATGGAATACTTACAATATTCATTTTAGTCTAGAAAAATTTAACTCATAGCCTTCCGACTGGGGCATAACAAAAAAAATGCTAAGAAATTTTAGTATAGATTATTACCTGCTATAAATAATCTATGCTGGGGTTAATCAGAACAGAAATATGTAATAACTTTTGTCATTTTTGGTAGCTAACAGTTTTGTTGTATAATATTGCCTAAAAATAACTGCTTGTACATATTTATAATGTTCAGAAACTTTTTAAATATATTTTTGGAAGTTTTTATTTCTTTATTTGAGAGGGAGAGGGAGAAAGAATCTGAAACAGACTCCACAATGAGCACAGCCCAACGTGGGGCCTGATCCCACAACTGCGAGATCATGACCTCAGCCAAAACCAAGAGTTGAATGCTTAAGCGACTGAGCCACCCAGGCGTCCCAAAAAACATATTTTCATACCATACTTCATTTGATTCTATAGCCATTTTGCTTGAGCAAGGCAGATATAACTATAATTCCTTTACAGATAAAGAAATTTGGGGTGAGAGGAGTGATTTATCCAACATTTTCATTGTTTCCAGGCCCTTGTTTGGTGCCCTAAGATGTTTCCTCCAGGCTTCTAACTGGAAGAATTCACACATTCCAGAAAAGTGACAAACGGACTCTTTTTTCTCCATGATTAGATCTTATCCACAGAATCATCAACTAGACGCCATAATAAGCAGGTGTGTTAGATGCACCAAGCTAGGAAGTGATCAATACAACCCTGAAACCTAGGTCTTCTAGTGCCAAAACTCTCTGATCTTTGGATCACAGCCACAAACAACAAAAATAAAGTACCAGAATATATGCAAAACCACCCAACTAAAGTACTTTGCAAACATCAATTACAACAGAACCATAATGAAATGATCTGTGAAAACTCTCCGTATGGAAATCTGCCAGGATACCCCAGCTGTGCGGAGAATGGAAAGCCTGGAAATCTCTCTTCCAAGTCCCTCTCCAAAGATTCTTACCAACCACGGGACCAGACATGTGCGAACAGCCTGGAGACTACAGTGCTCCAACGCCAGATCTCACCAGAGAACTACGCAGAGCCCAAAGACCCTAAAACTGACTCGGCCTGGCTTGTCCCTGCAAGCCATTCTCAAGCCCCATCAAACATGAGTGTCACTGTGTTCCTGGCTCCAGGCCAAGGTAAGACAGCAAAAGAGAAGAGTCAGACTCCTCCTCTCCCTACAACAGCAGCATGTAAGCCAGGTCCAACAACAACAAAAAAGCCACAATACAAGTCCATGTGCTGACACATGCAGCGTCATAGCTCAACAGGGAAAAAACATCCTCCTGACCCCGTGATGATGAATCCAGCAAAATTCACAGATGAGTGTGGGTATGGGAGGGGACATGGGAAGAGGTGAAGGGAAAGGGTGAGAGTAATGGGACAAATACTGAGAAATATTAGAGCTCAAAGGTTGTAAAGACCAACAGTCTAACTCTCAAGTTCACAGATGAGTAAACTGAGGCCCAAGGAAATCAAACATAGCAACAGAGAATGACAATATGGGCCTGGGATCTGAATCCTGCGCAGGCTTTAAGTCTCATTTCACCCCTGTACAGCAGGAATAACAAGACTCACTTCGTAATTTAAAGGATTAAGAGAGATAATAGACATGGCGTGCTTAGTATGGGGAGTAATGAGCCCTCTGTAACAATGATGATGGTAACAGCAGGTGACCGCACAGAGGGCTTATTACGTACCAGCCCCAGTCCAAACTCCTTATGAATGTCAGCCATAGCCATCACTGCTGTTGTTATTTTACTGGCCAGAAGTCACACAGCTTGTTAGTGGAAGTCTTTGGACTAGAATGCAAATTTCATGAAACAACCCCTCCCCCCGCTCCCGTTTTCTATCATCTCCACATTCTGGCGTTAGGGATGTCTCTTTTCAATCATTTTTAGAGAAGTTCTCCCAGATGTTACATGGAGTCAAGCATTCAACCTCTTCTTTCCAGAAACAGACAGAGTCTGGCTGAGGAACCAAGACTACTACTCAGAAAGTATGAGTGAAAGAAGAGCCGCGAAGGTTTATCTACACTTTCTTAGTTTGTCTGTCCCAGATCCAGACATGGGCTGGTTACGGATAATAAGCAGCCCCAAGAAAGCCTGGTGGAATAAATTTACTACATAATCATAATCCTGTGAAATGGATTCTGGGTATTTGCCATGAAACAGCCACATCCAAGAAGCCACAAGATGTGGCTGTGCCAGCAGCTAGAAGCCACAGAGGAACCCAATAATTGTGAGGCTAAGTTCACACTGGAATCGGGTTCTCTATAAAAACCTCACCCCATTTTTAGAATGTGAATCATAAAGCGAAGCTTAAAATCACCGCAAATGGGTAGTGACTCAGTATCAGCAGCAGGACTGACCAAGAGACACTACCAGATTCACTGAAGTCTCTGGATTGCCACTGCAGAGAGCAGCTTCTTCCCCAGCGTCACTTACAGGCTGAAATCTGGGGGTGGAAAACACAGTCAGCTGATCAGATGGGAGCCACAGAAATGGATCTGTTTTGTGCCAATCCTCTGACACACATTCATAAGCCCTATGTGTTTGGACATAGACTAAGCACCCTTTGAGACAGTGATTCTCCACAGCTTGCGATCTAGCTGGGGACACAGAAGAGCAAACACAACAAATCTGGAAATAATCCTCCTACAGGACATACCAGAAATGCTATTTAGCCAGAGAGAGATCTGCAAGGGCTGGAACCATAAAAAACAGAGCAGATTTCTTGGATCTGAAGTATCTCCTTGGTTCTGGACCACCAGAAGGGAAGAGTAAGGATATCCGAGGACATCCTTGGGACAGAGGATCAGTCTAAGTGGAGAATAAGAATCAGACCTTTGTGGGCTTGTTTCTAGACCAGTGAAGAGGTCGGTCTGATGAAAGTTGAGGTGTCTACTGAGGAAATGTGGGGAGAGAGGATTGGTAACCTTAACAGCTGAGGAGAAGAGTTCAGTGGGAAATGGTAAGCTGCCTGAGGTTTAAGAGCGGAGAGTGACTAAAGAAATGTGCCTACAGAAGATTAATGTTCCTCAGACTGCACTGACAAGCTTGGAGATGGAAGCTATTGGCCACAACAGCCTCAGTGTCTTGGGCAAAGCCAGAGACCAGGAAAAGTCTTGGGCAAAGTCAGGGACCAGTGCTCAGTGTACTGAGCACTCTCTGCTGGGTTTGATTAAAATTAACTTCACCTAAAAAAAAAAAAAAAAAAATTAACTTCACCTGTTTCTTTTAACATTTTTTAAATGGGGTAACTAGAAAACTTAAAATAATACATATGTGGTTTGTACTCTATTTCTATTGAACAGCCTGGCTCTAAAACAATCCATTCTTTATTTCACCTTTGTTTTTGAAGGATATTTTTCAGTAAACATAGAATTTGAGGTTGACTTTTCTTTTCCTTCAGTATTTTGTCTTTTGGAGTCTATGGTTTCTGATGAAGAGTTGGCTTTCTCTCCTCCCCTACTGATCTGTCTTCAAGTTCCTTGACTCTTTCTTCTATTATTGTTATTTCCTGTTAAGTTCATTCTGTGAACTTTTCATCTCAGTTATTCAACTTCCCTATTCTAAAATTTTCATTAGATTCTTTTATAGTTTCTATTTCTTGCCTGTGATGCCCTATATGTTTACTCACTATGACACTGTCTTCCTTTAGTTCTTTGAACATATTTACAACAGCTGCTTTATAGGTTTTGTCTGCCATAGCCAATATCTGGACTATTTGGGGATTCATTTCTATTGACTTTTTTTTTTTTACTATTTTAATATTAAAATTAATATTTCTTTGTACACCTACTAATTGTTGATGATACACTGAAGACATTCTGGATTTGATCTCCTCTACAGAGCTGATTTTTGCCAGAAGTCAAAATGCTTGCTCACATTCATCTTGTATAGTCTTCCACTTCGTTGGGTGCATTTGAGAAAAGCCAAAGATGTCTCCTAAGCATCTCTAACAACTGCAGAACTCAACTTTCCAACTCAATCTCCATGGCAGATTTCAGCAGCACTTGGTTCTAGGCTTTGTTATGGTAGGTTCAGAGTAGGTCTTATTCTAGAGAAGCATCTGGCAAGCCATGACCCAAAGCTGGCCCTCTGTCTTTTTCGTAAATAAAGTCATACTGAGACAAAACCATGTGCATTCATTTACATATTGTCTATGGCTGCTCTGGCTCTACAATAGCAAATTTGAGCAGTTGTAACAGATGCTGTATAGTTCATAGGACCTAAAATAATTACCATCTGACTCTATAAAAGAATTTTACCAACTCTGCTTGAAAGCATGTTCCTTTCCCCTAAGACGCAGACTTTCTGTGTCTTTTCTGGATGGTTAGAATGTTAATAATGTGTTAAGGAAGTCTTTCCGATGTGGCTGGGCTGGACTGCCAATGTCTTCCAACATGGTTTAACCTCTAGTATTTCTGTCCCATTCTCAACCTTGGAGCCACCACTTTTGGTAAATCTCACATGGTTTCAGTCTTTACATTTGCACTCTAGCCAGGCCAAGGATTCCCTGAGTATACCCAGACACACTTCTGCTCCCCCATCCCCCATGCTACTCTCTCTTCTCTAATGTCCTGTCCAGCAGATTTCAGCTGCTTTAACTGCCCCAGACTCTGATCTCTGTTTGCTTAGCTCAGCAGGACTGCTGTGCTCAGTGTAGACTCCAGCATATGATACTGCATCAGGAAACTCTCCCCTGGAAGGGAGCCAAGGTAATCATCAGGCTCACCTCACGAGCTTTCCTTCTCTCAGGATTGAAATACTGTGATTTTTGTTGACCAGTACCTGAAAACACTTGCCCCATACATTTTGTCCGGTAGTTTCATGGTTGTACACTGCACAAGGACTAGTTTGTTATTAGTTATAGCCAGAATTGGAAGTCCTCCCCAAAACATTTCCTTTCGACTTGTAATCATTTTTAAAAAGAAAAAAAGAGTCCAGTTCAGATAATCTAAAATAGGGTTATTTTATAGTGACATCCTAGAAATCATAATTAGAAGTTTTAGAAAACTTTCATAAATCGTATGAAAGGGAAAGGAGGGTTTCATGTAGCTATATGGATTAATTCCATCCCTTCAGAGCTGAGAAAATGTTTTGTTTTGGTAGGTTAGCTATGTTTTATAATACTGTAACATAATTCTTGTTTGGTTAGTGAACCCTAAAGATTATTTAAATCTAAGAATTTAGCCAGTTCCCTCTTATATCTCTTTGCCATATGTATTCAACTAGACAGTTTCTTTGGACATGTCTGCATCTACTTGTTGGGTTTTGAGGTTACTGGCAAACACTATCCAGCCATCTGTTTGGGGTTTATGCAGAAACATCTCAAACTAGATCCTAGTGCCAATACCAAACCCTAAAGTAAGGCCTCAGACTTTTTCTGGTCAAAGACAAACATCTCAAGATCAAAAAGAAAATGGGAAGAAAGTAAGAATGAAAAACTAAGACTGCATAGATCATATGTATTTCTGAAAAGCTTTCTTCTAAAGCAAGACATTCAACCAACTTCCTGAACATCTACTATGCACTCAGAATTTGCAATGTTTGAATCAAAATAATATCAAGCATGGTTTTGTACTCTGAGACCTCTGTCACAGTGGGCTAGAAAAATCACAAGAATTTAATCAAGAAGTTAAAGTAACCATGCCACTTGTTTCATAACTTCTCAGAATAAACAGAAGCCCCGAAGGCACAATTGCCCTATGACAAAGACCCAGATCAGATTCAGGACCTGGAACACTGCTTCTCTTTCTTCTTCTAAAGTCTTTACCTGTAGGAGAGAACAGGGTTCATTTTAACAGAATGTGAACACTGGAGAACACACACACTTTAATTAACATGTGCTTTGATGTTCTCAAAAGGAAAAGGTAAGCAGCTTTGGTTGTATGCTCCTACTATCTTTTCACCATTTTTTCTTTCATTTAAATATACTATTCTTTAAAACAAACAAATAAACAAAAAAGACTGACCACTCCTCTTCCACTGGAAATTGGTTAAAATGAACACTCCAGCGCCAAGTCAACCATACAGAAGAACTCCAAAAGGAATATATATATTTCAACCAACATCAGTATGTATCCGTGATTCTCTGTGAACTAACTCCCCACTCTCTCTCTTTCAATCATATACACTGTAATTCCCCATCACTAGATGTCTGTTTGTGTCCCCTCTAAAGTCACATCATTTGTGTGTATATACACATACATACATGTACAAATACATACACATATAAATACATATATATTTATGGGCATGCATATTTATATATATCTCAAAGTTATAATTACAAACATTTTATTAATTGATTTTTCTTCAAAATAAACAATCCTGATAGCTGCCTTATTAAAGAACTCTGTGGCTCCAAATTCAGAATCGAGGATCTAAGTCACATTTGGCCTAGAAAATAGGCTGTATCTGATCTTTGCTGCATTCCTGAGGCAGTGACCCTGAAGGACGTTCCCAGGTGCCTGAACAGTGTGTTACATTCAGAATGTAATGAATAATCCTGGCAGAAGGTCACACTTTAAGGTTTGCAGAAGACTTTCTAATACCTCAAACTTTAGGGAGGTCCTGGCTTACTCTATCTTGGTAAACTCCGCTTACTTTAGTTTCATATTTGGAACAGGAATTCTATTATTTTGCCTGTGTGAAAGTAAGGAGTTGGTGTGGATAATTTCTTTCCATCTGTATTTTAAAGCCATAAGTCTATCACTTCAGATGTCCATCATAAGACTCTCGGTTGCCTAGGAGTCTATAAGAATCTTGCAGGTCCCAATGGTGGCCATATCTTCTAAGCATAACCCTAAGACTTTCCAAGAAGCTAAACAAAATATTATTATATTCATTGAAACTAAAATGCCATCAATTGTAAAATACATCTCATTTTAGAGATTATAAAATACTCTTAAATATGTATATTTATTTGTCTGTCTATACACACACATACACATACATTTCTAGAAATCAAAGAAATATTCTTATTTTTATACCGAATACCAAAAATTACAATTCGTATATATTTCTAGGATGCAAAGAACTTCATGGATTACATCCATTCATTTTTACAATAACCCTGAGGTACGTAAAACAGCTATTTCTCTCATTTAACAGATACATGAACTGACTCAGGGAAGTTACTTGACTAACCTAAGGTCACACAGTGAAAACTGACTGAGTTGGGACAGAATCACAAGTCTCCTGACTTTAACTTACGTACTCTTTCCACTACGCCACATTCTGCCTTTCAGAAAAGATGTGTAACAGATATGCTAGCTGGGTTTCCAACACCTCTTCCTTCTCCTCATACAGCACCAGGGGATGGGTCATGACTGGTTAAGCCAATCACAGAACATTTCTATTCCTGCTTTCCCACCTCCCTGGCACCAAGGATAACCACCCAACCAAGTTCTGGTCAATGAGACACAGATGGAGGAATGATGAGAACTGAAGTTCGGAGATGTTTTTTGTCTTTGTGTTGTCTTGCTTTGTACTGCCCATCTCCGTGAAGTGGATGGATAATGCTCGTGCATCCTCAATCCTTCTCCCTTTCCCTTTTTTCCTATCTTGAATATGGCTGTGATGGCTGGAGCTATGATAATCACCCTGCAACCACAAATGCAAGGACAAGAGAATCACAGTCACTGAGCCACTGAGCCAGTATCAATAATCATTCAACTCTATATTTATTATGTGAAAAAAGTGTTTTTGTTTAAACTACTGTAATCAGGTTTTCTGATAAGCAGATGGATGCCATTCTAGGTTAACTGTGGAGAATTTTAAGAGGATCCCCATGATCTCCGCATCCTGGTGCAATCCTCAAGATTATGTCATATTTAAAAGGGATTTTACAGACGCAATTAAGGTTGCTAAACAGTTGACCTTAAGATGGGTGACTAAAAGCAGAGTGAATTCTCTCACTGGTAGCAACAGAAGCAGTCAGAGAAATTTGAAGTGTGAGAAGAAGTTTCTCCATGGCTGAGACAGAGATGACCACAGGGCGACTACAACCCTGAAACTACAAGGAACTGAATCCTGCCAACAACAGGCAAAGGTTTGGAGAAGACAGTTCCAAGTGAGCACGCAGTGGGCCAACCCTTAATTTCAACTTTGTGATACTGTGTATAGAGAACCCACCCATCCCACACCAGATTCATAGTTTAAAAATGGGAGGAGAATTTATTCTAAAGCTCAAAATGCTGAGGGACAAGCCTTTTAAAAGTAACTTCCCAGTATGGATAAGGGACTGAACTCGATTGACATCAGCTATTACCCCTGGTAGGGAATAAATCAAAAAAGTAATACAAAATAGCAAAAGAACACAAAATTATACATGCAGCATATTGGAACATACTACATAGGATTTCCCTCTCCAAAAAGTTCAATGTCAGGGGCGCCTGGGTGGCTCAGTGGGTTAAAGCCTCTTCCTTTGGCTCAGGTCATAACCCCAGGGTCCTGGGATCCAGCCCCACATCGGGCTCTCTGCTCAGCAGGGAGCGAGCTTCCTCCTCTCTCTCTGCCTGCCTCTCTGCCTACTTGTGATCTCTGTCAAAAAGAAAAAAAAAAGAAAGTTCAATGTCTTTTTCTTCCTTGGCTACTTAGACCACTGCAAAATTAGCTTGCCTTTCCAGAGTCATGGGGCAAGGCTGAAAGGGTGATCATTTTTAATACAAAAAAATTAAAGAATAATTTTGGGTACTTTTCCTTTGAACATCAGGAGGCTAATGAACATTCAACCAGTTTCCTGGTACAGTAATGATGATATGATACCAATGACTCTTCCTAACACCAAGGGATGTTAATATTTTGGAACGTATTAAAGGCTAGGTGAGGGGAGAGTGAGCAAAAGGGAAGGGAAACAGATGTGGAACAGACTTATTTTAAATAGACTACTTATTAATTCATCTACCAAATCATTAGCAAACACCTGCTAGATGTTCAGGATACAAAAAGTAAATGAGATAAATATGAAACAGATAAGCTTTCAAGGGGCTTATATCTAAGAGGGGAAAACAAGGATGAAACAAGTTAGCTAAAAATAAGTAAACTACCTACAAATCAATACAGGGTTATGATGAGGAGTAAAATGGGATCTTAGTAATTAGGGTGTTAAGAGAAGATCTCTTTGAAGAGGTGACATGTAATTACTACTTCAAGGATGAGAAGAAGCCAACCGTGACTGGACAAGAAGTAGAAAGTATTCAAGGTAGAGGAAACAAAGACAGAGTCTGTGACAGAAACAAACAAACAAGAAAAACCTTGAACCAGGAGTAGAGCGAGTAAGGAGCCTAAGACAACATTGTAAAGGCAATTCGTTTTTAGGAATATAGGATCTTGCAAGCAAACTGAGACGTTCAGATTTTATGCTAATCACAATGAGAAGTCAATGAAAGATTTAAAGAACAACAAAATTTATTTCACCTTTTCAGAAGCGGAGTGGAGAACAAATGGGAAGAGGAAAGAGTGGAAGGAGAGAGAACAATTAGGAAGCTGTCACACCGTTGAGATGAAAGATGACGGCAGCCTGAAGGGGCACCTGGGTGGCAGTCGGCTGAGTATCCAACTCTTAGTTTTGGCTTAGGTCATGATCTCAGGGTCATAAGATCGAGCTCCACATCATCAGGCTCCAAACTCAGTAGGGAGTCTGCTTGAGACTCTCTTTCTCCCTCTGCCCCTCCCCTACTCACACACACTCTCTCTCAAAATAACTCTTAAAAAAAAAAAAAGAAAGAAAGAAAGAAAGAAAAGAAAAAAGGAAGGGTGGGAGCCTGAAACAATTCAAGGGCCTATCCCTGGGGTTATGGATAAACAAAATGTGCTATCTACATACAACAGAATATTATTCAACCTTCAAAAGGAAGGAAACTCTGCTACAACATGGAAGAACTTAAGGACATAGGCTAAGTGAAATAAGCCTGTCACAAAAGGACAAATACCATATGATTCCACTTATATGAGGACACTAGAGTAATCACATTCACAGAAACAGAGTAGAATGGTGGCTGCTGGGGGCTGAAGTGGGTAGGGGTGGGGAGAGTGGGGAGATAGTGTTTCATGGGTATAGAATTTCAGTTCTGAAAGATTACAAGAGTTATGGAAATAGATGGTAGGGAAGGTTGCCCAACAACATGAATGTACTTAAGGCCACGGAACTTAAGAAACACTTAAAAATGGTGAAGATGATAAATTTTATACGTATTGGAAAACAGTTTTTTAAAATTTTTTCTTTTAAAAAAGACCATGTAAGTTGACACTATGCAAAGCAATTTTCAGATTGTTTTGTGATCGTTAACACTTTTTGTCAAAGCATTAAGAACTCTCTTACTACTGATTATAAATGTACAGGGTAATAAAGATATCATAAAACTAATGTGACTTAGTACACTATAATTGAAAACAAAAGTAATTTCATTTATCAAAAAAAAAAAATTTATAGTGGCCAGAATCAGGATGGGGGCATTGAGATGGAGAGAATAAAGCATATCAGAGATAGACATTGAAGGCAGGGTCTCCAAGTTTCTGATGGATGCCATATGTAGGGAGAACAAGGGTGGACCTCCTGGATTCTGGCTGAGGACTGGGTTGGCTGGTACTGCCATTGACTGGGTTGAGGGAAGGAGTCAGAATCTAGGGGTAAAATAAATATTTCTTTTTAAATATGACACATTTGGGATGCTTATTAGACACCCAAAAGAGAGCTCAACTGTGTACTTGAACATGTACTTGAACATGAGCTCAGGGCTAGAGACAAAAACTGGAAAGTTATCATTACACAGAATGGGTCAGGTCATCTTAGGAGAAACTGTAGCCACAGAGGAGGGTGGCTGATGTTGTCTTATGCACGGGCAGTGTGGAGACACACCATGAAGCTCCACTCAGAGCCCAGGACCTCGTAACTCCAACTGGACAGAAAAGAGAAGGAAGCCCAAGTTAGGGAGTGCTGCCATGCTCTGCTCTTCGAAACAGACATGTGGGAGACAGAGGTCTTGGTCCAACCAGGCCATTCTATACCTGGCCTCATGGAAAGAGAAAAAGAATTTGGAATGGAAGATTCTCCATGAGAGATGCTTTGAACCCCAGACTTGAAGAAAAAAAAAAAAGAAAGAAAGAAAATGCTGCTAAAGCACTCAGTAAGTCCAGGAGCAAACATCCTCCGTGCTAACTCTGTCGGCAGGAGAGGGGCAGGTAACCAGGCATGTTATAACAAGGGCAGGAATTTCCTGAAACCAAAGGCAATTTTACAATTCTGAATAATTATTAAGTGAGACAATGTGGGTGAGAGTAGTCAAGAGACTGCAGCATTTTTCCTAAAGGAAGCTCTGCACATTGTTACCAATCAAGCAGCAAAATGGGGAAAGGGTAAGGGCCCCCAAAACAAAGTCAGGTGCTTTGGCAACCGCCCTGGGGCCACCAATCATTCTTCTGCAGGGCCAGGAGGTCAGGGAGGAACAGGCACAGCACAGGGCAGCAGCTGGAGTGGCTCTCCCTTTCTTAACAACGATGCCCACAGACCTTTCTCCTACCTCCCCCACCCTGTCCCCAAGCACTCTTCAGGTGCAAGCTCACTTTTGTCATCCCACAGATGTGGTACATCATCTCCTTTGTTCCTCCTACTGACCTTCTGAAGTAGGTGCTATTAGTAATAGCAACACTTTAAGAAGGACAAAAGTTAAGTACAAAGAGATTAAGTAACTTGCTCAAGGTCACAGCACTTGTAAATTGTAGTCCTGGGATTCCAACCCAAATCATTCTAAATTCTCAGACTGTTCTCTAACAATCATTGGCTCATTCACTCAGTCAACCAGCAACAATTGAGAGCCTACAATGTATCAGCCCCTGACCCTGTGCTAGTTTTAGGGAGAGAGAAATAGACATTATAGAAGCCAGAAAGGCCAATCAGCCAACTCAGACCCATGAAGGTCTTTAATATTATTATTTTCAGTGGAGCCCAATACAGGGCTTGAGCTCACAATCCTGAGATCAAGACCTGAACTGAAATCAAGGGTTGGATGCTTAACTGAGCCACCCGGGGGCCCCAAGGACTCTAATATTTTTAACAATGGAAGTACATATTTAGTCACAGGAATATACTGAAATGAGTTAAAGAGGTGCCTCCTACAACCTTCAATTCCTGTCCCATTACCAACCACTCTGCCTAGAGAGTTCAATGAACATCATTTATGATGTTATCCTGCCTATAGTTATCCTGTGTATAGCAAAAGTATATTTCATTGTGGGTTTCTCTGTATGATTATGCATTAAAAGCTTTAACTTAGCTAAAGGCAAATATACAAGTAAAGTCATAATATTTTCTGACCCTGTCTTGGAACTTCCTCAGTCTTTAAATTATTGGGCAGGACAGAAAAAGGAAGGAACATAGGTCTCTCTCCACCACCCCTAAAAGGCCCTGAACTTGAATGACAGCATGGGTTACTATGGAGGATGACCAAAGGTCACAGGTGTGGATGAGCCTAGGGAGGCTTCCTAGAAGAGGCTACATCCAAGGTAGGTCTTAGAAAGACGAATTGCACACTGATTCAGAGCACAAGCTCTGTCTGCAGTCAGGCAGGCCAAGTCCCTCATTGTTAATTATAATCATGAGTATGTTTCAAACTCTCTAAACCTGAATTTTACCTAATAGTTTCAGAGAGTCCTATGAAGACAAAAAAAGATGCTGGACGTGAGACAGCTAGTATATGAATGATAAGCATCCCAACGGGGTGCCTGGGTGGCCCAGTTGGTTGGGAATCCAACTTTTGATTTCAGCTTGGGTCATGATCTTGGGGTCATGAGATCGAGCCCCGAGTAGGGCTCTATGCTCAGCAGGGAGTCTGCTGAAGATTCTCTCTCTCCCTCTTCCTTTGCCCCTAACCCTAGCTCACACAAGTGCATGCACTCTCTCTAAAATAAATAAATAAATAAATAAATCTTTAAAAAAAAAAAAAAAGCATCCCATTAATGTTATCTATTACCATTATTATTTCTATTAAGGTTGAACAGGAGTTAGCCTGGCAGAGAGACAAGGCAAGGACTTGCTGATTTCATTCCTGTGGTCATGGCATTCAGGAAGTGAAAGTGGAAGGAAGGGGGAGACCTTAGAAATTTGGGGAAAAAAGGAAGTAGTGGTGTGAGCTTCAGTCTGACACAGGAAACGGCCTGGCCAGCTGAACACGAGGCATTAGTTGGCCTGGAAATGCCTAACGAGAGAAGGTGCAGGAGGCAGGGACGTCACACCGGACAACTCTGGGACTCCATGTGCATGATCATCTACGTAAGCAGCATCCATGGAGGGTGCGTGGCACAACCAATGCAGCTGAAGACTGCAACTTGCCTGAACAGGTGCGCCAAGGGTCCCCGAAGAGTGGCCACCACGGCTCCACAGTTCTCCCACTGCTGGTGTGGCCCAATCATGTGGGCTGTTTCAGCAAACAGGAGGCAGCAGGGGGACCAGCACTGTTACCAATCCCTTTGGACCATATGGAAACCAGATCCAAGAGTTCAATTGTCACTGGAGAATCTGGGATTATCCCAGTGTACTGGTACAGTGGCAGCAACATGCAACCCTCATTTTAGAAATTCCTGCCAATGCTCCCAATATCAACAATAACAAGAATTAGAGGATAATCCAGGTCTAGGCCACCGATCTCAAGCTTGGTGGGTGGCTCTAAATGAAGTCAGCTCAGTGCAGATTTGCCAAGAAAAACATACAGCTTTATTCTCTCAGGTAGAGGACAGAGAGAAAAATAATTTCCCCATATTTCCCTCTTTCATAGAAACAGAACTTTCCTCCCGAGCTGCACTGCCAACTCCCCTTAACTCTTTCCCTGCCCCTCCACTCTTCAGCACCCCCCACCCCGAAGTCCTCACCAGCATGCCATCCCCTGGCACTCTGACACCCCCACAGCACTGCACTGCACAACTGTGGGAGGCACTATTCACGTACACACAAGGCAACAGAAACAGTGCCTCTTTATGGGAATGCTGCCCCTGGAGCCAGGCCCGTCCAGCAGCCCTACACGTCTTTCTACCACTCACCCACACTTCAGAAAAAGCAGGAGAAAACCTTGACTGGGAAAGAAGGTGGAAGTACATGCCTACAGCCATAGGGATCCTTCAGCTTATTCTTCATTCAACAGAACAAAAGAAACCACAGTGAAAGGAAATACAATGACGCCTGGGTGAGCAGGAGGATGGCAGCCCAACTGAGGGCAGAGACCCAAAAAATATCCTAAGCAAATGAGGAACGGTGGAGTTAACTGGGAGTGGAGGTGGGCAGTGAGTTTTAATTGGGGGTATGCCGACATTCAAGGACTGTGAAACAAAAGGGTAGATATAGAAAATGGAGATCTTGGGCCTAGAGAAAAATCAGGGGTAGAAGGTTAGATTTCACACACACACACACACACACACACACACACGATGATACATGAAGCCAAGGGAAGGAACGGGTTATCAACAGAGTAAGAAAAAGACAGACAAAAGAAGATGGCGGAGTCCCAGAGCATACCTACCTATGGCAAACAGGGCAGCGAGAAGGAAAAATGGGGATACCCCAAGTGACAGAGCCAGATGGTGAGAGAATTGAGAGGAAAACCCGAGGCCTCTGGGATCATGAAAGCAAGAGACTTCCCAAGAAGGTAGGTTTCTCTCGTGTCCCATGTTGTGGACAGACATTACAGGGGCTTGTGTGGTTACTGCTAACCCTTAAGAAGGGTAACTGCAGTGTTAGTTCCTTGAGGGATGGTCTATGCCCTTTGCCACCATATTCCCAAAGCTCAGGACTGACTACACAGAAGAAAAGCAACAAGCATTTGTGGAACAGAGTAAAGCAGCTAGACTCATAGCCCCATTGTAAAAAGTTAATAATATACTGTGATTACAGTTTAAAGTTTAATGACTCTTAATGTAACTTGGTACAGGAAGGCAAAAAAATCACCAGTGCACACATTGTTAATCCCCATTACAAGCTTCCATGGAGGAAGCACTTTTCACCTGGCATGAACTGAAACCCACCTCAGAGAAGGAACAAGAGGTTATTTCCTGGGATCTTCCCTGCCCCCAAATTCTCCGAATGACCACAGCAAGGTTGTAAAGCCTTTCTCCTCTTGTTTCCACAAATTTATTAAGTTGGGATTCATATGAATTGATTTGCAACCTCAAAAGTACTGAAAGATGGGAATTATATTTAAATAGTCTCAAACCGTATGTGACTCTCACACACCCAACAAAATTAAATACATAGCAGGTAAACATGGCCTCCAAGGAAGGATTTAGCATGCCTGCCCACCTGGTTTACAAAATTAAAGTTGGCCTGACATTTACCCAAAGAGCACCTCTTAGGAACCCAATAAAACCTTTAAGGGCTAAAAAATGTCACATTCTATTTGTTTCCTATACCAAGATCAACTCTGTCTCACTCTCAAGTTGTAACTTTAAGGGAGAATAATAACCCCAGCAAATAGCTTCTGCCAGCTTGCTCTGTGTGGCACTGTGCTGAGCGCCTTATGTGCATTTTCTCATCTGATCTTTGCAAGTGCTCCATGAAAGTGCTACTGTTAATGCCTACTTCCGACGAGGAAACTGAAGCTTGGATCTGCTAACTTTCTCAAAGCTACACAAGCGGTAAGTGGTGAAGCTCGGCTTTAAACCCAGAATCCTCACAGGATTAATTTTCTCAGCTGTATAATGTTCTGCTGCATCACTGACATCCAAAGATATATGTTTGATTTTTTTTTTATTAGAAAGATTTTTAAAAATAGGAAATCATGAAACAGATGGCCAGCCTACACGGGGACCAGATCCACAGGTTCCAAATGATGGATCTTTTACTACCGATGGACCCATCTACCCAGTTCCCCTGAAGAAGTTTAGCCAAAGCTGCATGGGAAGAGAGGGCAGGCATGCATGGCTGAAGGCCCAGACTCCCAGCTAAGCCCTGTCAGAGCATATACTAGAGACGGCCTCACCTACAGTGCTCCTCCCTCTTCTTCTCCCTTCACTGGCCTCTATTTCTCTAGGGAAATAATGGTGGGTTTGAATGTGTCTTGGGCTGGGTTCCTTAGACATCAGAGCCTGAGCCCAAGCTTCTAGGCCAGCACTTTATGGCAGTCCCAGGGAAGCCAGAGTCAGAAAAAGAAATGAGACAATGAAATCAAATATAAAATGGAGCAAGATCAGTCACACAAAACTTCTCATTTGGTCATACTGGACATCCCCAGAGAGGCTAGTAGAGACTTCAGCCTCCCAAAAGTTTCCATCAAAGGGAGAATGCTCTGACAGGGAAACTATCTGCCAGCTCCTGCCTGTTTCTTGTTCCCCACTGGGCCAAAGTTCATTCCATGGTGACCCAACTTCCCCCATACTTTCAGGGTGTACTGTCTGGCTCCTTCGGCAGCAGATGGGAAAGCCAGATCCCATACCCTACAGAGTGATGCCTCATCTGAGGCCAAAAGCGGTGGGAGTAAGCCCAGTGTGGCTTTGGATGGTAGAATGGTATAGTCCCCCAGAGCTGGTCACCAAGAAAACCCAGAGGCAAGTGGGGCTAAGAGCATTTCAGGTGGTGCCTAAGAGTTAGCCAACAGAGGAAGGTTAAACCTCCGTAGGAACCAGTACTGGTATGCAATCCTACACAGACAGAAAATGGAAGAGATGATCTAATAAATCTTCTTGGAATGTGAGTTATTTGTGCTCATTGAGTTTCTGCAGGTTCTTAGAATTCTGACTGCCACAGGACATCACCCATTCATACATTCTTCATTCATTCAATAAGATTTCTGTAGCATCTCCTATTGTTAGGCGTGCTCTAGTGAAATTCTAGAGATAGAGGACTAAGATTTAGACCTTGCCTTGGAGAGGGAGACAGGCAAATAAACAGATAATCACAATACAGTGTAGTCAGGGTACCCCAGGAGAACCCAACAGGGCCAAGAGCACATAGAGGAATGGCCCCTCCCCCAGTCTTGGGGTCAGTGAAAATTTAGGGAAGGTGATACCTGGGCAGGAACTTGAAAGATGAACAGAAATTAGTTGGGGGCAAAGAAAAAGGAGATTCCAAGCTGGCAGTATGGCCTCTGTAAGAACAAAAGAGGACAATGCAATGTGGTTAATTAGAGGGTGCCATTTTACTTAGCCATGTTTAAACAGCTACATTACTATGCAAAAGCAGTCTGGTACCAAAAAGTATGTGCCAGAGACATCCTTGTCTCTTACCTTCATCCCCAGACCTCCCCGCTAGCTCCATTCTTGAACATGACTCATCACTGACCCCAATCCCTGGAGTATGTATGTATCAGAAATGGGGTAGGATCTGGAGTTAAGTGAGGAAAAGATGAGGCTAGGAAATGAGTTTTAAGTTCAGGGATGGCCCAAGATTCAGGGGTGATGTTAGCAATGGGGCAGGAGGCAAAGATGGGGGTGATGCAGAGCTAGAGTGTTTTGTACATGACTTAGAAACTTGTAGTGTAATAGTTTTTGATAAGTTCCCCCACTTAAAACAGCTATAATAAAATGTGATATGTTCATACAAAGTCTAGGAGATGAATGAAGCATGTTGTGTTTTCTGAACCACAAGCAGCTCCATTTGACTGATGAAGAAATGAGCCAGGAGAATAGTAAGACAAGAGGCTGGAAAGCTGAGGAAATCAGGTCAGACAGGGCCTTGTGGGCCATCCCAAGAAGACCGGGTTTTGACATAAGGGCCATGGAGATCAATTAAACAATTTTAAATGAGGAAATGATATGATTCAATCACATTTTAGAAAGATCATTCTGGAACCAATGAGGAAGACAGACTGGAGGGTGGGAAGACCAGCTTGTAATCACAGCGATGAGGCATGGTGAGATGAGGGATAAAAAGGAAGATGTTTTTTAATGAGCCATTTAAAATGAAAGACCAAGACATGGGAATAAAGTCTAGATGAAGCTCACTTATGTTGAGGGAGTAGTGATGTGGTAGGTGGATGAAAAAGATTGTTAGAAAACTGGATACGTTTCTGGCCATTCACTGTCCTTCAGAAGGACTTCTTGGGGAGGAACGATTGAGGGGTGGCAGGGAGATGAGGAGTTCAGTTTTAAACCCAGTGAGTTTGACAGGCCTGTGGGACAACCACACTGAGGGCTCAGGGCCTGTTAAATAGATCAAGATATCAGAAGAAGAAAAATAAGTATTAATAACATGGATTGAAAGGTCATTGGTAGGTATGGGTCTGGAGTAGGTCACCTAGAGAGAATGCACAATGGGAGGAGAAACAAGTAGGGTGGGAAGGTCAACATTCACGTGCAGGGCACCAGATGAACCGCCACTCAGGAGTTCACTGTTCATGCCTGCTCTTGTCTCCATCATGAAGGCCTGTACCAATCCAATCTTCTACTGCAAAATCAACCTGGTTTGCTTAGAACCCAGAGGAAGACCAGGTAAAAGAGATACTAGTGTTCGCTTCAACAATCTAACTCTTCAGGTGACACAGAGTTAGGGCAGCTCTCTGTGAGCTCAAGGACATTGGGAAAAGGAGAAGGGGAAGCATTAGAACTGCAGGGAGTGTGTATTTCTGAACTTTCAGGTCTCCAGCTCTTGAAGAAGTGAAACTTTCCTCACCTTTCTGCAGCCTGGGCTTCTCTGGGTGTGCCTAAGATGTTTTCACACTGACACCAATACTTGCACTGCATACACATGTCATCCATTAGAAACAGTTCTCTAGTTTGGGTCAAGGCCAAGATGTGCAAATCAAACTTGAACATCTCCCCCTAGAACTGGTTCTTACTTAAAAAAAAAAAAGAAAAAAAAAAAGTATGGATCTCTGGATCTGTTTGACATATCATTTAAGCCAGAGACCCTCATCTCCAAGTAAATAAACACACATCCAACATATTTACAATTTCGGGTGCTTCACAGACACCTTAGCCAAAGTTCCCTCCACGAATCCCCTAGGGTTCCCTCGACTCTCTGTGGAAAGCTCCACCCTAGAACAATTTATCTAGCTTGTGTCACTCTCAAACTGTTCAAAACAAAACCAAATCATACCAGAAGAGCACAGAAGAAGGAAGCCAAGCACTGTGGCTTCCACTGACCCTGAACTGATAATTCCTTATTTCCGTTTTCAGTAATGCAGAGGATATCTCCTTCCCTTTTCTACAAATCCCTCCCCTCCTGCTCCCCCAACAAAACAGACCATAGGCATATAAAACCAAAACAACCCAGCCCTACACTAAAACTCAGGCCTCTCTGGGAGCAGCTCCGCCAGGGCCCCAGGCTGACTGTGACATTATCCTCAGGCAGTGGGCCCCTTACAAACAAGAAACATCCCTAGTTCATGACTGCTGATGGAGGCAGGGCCACAAGGGTGTCTCCAACTGCTGGGGACAGTGGCCAGGAACACGGCCACGCTGGGTGGGCTTGGCACAGAGCAAGAGTCAGTAACTCTCTGTTGACTGAGGGCTGGCTCTGCTTTCCTAGGGCAGGGTCTTGGGTTTCAATGGGTGACAGGTACTGTCAACACCCCTTTTTTGAAGTTTGTAAATTTAGAGAGCAGATAAGTTAGGAAGTGTTACAACTTCTAGGATAAAATAATCCTCATTATAAAAATGCAACCAACTCAAAACCTTTCAATGGTGACAACTCACCCACCTCCGCGCTCCTGGTGAATTTCCCTTCTTTGCATCTCTTTTTCTAACATATATATTTTATTATAAAAGCAATACACTTTCACTAAAGAAAACTTGGGAAATACTTAAAAAAAAGGATAACCACCGCTGAATTTCTGAAATAATGTGATTTATAAAAATTCCCTTTGTGTGTATCTTTTTCAGCTTCTCAGGGACACTTCATTGTTTCAGGGTGAGGCGTTCCTTTTGGGGGGGGGCTGTCAACACAGACAAATGGGACAGGATCCTTTGACCTTGTGACTCTCTGGGCTCTCACCTCATGGCCAAGAATTATTTATTCTATTGTTTTTTCCAAGTTGATGGAAATTTCCCACTGCTTATGCCCGTTCTCTTTACTTCCTCAACCTGAAAGACCAGAAAGAAAAATTTAATCACCGGAAGCTCTTTCCTATTATTTTTTCTGCTTCAGTTCTCACACCACCCACCTCCATCTGGAGAAGTTTTCTCAAAAATTCTAGCAGGGATTTAGAAACCAACCACACCGCTATGTGCATTTGGTCCGGCCGCCACTAACAGTTCTATTTCTTCACTGACGCTAACTCTTACAAAACAGAAAAGCCACAAGTTCAGAGCACGTAAACCATAAATGCAAACACAGCAGATATGCTAATTAGAGAATCCAGAGAAAGGCTTCAGAATTTGATTCTCCCTGCCTCTGGGTTCTTATTCAGCTCGGAGAGAGAGACTTTTGAAAAAGCAGATCCAGAAGCATATTATTTGCTGAGGGAAATCAAGGGTCTTGGATGCATTTTCCAACCAAGTGTAAAACTGGAATTTAAAACAGTAAGGGAGGATCAGTAAGTTTAGTAGAGAAAGCAAGAGCCTTCTTACGTGGCTCACAGTGGCAAAGAGCACACATGAGCATACACACATTAGTGTGTACAATCCTGAAAAACGGTCATTGCCAGAATATCCATCTTTTCCTATGTTTCAGCTTTCGGGTCCCTGAATGCTTGGGTAGCTGTGATTCATATACCAACCGCCACATCCACGGGCCAGACTTGATTTCTGGGGGCCGTGTTTCAATTACAGAGAAAGCAAACACAGCTGACATGTGTGTGCGGAATTTATTGCAGTATCTTCTTGACCTCTTTTCCTTTTAATAAGAACAACAACAAAAAAAAGAAGTATGGATTAAATTGAAATGTGGTTTTCCGTTCTGGGGAAATGCAAAGGGCTTTAAAAATGTGTGAGCTGTCACCACTCCTCACTTCCAACACGTCGGCACCAACGGTGAGAATTTTACAGCGATAAAGCAATGAACAGCTTCATCACACCAATACAGCTGCACTCACTGTGCCCTCAAACCTCTGAGATGGGCATTTGTACTACCAAGTCCCCTCTCCAGATACGAAACTGAGACTCAGACCATAAGTCACTTGCCCAAGGGCACAAGGGGAGGAAGAGGTCAAGTTGTATCTGACCATCGTCTATTGACTCTGAAGTCCAACCATGACAGAGCTTGGGAGATAAACTCTCCAAAGGAAAAGGCCAGCATCGTAGTTCATTTCACACTAGAAAAGGAAGAAAAGAAAAAAGTGGAAAAGGAGAGCTGGCTTGACTTCCCCCCTGGAGCTGGAATGTCCTCAGGGTCAGCCACACGGCCCCATCTCTCCTTAGGTCTGCTTTAATAACCCTTTGTGGCTTTAGCAGTCAGGGACCCCCCACACAGATGTCTCCAGCCCTGACTTCTCCCCTGACTCTCATGCCCACAGAGGGCCTTCACTTCCATGTTTAATAGGCCTCTGGAAGTCACATATCCGTGACAGAATAGCGACTTTCCCTCCAGAGCTGCTCTGCCCGAAGCCTTCCCATACAGCACGATGGCGGCTCCGTCTTTGCCGTGGCCCTGGACAAAAACGTCAAGTCATCCTGGACCACCCCCTCCTCCTACATGATTTCTCTCATGTTCATTTTACAAAAAGACAGTGTACAAACAGATTTCTCCCATGCTTCTTTAAAACAGCAAGCTCCCCCCATACACGTAATAAGACGTCATTTGCCTACGACCTGTCGGGACCATGTCTCCCACAGCCGTTAGGTGAGCTTCAGCCATCACAGCACTGTCTACCAATGTACAGTGATGTTCACCTACTACTTTAGATGGGCTACTTGTAAAACACGGGAGTAACACTTCCTATCACCCAGACATTGATCTCGAGAATGCCTTATAGCTAACAAGTTCATCTAACCCCCGAAGAACTCTCTGAAGTAAGCACCATCATGATCTCCTTTCCACAGATAAGGAAACAAAGACACAGGGAAGTTCAACAGCTTGCTCAAGACCGCACAGATCCAATCCGGACAGTCTGGCTCTAGAGTCTACCAGGCTTCATGCATGAAACACACTCTTCCCCCTGAAGGTACAGAAATGAACTTGTTTTTTACTTTGCTTTCTTAGGGCTGGGGCCCACCTCCGCCAAGTTCCTGGCCAAGATGGACTGCACGTTGTCTGTCCTCTTCACTGGAAACTGGTAGCCAAATGACAAGGGACCAAAGCCCCTTGTCCCCTGAGCACTGTGCTGTGACCAGCCAAGTAACCCAGCGGAGTCTAATATGTGGCTGCAAATGGCTCTGTCTCCTTGGAACCGCCTCCCCAAGGCCTGCTCAGGGATCCGGAACTGAACACAGTTGGCTCTGGCCAACAGCACAGCACGAGGGCTCCCAGGCCCCTGAGTGTGACGGGTGGCGCAGCTGGGGGTGGGGGCTGCTGTGGAGAATGCTGGGCCAATGAGGCTGCTGGTGAGTGGCTGGGATGTGCTGAATTTACTCAGATGGATCCTCCCAACACATACACACACCCCTTTTAGATGTGACTGTGATACCCAAAATATTAAGGAGAAAGAAAAAGGTAGAAGAAGAGAGGCAAGTGTGCTTCAACAGCCCTGCTGACCCTGTGAACTGACAGAGCACGAACAAGGACAATTTTCCTTCTAGCAGGATCTCTGTGGGTGTGCCCAGAGCGCACGGATGGCCCCCGTTAACCCTTTAGAGCACTTTTCCTTTGGTTTCCAGATACAGCAGTGACAAAGGGCCCAGCTTCTAGAACTAAGAGGCTGAGGTAAGGTCAAAGCCCTATCTTCATGACAACCTCAGACAGGTTACTTAACCTCCAGTACTAATTTCTGACCTCACAGAGTGGAGGCAGAAATTAAGTGAGATAATGTGGAGTAAAATGCTAGCAGAAGACCTGGGACACAGCAAAACTCGATGAATGGTGGCTACTGAGCGTGCTTTTGATAATTTCACTAATAAAAGTTGTTCATACCCTTCAACTGTTTAGAGTCTTAAGTAAAGGCAAACGGAGGGACAAGAAGGGACATAGAAAAAAATTAATACTTTATGTTTGGCCAAGGGTGGGAAAATATACAAATAAAACTGTATTTCTGACAGCTCTGGTTCACACATTTAAATAACGTACAAACAAAAAAGCTCACCGGCTACGGATCACCCCAGCCTTATCCACTTAAATATGGTATTACAATCTTTCTCCTTTAAAAACTCAAGTCAAGAAAGACAAATATATTCAGTTTCTAAAACAAACAGAGGAATAAAATCTGTTTTCACTTAAAGCATCTCACTTTTTTTTTTTTTTAAGCAATTAGCTCACTTCAAAGGGCAACCAATGGAGTGATTTTTATCAAGCTGGCAAGGGTCTGGTGTCTCACTTCAAAGTTCAGGCAGATTGAAAGCTGCTGATAGTCCTACTACACTGGCTGGCATTTGGCAGAGAAAGTGCTGAGAATGCCAGTTCGTTCAGATGGTGAATGTGCACAGACCACAGCACGAAAGCAGCACCTCTTTCAGGGAGAGCCAGGATTCGGCCTGAAAGAGAAGGGTGCAATTACCCCACCCCCAAATTAAAATTAACGAGGGTCTTTGGGGTTCCAGCAGCAAGAGCCTCCATGGGACATAAGAACAGATGGAGGAAGTCCTAATTAGATGGACAGAGCCCTGAGTGCTTCGTGACCCCAGCCCTATGAATATCTGTAAGGCAACCTAAGTGGGACACCACCAAATCTCCAGGGAGGTGGGACCAGCGCACACAGACGTGCCAGGGGATTCCTGCGTGACTTGAAACAAGCTGCTTGACCTTCCCAGGTCATTCTGCAAGCAGAGTGAGAGACCAACCGCCTGCCAGTCTGACAGAGTTTATGATGGGATTAGATTTTTTTTATAAAGAGGTTTGACATCCTCAGCTCCATAGTGCTTTCCTATTAATAAAACGAACATGTAAAGAGCTCAAAGTAGAGTCCAGAGTTATCCATCTGCTCACAAATCACCAAATGGCTTCATTTTTCAGGATGTGATACGAGCCTTTAGAATATTAGAATCAGACGATCACAAGGCAGTCAAGAAAGGAAGATTTTAAGAAGTGGTCTACTTGACTCCTTCACTCCAGACACAGAAGTCTAGCCACAGACCTCAACAAGCTTGTGCAGACCATCAGAGCCACAGTTCACAGGAGCCCGTTCCCTAACACCCATTGTGCTACCTAAACCCTGTTTCTACCTCCCGGCCAGCACGGCTGCTCCTCCATGAGCCTTCCCAGCTCAGCATAACCTCAAAAAGATTCCCTGTCCTGAATTCACAGCATATGGTGCCCCTTTGATTATACTATTGATCTCACTGTTATCTGACTACTACTAATTCTGTATGAACGTTATGCCCTTTCTCCCTGAGATTAGAGGTTGTGTCAAAAGAATAAGCATTACACTTCTCTGAATTCCTCACATCTTCCCCAGAGCCTTGTACCCAGAAGATGCCCAGTGTCATTCCCATGAAGCAGCCTTCCAGAGATTTTACTGGCTGATTAGCAATCTGCAAAGTAGCTTCACACTCATTATGAAAACACGGCACAAAGAACACTAACCTTCTCTTACCTGTTAGTGAAGCCACCTCAGAGCACAAGTCAGGGTTAGTCTGAAGCCAGCTGGAATGGTGGAGGTATGCACAATGAACAAAAAATTCAAGGGACTGGGTTTTCAATCCTGCCCTTCTATTATCTGTCTATGGATTTTTGGCCAACTGTTTCTCATTAATTGCATTTCAGAAAACCAGCTATAGCACAAGAAACGTACCTCCTGAAACTGCTAGAGATGTTAAAAAATATATATGACACATTTAACATTTATTCAACATAAACACATAGAGAAGATACTATTTGTGTAGTGTTTAATGTGTATTTTTCTTAAATACCACATTGCCAGATAAATGCTATCCAGTGGGGAAAAGTATCACTTTCTAATGAACATGTTCAGCATTTTTAGATCCCTCCTGGCTAGTTTAAGTGTCCCTTCCCTCACTGACTCTCACTCAGGCCTAGAGTTTTGTCTGCTAATCTTTTGCAACTTCAGACCAAGCTTCCTGGAGACCTGAGATCAAGGGAGCTACAGGGTTTCATTGTAGAGCTGACCAAGGGAAGGCCAAGACTACAGGAGGAAGTGAAACAGCTGGCTTTCCAAAATTACCTGGAGAGGGAAACAGAACAGCAGAGATGGCCTCAGGCCTCCTGGCTAGAGGTTATGGCTCCAAACTTTCTCATCCACCTCTGGAGGTATGCAGAATCCACAGGAATTCTGCTGTTACAGAAAGCACACCTTGTTGGTGTGGTTTGTCAAATCTGTTAGGAAAAGGATCTCTTCACATATTATTCACATTTCATTTTATAGTCTGGACCCACCATGACATCTCTTATTTTATACAAAGTTCATATGCATATAATTTCTAGTACGGTCTATCCACACCCCAATGGACCGTTGCACTCTCATAGCACCTCAAAACAAATACTGTAACCTGCTGGCCAGCACTCAGAATACTGACTCTGAAAGTATTTCATGTATTCACATGGTGTGGGCAGGCATATCGCTGATTATCAGGACCCTGGCAGAGTTAACGCTTTTTCCAACATCCAGAATTGAGAAAAATAGAGTAAAGAGAAAACAAACCCCTGCTGTGTTTTATTTCTTGTGTCATGTTGTACATGCCAACATATTTTCTCCTTCACATCCACTCTTGGAATGCTCTCTCATTACAGGAGCAGTGAGTCACCATTAAAGGAATTGTTGCGACCTGCCCCGCCCATCAGTATAAGCTAAACTGTGGACATCTTGAGTTCTCAAGGGGTTATTTATCTTGGGAGAGTTGATCACACTTTGCATGGTCATATGGTACAGATGTTTATTCATGAAGATGACCTCAAGTGAAGTAAGAAATTTCTTGGTCTGACTGTTTAAAAATTCAGCCAAATGTCCACCCAATGGGCAAACCCCAGTTCCAGAAGAAATTAAAGCTGTGATGGATCAGAACTGATATATGCTGACAGACTTGAGTGAGAGGTCTCGAGCCAGACAAAAGGGTGTGTGCTCACTGATGGGGGTGGGGGGAGATAATCAGGGCAGAATTACAAAGGGAGGGATAAAGTAGCACTTATATGCTTCTTCTGTGAATCCAAACTTCCTCCGTTTCCTCGGGGTGAGAATTACATCGGCAGTGTAATATAAACCTAGACAATCAGTCCCTCTCAGAGACCCCACGGCCACCGCCAGCCTTCAGCAAATCCACCAGATGGAGAATGCCGGGACCTTCCAGACTTTTCCTCCTTGCATTAGGCCCTTCTATTCAGGCCTTTCCCTCAACCACATCTTAATTTCTCCTTTTAGCTCCATGGTTTTCGAAGTGTAGACTTTGGACTGGCAGCATCAGCATCACTGGCGCTCTTGTCAGAAATGCTAATTCCCAGGTGCCACCCCAGACCTACTGACTTAGAGACTCTAGGAGTGGGACCCACAAATCTGTGTTTTCTCAAGGGCTCCGGGTAATTCGGAGGCACACTGAAGTTTGAGAACCGCTGCTTTAGGTGACATGAAGATGAGAGAGCACATGCACCTTAGGAGAGGACTTAAAAACAAGGGAACGATTTTCCAGCAATGGAATCTCAAGCCATGAGACAGAGAGTGAGGGAGATTTGAGGCTGCTGAATTCATTCGGGCCCTCATCATTTCTCACTTTTAATCTCACCTAGTTTGGTCTTCTCCCCACATTGCCACTAGAGACATGTGCTTTGCCTGAAAAATCTGACAGGTCAAACCCCAACTTAAAAACCCGTCAGTGGCTGCTCCTTGCCCATAAAATAAAGTTCCAAACACCTGCACACGACCCGGGGCCCTTCATCGTCTGGATCTGGGCCACCTCCCTGGCCCTGTTTCCTTCTGCACTTTCCCTCCTACTCATCCATACCTCACTGTCTGCAGGAGGCTCATACTTCCCCATCCCACTGACATGGGGTTTGGCTGTGACTTACCTTAGCCAAGAGCATAAGAGTTGAAGTGACTTCTGAGAAGATACTAAGTGCCATATTTTTGTTTTATCATATTCTCTTTTTTCCCATTCCCGTAAATGAGATCAGTATTATCCCAGAAAGAGGCTGTTTCTTAAGCCTCTGGAGGGTCTCAGAATGAAAACAGATAAGGAGCAGAACCATAACTGACCTGCACTGGACACCCAGGATAAGTGAGAAATAAACCTTGTAAGCCACTGAAATTTGGGGGTTATTTGTTATTTTGCCTAAGCTGACCATTATGGCACATTTGATCCCCCTTACCCCTCTGTCTGGAATGTCTTTCTCCCCTGCTCTACCTTTCCTTCCAATCCTACCTCAATCCTATCTGCATAGGAGACTTGCTCATCCCTCTACACTCATTTCAGGTGTTATTTCCTCAATCAAGTCTTTTCTTGTTCCTAGGTATAACTGATCGACTCCTGTAGGATCCCATTTGGATGCTACAGACCTGTAACTGTGTCCTTGGAACTTTGCTGGGAACTTCCTATTCATTAGCACCATCCCTAGAACAACAACTCCTCTTTAAAAAAAAAAAAAGAAAGAAAGAAAGAAAATTAAACCCTCATTTTACAGAGTGGGAGACTTTGGCTCAGAAACGCAAGGCAACTTGTCCAGATTTCCCAGCCATCAGCCACAGAAACAGTTTTCACCAAGTGTGGGTCTGGCTCTGAGCTCAGCAATCTTTCCCATGCCCCACATCTCCCTCCCTCCTCCATCACCAAGCTTTCCGATCCTCCCATTCCCATTCTGGTGGTGAGAATAAAAGTCTCCTTATCAACAAGTTAAAAGGTTGTGGAATTAATTTGACACTTGAGACTTGCATCTGGAAGTGGGCTTCTTACCCCCTGAGAAGATAATCACTTTCTCTAAGTGGATGGATTTATTTAAAGGCTCCTGGCAAGAGCACTGGGGCGCCTGGAGAACTGAAGCCCTCTGCCCGTACCTTTCCCAGGTAGTGTGGCGTGCTAAGACAGGCAGATTCTCACTGACGATGCCCTCAGGAACTTTTGGGTCTGTCACAGGGTAGGATGTTAAGGAGCAGAAGGTTCAGAATTCCAAGTATATCAGCTACATATTGATATTTTCGGTAAATGAACAAGGGAAAGAAAACAAGGATAGCAAAGTGACACAGTGGCAAAGAACTAAACCAGACCACCCAGGTCAGACACAGGAATAACCGCCTAAAGTAGGAATGGCAATTTTAGGTTTCTATGAGCTGCTGGCATTTTGTTGTGTGGTTGGGCTTTTTATTTGTTTTTCTCTTCCTTTCCCTCTCTTTAAACTTGTCCAAGGGAGGACTGGAAAGTATAAGAACCTTCAAGTCCTCCCCCTTAAGCCACACCAGTCAAAGATGAGCATTCAACAAAAAACCAAGATATTCTTCTCACATGGTATTCATAACAATTTCTTCAAGGTTTACAAAGCTTTTCTCAGTTACTAATTGGAATCCATTTATCTCTTTCACCATTCCAATGGAGTTGTTTTTTTTTTTTTTAATTCCTCAAAGGATTTATTACCTTTAAACGATACAATCAGTAACATTAATAATAGCATTTTTCCCCTTTGAGTTTAGAAAGCTGTTCAGAGCTTCAAATGGTCACTGGGCCAGGTAGGACACATCTGATTTACTCTTTAAAAGACCATCCACTCCGTATAGCGTTGTGCTTGGTGTTTTGCGGGCACTGGTTTATTTAATCCTCGAAAGGACGCTATGGAGCAGGTGCAATTATTTATGGCCACCTTACAGATGAGGGCAGTGAGGCACAGAGGGCACGAACGACCTGTCTGAGAAAAAGGGTGTCTCTCCCTTTCAGAGGCCAAGTAGCTGCACAAGACAGTTAATGATTTACCCACAGCCCTCAGGGACTTCTTCCAGTAGGGGCAACACATGCACTTACACATTCTCATTCTCTCTGTCTCTATCTCTCTCATCTTCAACTCTTCTTCACCCAGTAAGAGGCGGGTGTCCAGCAAATTGCTTGGCAACGCGCGGAGGAAACTCCATCCAAAGCCAGGGTCTGCTGGGTCCAGGCCGCCTCTGGGCGCTGTCCAGCGGGCAGCGCGCCTGAGAGGCCAGGCAAGGGTCCTGTCTCCGGACACCCCGAAGGTGGAGCGGAACGCCAAGACCCAGTTTCACTCGGGGAGGAGCGGGGTGGCGGGGGAAGCACCGTCCCCAGGGACACCTGTTGTCGCCTCCCTATACGCGCCAATAAAGATGTCGCGGGGACTCACATCTCAGGGAAGACACCCGTCGGCGAAGAGTGTCGGCAAATAGTGTCCGCGTAGGGGTGAGGGAGTCGTAGGTGTCTTCCCGACCCCCCTCCACCTCGCCCCCCTTAGGCGGGCTCACCTCACCCCCTCCCACCCCTCGGACGCCTGCGGCTGGTGGAAATGTCGCGCCTCCCCGGGGCTCCGACCGAGGCACGCGCGGAGGTTCAGGGGCCCGCGGGGCGAGGGGCAGCACCCGCGGCGCTAGGACCCCGCGGGCGGCCCACCCCCACCCCCACCCCTCGCCCGCTCCACCTGCGGGGCCCCACTGGCGGGGCACGCTCGCCCTCCACCGCGGGACGCGGGCGCTGTTACCTGCGACTCCGCCTGCAGGGTCCCCAGCGTCGGCCGGAACGCCGCCGCGGTAGAGCCGGCTGCGCTGGCGCGGGGATCCTCGTCCGGCCCTGCTGCTCTCGCTGCCCTCCCTCGCCGCCGCAGCGCCGCCGCCTGCTCCCGACTCTCCAGGCTCGCTCCGCGCCCGCGGGCTCCTGGCGCCGCTCCCGCCGCTCCTGATTGGCCTCAGCGCGCGCCCGAGACGCGCGCTGATTGGGCGGCCCGGAGCCGGGGCGGTGGGACGGGCGGGGCGCCGCCTGGACCTGCTCCCGGTGTCCCCGGCGCCGCTGCCTCTCGTCCCCGCTGCACCTCCGGGCGGAGATCCAGACGCGAAACCGGGATCTTGCCCCTCTGCGCCGGGGGAGGCCGGTTGTGGAGAAACGGGATGAAGTGGAAAGTAGGACGAGAAGCATGGGGTGACGGGCAGTGGGGATCGCCTTGGAGTCTCTCCCACCCCTCATACCAAGGCTGGACTGGGGGGACCCTTGCTTCTCCGGCCTCACGCCTACAAAAACCTACAGGGTTTTGATTTCCTGTTTTCATAAGCAGGACGGTGGCTTGTAAACAGTGGTTGCCAAATTGTGTTTTTGGACTTGGGTTGGACTCGACGCACAATCTATCTCTATGTGGTCCAAGCAGAGTTCGCAAAAGGGAAGCGGCATGTGTGAGGTCCGACACGTTTACAAATCAGTAAGAACGAATAAGATGGTGAGATAGATCTTCACTTACAAGGACCTTAATACCTAGATAGGGAGCTAAGGCTGAATAATAATGGTAATAGTAGCAATAATAATAATAACCCTGACTTCTCTATGGCACACGTTGTTTGCCACTTTTCTAAGTGCTTTGGATATAGTAATGCAGAAATACAGAAGACAGCTGGCCTGAGGATGTCCACACGTCCTGTGAAACGTGTGGCCAAGTGACATCAGTCGGCAGTGTGAGAGATTTTCATCTGGAAGACACACCAGCAGTCATTCCACGTTGCAGTTAAGAGGCACAAGTTAGAAGGGAGAGAGAGTGTAGGGAATTAAAATTGTTCCTATCTTACATATCTTCTCCCACAGTTCTTTAGCCCTCCCAACATTTTGTCTCACCTGAGCTGGGCTTTTCTAAAGAATAAGAACAACCACTATAAATTCAGGGTGCTGCCAAAACTTTGTTTTACCACTCCTAAAAGGAGACCCCTCTAAGCAACCAGGTAACAGTGAGTAGAAAAAAGTAGCACAGTTTTTATTTTAGCACCTTTAACTTTAGTTGCAGGAATACCTTAAAAGCAAATATGTAACCATTTTCCTACAAGTATTTCCTCTAGATCTATTCTCCTATGTTGATAGAACTCTAGAGGGAGAAGTTTGGGGTGGTAGAAAAAGACTGGAGTGAAAACCAGCTTGACCTACTCTGAGCAGCTTGATTTGTACCCTAGTTGAGCTCAACGTCATTTACTTTGACAAGTGCAGGACCCTACAAGGAATTAGCTCCGTTTTCTAAGTTCATATCAATGGACGAGTGATCTGTTGACTCTATATTGAAAAGATGGACTGGGCTGGGTGGAGCCTCACCTGATAAGAACACCAGAGCAAAACAGACTGTGTGAGGAAGGTTCTTATACCAGGATCCCTGTCCAAGCTTCAGACACACATGGAGACATCAGCCCATCATTCCAGTTGCCCACTTTCCATAGCTGTGGCTTTTGCCATAGCAGAAGTTCCATTTGGATTGGTCACATTATCACTCCAAAGAAGAAAGGCTATTTTAGGTATAGAGCTAGGTTGACCCACGATAATTTCTTAGATCAATAGTCCTGGTTGCATCACACTAAACCCGACCTTCTGAAGGATGAGAAGTGAAAGAAGAATCTGGATTCCACTATGTCCACCCTGGAATCTTCTTATGGGCAGGAACTGTTTATGAATCTGTCTGTCCCCTATCTCATCTCACAAAACGCTTTGCTCAGCTGTGCCTCCTGCATCGCATTTCTTCTATTTAGCACTCAAGACTCAATGAAAATGTCCTGTCCTCGGTAGTGATCCCCTGGTCCCTGTTATATTCTCATTCCAGTACGAAGCAACAATATTCTAGTGATCCATTTACATGACCATCCCTCCAACTAATTATCACTAATGCCTGGCCTAGTATAAGGAACTCAGTACTAAGTACTCAATAAACTTGAACTGACTGAATGAAATTACTTACAGGTGATAGAGTGGCATTAAGGAGACTGGGACCATACCCCAGTGCTTTTCAACAAGGCATCCTGTAGTTCCAGGCTGCCTGGATGTTTGATGTGAGCCAAAGTGATCGTCTGCCCAGTCTAATAGTGAATAGGTAGTTTCTGTATGTTAGGCACTGTCAGGTAAAGAGAAGAATAAGGTGTGAAATATACACAAGATGAAATGACACAGCTGATTTAGAAAATCAGCTTTGGTGTTTCCTCAAAGAGTTAAACACGGAGTTACCATAAGACCCAGTAATTCTACTCCTTGGTATATACTCAAGGGAATTTAAAACATATGCTCCGATAGAATCTTGTACATGAATATTCTTAGCAACATTACTTATAATAGCTTTATGAAATTGAAACAACACAAATATCCACTAACTGATGAATAGTTAAACAAAATGTGGTACATCCATACAATGAAATATTATTCAGCCATAGAAAGGAATGAAGACTGATACATGTTACAAAATGGATGAACCTGGGAAACATTATGCTCAGTGAGAGAAGCTAGACACAAAAGACCACATACTGAATGTTTCCATTTAGATGAAGTATCCAGAGTAAGCAAATCTGTAGAGACTGAAAGCAGACCTGTGGTTGCCAAGAGGTCAGGGGAAGGAGAAATGGAGAACGACTGCTGAGTGGATATGGGGTTTCCTTTTGGGTTGATGAAAATGTTCTGGATTTTAATAGTGGTTATGAGTGCACAACTTTGTGCATATACTAAAACCCACTGAGTTGTAAAAAGCAAAACGAAACATACACACAGCGGGCACTCAGAGAGTTTGGAAACCATCAATGGAGGAAATGTTAGTTAAATCTTAGAGTGTTAGTAGCTAACGGTGTAATAGTGTAGAGGAACAGAAAAGCCTGTAAAATACAGTTATAAGTTGGTTTGTCTTGCCCTCAAGCTCCCACCTTCAGCAACCCAGAGGGAATTTACTCCTTAGATCTGCACTGTCCCATCAAACACTCTATGTTAATGGAAATGTTCTTTATCTGAGCTGTTTGATATGGAAGCCACCACGCACCTGTGGCTATTGGACATGTGAAATGTGGTTAGTACCACTGAAGAACTGAATTTTAATTGCTTTTAAATATAAATAGCCACACGTGGCTGGCGGCTACTCTACTGTCAGTGTAGCTTTCGCTGGTTTAAAGGACTGAAGTCATCTTAACTGGCAATATAGAAAAATACTGGAGGGTATCAGGGTGGGAGAGTCAATGTCTTTATGGTTCTATAGCCTGACTCCAGCCTGTATCTGCTAGAAATCCTTCAATAAGATCTCACTGCTCCTACCCTTCTCCCTTTCATGAACTCTTAATGAACTTCAGTTAATAATATAGAATTTATTTTTATCTTTATGGTAGGGTGCTTCCATTCCACAAATATTTATGGACAAGCATTCTGTGGAATTATGGGAAGAGGGATTGTAGACAATGTCAGCCAAATTCCAAAAGGTAGTTCTCAAGAAAGCAGACAGGGAGAAGAGGCAAGAGAAATCCTTCCCAAGGACCCAGCTCCTTCTTCCCTCCCTCCCATGTCCCCCATACACACACACACACACACACACACACAGACTATTGAGTGAAAAATCTTGTTATTAGGAAGCTGAAGTGATGCTAAAGAATCTTTATTTAGATTTCCTGTTTCCAACCCAAGCCTTGTAACATCCATAACTCCTTCAATATATGTTCCAGTTCACGTTGATTTTTCTGTTCTTTGAACTTTCATTGAATTTGAAATCAATAGAATGTAATGATGTTCTAAATGTTCTTCCTTAATGTGATGTCCCCACAGCGGGATTCATTTGTTGTACAAATGGTCATTGAGCTCCTGCTTATTTTTGTGCCAGAACAGTCCTCGGAGCTATGGGTAAAAAGAAAGACAGGGTCGCTGGGAAGGTTAGAGCCTAATGAAGAGGCACACAAAGAAAATGTTCTGCAAAGTTTGGCCTAAATGTGTAAGAAGGTTTGCTGAAAGCTCAGGGCAAGGAGCGGCTGGGTATACACAGAGAAATCAGGGAAAGTTTCTCAGAGGAGGTGACATTTAAGCTAAAGGAACTTAAAGGATGAGTAGGAGTTTTCAAGTGTTTTTAAAAACATAATTCATTTATACTGCCCACTTTCCAAAATGGGATTTGAGGTGGTGTATTGGAAGTTTTGAGAACTTTGTATTGGAAGTTTGAAAGAATGAATTGACATCAGGATCCAGCTCACCATATGTGACAATGTTTTGTATTGTTGACAAGGGAACTAACTAGAAAGTCATTCTGGCTGCCTTCAAGGCTTATTCCTGAGGACAAAACAAAATAAATATAAGATAAGGCTTTCTGATCTCAAGGAATTTAAAATCTCTCACCTCTACTATTGCAATATCCTTCTTAACGGCCTTTTGTGTTTAATCTTATTTTCTTCTTTCCCATCCCAAATCTCAGTCATTGGTGTCCCACTGTCACCAGTCTTTCCACATCCATGGATCTTCTGCACTGTCATGTACTTGTTTCTTTACATTGGCTCTCCTCTTGCTCAACTTCACTAAAAAGGAATTTTTATCTCATTGTCATCTATGAAAAATAAGTATTACTTGCCATAAATAGAATGTTAACCACAAAAATAGTACAATGAAAGTAAAACCACATTATCTAATCTTAGCTGACTATTGTTGACTGCCAAAAGTTCTGAGGCCCCGCTCTTTCTTTCATAAGGAGAAAGATTATCAAGACTTAGAGTGGTATTAAAGACATACCAGCACCAAACTGATCATTTCTCCTTGGCTAAATCAAACAAGAATTTGCAAAAAGAATAACTGTCTCGCTACATGAGCTAATGAAATTTAATGTCCCTTTTCCATTCCGCTTACAACCAGTTTCTGTACCATTAAAGTCTGCTCATGCTGGGTACCACATATCTGTAAACAGCGCTATGATCCTTCTCTCTCATAGCTATCAGAATGATCTAATTAAATGTTATTATCTCTCTCCCCTATTTAAAATCCTTCAATAGCTCTTCATTACCTAAGGGAAGAAATCTTAGTGCCTTACCATGGGCTACAAGATCCTCCTGGATCAGACTTAACCTACCTTTCTGACTTCAGCTTCTGTTACCCTCTCCAACTTTATTCCACCAATACTGAACTATTTGTAGTTCTCAGAATGCACCATAGCCTCTCATGTCTCTGTACTATTCCCTCTACATGGCATGCTGTTCACCAATTACACCCACCTTATCATCTTTCATGTCCCTTCTGTGCTCATTTCTATTTATCTGCCCAATACCCTACAAATACACACATCCACACATGCACGCACGCGCAAGACACGCCGGCTCCAAATGACAACAAGATTCCTTCCAAAACCCCTGTGTCTTTTTTCCTCCACTGCCTCACCCGTGTGTCTCTGGCAGGCACGGACAGGTTCTTACAAGACTCCACAGTTTTGATCACAGCTGATTGGCCTACAGGTGATCAAATGAACCAAGGTGAATCATCTAGAGTTCCTCAAAATTTCCTGTGAGGAGAAAAAATTGGCATCACTTTTTCCTCTGCTTTAAGATGTGGAGAGAAACAGGCAAACAAAGCAAAGAGAGATTCTCCACTCCATTGTGCTGCAGACCAGCTACTTCCTTGCTCCTCCTTCTTTCACCCTTTCCTTTTACGTTGTGAAAGAGATCCAGTATCTTTACAATTAAGTCTTTTTCCTAAACTACTTCAAGTTGAGTTTGTTGTTTACAACAAAGTATCCTAATACATTTCTAATCATCCTTGAAGTCCCAACATAAATGCTACTCTTTTGTGAATACTTCCCTGACCCTTCCAACCCAACAAAGGTACCCCTTGTTTATACCTCCTGCGTCTTGTAACACTGGACCCCATTTCCAGCAAGTATCTTTGTCATCTTGACATTTTCTGTGAGAAATAGTGTTCTGTCCTCTTTGCCCGTTTGATTATTCCATTTACCACCTGATGGGAAGGGAAACTTAGAACATAATAATCTATTGACAGTATGCCCTAGTTAAAGTTGATATTGAGTGAAAAGGGAGTTTTTAAGTTTCAGCTCTTCTACTATGAAGAATTTTTTTTAACCAAGTTGAATCCGAAGAAGAACCTTAAAAACTGCCAATTACAAGAACTCTCCTCTGCTACCCAACCAGGATGGAACTAGAAGTGCACCCCATAAACAGCAACCACCAAGGGGCAGGTGGCACCTGGATATGCAGCAGAAAGACTGAGGAACACAGGGAGGGGAGAATCAGAGAAAAAAAAGGGAGGTCTGAGAGAGAAGGGACTGTAGTAGTCCTATCTGTCCTTGAATCCTTGAATGAGAGGCAGGTCCATAATGAATGTCTTCTACCACCCATGAATGTCTGTCTGCAATCGTACTTGGCCAAATAAGATTGAATTCTCTTAGGTAACTGATTGAACCTATGCGCTTTTTCAAAAGTTACTAGGCATCACTGGGTCATATATGTTTGTGTATTTATCTCATTTCTAGACTAGAAGCTCCTTTTCCAGATTCTTTCAATCTTGGCATGTTGGGCATCAGTGTCTAGCACATGCTTGAGTTGGACTTTGATGCTTACAGCCTATGTTTAAGGTAGGAACGCTTCCCAGCTGCAAGTATCAGAAGAACCAGTCATAATGGTTCAAGCAGTAAAGACATGTAATTACCTGACATGAACAGTCTGGATGCTGGCAGCCCCAAGCTACGATGCTCCATGACATCTAAAGGACCTAGGCTGTTTCTGCTCTCCCACCCTTGGCTTTTTGGCTTTGTCTTAAACTGCTTGTCTTGTGAATGAAAGATGGTTGCCACAATTCCAGGTATCTCATCTTAAGAAAAGCATATACAAGACAGGAAGAAAGTGGACTGAGCTGGGAAAGTTTTCCTTTATCAGGGAGGAAAATCATTCTCAAACATCCCTTCCTCCCCCTCTAGTAAACTTTCCTTCATATCCCATTGGCTAGAACTGGGCCACATCGCCATTCTTAGCTACAAGAGAGGCTGGCAAAACTAGTGTAGTCTGGGACTTGTCCATAACTGTGAAAAGTACTTGTATTGCTTGCAGTATTGCTTTTGACAGGCACATGGGTCACAGGCTTTCCCTACAATTTTCTTCTTTGTGCTGAAGACTGGCTAGGGCTAACATGGTATCTAGGTGGGGTATCTTGAGCCTAGGTAAGGATCCAAATGTACCTCTTCCTTCATTACATTCTTGCTTTGTACACTCTTGGACCCTTTATTCTGCACATGGGGCTGATGAGAGGCCCTGAAAAGCTCTTAGATTCATACCTAGGGGATCTCTTTAGTTGCCCATGGCTGGATCCTCCATCCAGGAGAGGGACCTGGAGCATAGATTGCCTCACTGGTCTCTGTGTTACTTCCTTTGCAGGACTGCCCATGACTGGGCTGCCGGAATGGTGCTGGCATGCTGATATGGAGTGACTCTCATATCACACACAGGATGAGCCTAGGGCTCTGGGTTACTGACAGTTCTCTGCCAAATTTTGGCTCCAGCTTCATGGGTAGCCCACACATTGGTCTTGACTGGCCGTATTCCAACTGCAGTGCTGCTTCTGGTCTACCTGAGGGCAGCTGGGGTGGGGGCCAGGCATTCTCCACTCTGTGCTGGCACCCAGGGCAGTGAACCCAACCTCTCCATGGGTTTCCCACCAGGTTTTCAGGGGTGGTGAATCCCTCCCAGGGATTTCCAGCTCCACAATGCCAGCAGGCCCTCTAGTTGGGATCCTCTCTTGCCTCTGACCGATGCAGTGACCTCGTGCCCTCCCTGGTCAGTCTTCAGCCCTGTAGACCAGGATAGATGTTCCTTGTGCTCTTCTCATCCATCCCCTCCTCCCCACTAGGGGCAGTGGTGTGCAGGCAGGGGTGTGGTCAACAACGAAAGAGATAGCATTCTAGGAATGCAGGGATTAGACATGGAGATCAAGAGAAGACCTAGGGCTGAGAGATGTGTTTTCTACCTTGATAAGGTTGCTGGGAGAGTCCAAAGAGATTGAACCCCTGACAATCCTTGTGATATGCAAAACTGCACACAAATAATAGTTATTTTTATTAGTTTTACTTGAAATATAAGAAAACTAAAAAGGAGGAAAGTTAAATACCACCCCCCTCCCCCAAGATAGAAACACCTTGGGAGTATTTTTGAGAGGGAGAACTCTGATTTTAGATGCCCAGCTTTGCCTCCTCCCAGCTGTGGGACGCAAGTTTGGCTTCTGAGCCCTGGTTCCATTTTATAAAGTGGGAATAATAATATACTTATGTCGGAGGCTATGCATAGGCATTGAATGAGGAGATACTTACAAAGAATTTAGCACTATTTCTGACACATAATAGATACTTGATAAATATTAGCTATTATCCTTATTTTACTACACAGATGTCTGTAGCAGACTACAGATCTCCTAGGATATACCCCTGCTCTGCACCAGAAATAAGTTACAAGAAAGAATTTTCAAAATGAGATTGACAGAGGGGCGCCTGGGTGACTCTCAGTTAAAGGTCCAACTCTTGGTTTTGGCTCAGGTCATGATCTCAGGGTCATGAGATTGAGCCCCGAGGACTCCGTGCTCAGCACAGAGCAGGCTTGAGATTCTCTCCCCCTGCCCCTCCCTCCACTTGCACATGTGCACACATACTCTCTCTCTCAAATACATAAAATTTTTTTTTTAAAGATTTTTTTATTTGACAGACAGAGATCACAAGTAGGCAGAGTGGCAGGCAGGGAGAGAGGGGAGGAAGCAGGCTCTCTGCTGAGCAGAGAGCCCGATGCGGGGCTCGATTCCAGGACCCCGAGATCATGAGCTGAGTCGAAGGCAGAGGCTTTAACCCACTGAACCACCCAGGCACCCATAAATAAAATCTTTTTTAGAAAATGAGATCGACAGAGGCTGCAGATACGTTAGGGTATCTGGCATCCCAGAGACAATATAGCAGGTGGGTAGGACCACAGACTTGAGAGCCAGGAGGCTTGGGTTTGAATTCTGGCTCAGTCATGTAATAGTTTTAAGACCCTTGGCAAGTTGCTTAGCCTCTCTGTGTCTCAATTCCTTCACCTGTAAAATGGGTCCTTGCGAAGAGTGAATATAGTATGTGTTTAGGATGGTGGCTGGCACATGGTATTAGAAATTATTCAATACTCAGGTGGCTGGTCGGCGCATCTTGATTTTGGCTCATGTCATGATCTCAGGGTCATGAGATTGAGCTCTGTGTGGGGGCTTGTGCTGGGTGAGGAGCCTGCTTAAGATTCTCTGTCTCCTTCTCTCTCTGCATCTCTCCCGCCTTGCTCCCTCTCTAAAAATCCCCAGAAATTATTCAATACTATTAATATAATTTTGAATTCATTTAAAATTCAAAATAAAGTTTGTTCTTAAAAATCCCAATTGACTTTTATTTCAAGGGACCTTCATTTTAGTAACTGGAAAAAAGAAAAACACAGAGATACACTCCACATCTGTGTGCCATTGTCTATGCTTCGCCTTTGCCTGAATTCCCTCCTTTTGACCCATAAAATCACTACATATTCACCACTACCCTGGGGCCAGAACTCATTCTCTCCTGCTCGTGCCTCTCAAACGGGACTGATGTCTCCTTTTTAGTCATCTGTGTATTTCCTGACATTCCTGATAAGTGTTTTTTCAACAGAAACCTGAGAGTAAGGTGCATCATTTTGAACTCTTGTACTTTGCAGATGAGTACAGAATTGTGTTTCATCGTGGAACAGACATCCTTCCTCTCAGAGGATGAAGGCACTGTCAGAGGCCTTCAGGAGATGATGCCTCTAAACCCCAGGAGGAAAACACACAAAGAATGACAAAGCATCCCTCTTGCCTCTGACCTTCAACTAGCAAGAGCTCCAGCTCGCACAGCTGCAACAGGCAGGTGAGGTGAACCAGAGTGGGTGGTAGGTCTGGTCAAGTTTTCGTCCGAATTTCAGTGGCGTGTGGGCTTTTGAACCAAACCCCTGAGCCTATTTTCTTATGAATAAAATAAGGGTAATACCAGTCTCAAGGCGTAACTTTGATGATGAAATGAGATAACACAATGCCTGGCATGTAGAAAATGCTTAATGAATTGTTAAGTGAATGAACGGTGCTTTAAAACAAAAACAAAGCAAAACTGTACCATTGTTGGCTGAAGCTACAGGACCCTTAAAAGCACAGCGTTGCTTAACATTATCCAGGACTTGTCCTTCTCAGCATATCGTTCCCCACGTCGTCCAGGAGCGCCTTCGCACAGCTTCTCAGACCCTTAATCTGGGGTTAATCTGCAATCAAGAAGCCCAGGTGGGCAGAGATTGGCAGACCCCTTTCCCAAACCCTTCTCTCCAGCTGGCTCAGGAAAGCTTCCCACTTGCAGCTCCCCTGGCAATTACAAGAACCTACTCCCTTTTATTGTTTTTCTTTTCCCAGTGACGGAGCGGTCACATGATTTCAGCGGGAAGAACAACTCTGGAATCAGAGACTGTCTGGATTGAGCCACAGACTTTCTGGTCTCCATGTCCGAGTCCCTGGAGAGAAAAGACATCGGAGGCTGGTGGGACCGGGGATGAGCTGGACAAGAGGCTCGGGCAGCACAGGTTCATATCAGGCTGGCCCACTGAGCAGGTTCTGCCCCAGGATCAAAAACAGTTTTCCAGTTCTAAGGAGGAGCTCTTATTTCCCGAGTGCGGAGGACCAGGCACTTTACAGGTGGTGTCAAATTTAATCATCGCAACCCTCTGAAAGGAGTGGGTCGTTATCTTCCTTAAGTGCCTCTGAGGAGCACACACGGATCAGGAGCTTGGCTAGCATTCCACACCTTTTACAAGGCCCCGGAGCCTGTGCATTGTCTCCTGGCCCCACCAAACCCTAAAGGGCGCACGGCTCTCCTGGGATCTTAGGGAAACCAAGTTCTGAATCACTAGGTCCAGGAGAAGGCCCGAGACGCTGCATCTCTAACAGTCTTCTAGGAGATGCTACAGATCCGGGGACTTTAACTGCAAGGGTAAGACCAGAGGTCTCCCACCTTGGCCGCACCCTGGAATCACCGGGGAGCTTTCACAATGCTGACACCTGGGCCGCATCCAAGAGATTCCGGTCTGATAGGGGACGGCTCTGCACAGGATTGCGGAAACTCCCGGGGGACTGCTCAGGCCTCGGGGGTTGAGACCGCCCTTCGTTGGGGGCGGGGGTGGGGGGTGGGGGGTGGGGACTATCTGTAGGCTCCTGAGGCTCCCGGGTCACCCTCGCTCCCCTTTCCCAGACACAGCGGCTCTAGGACTGGGCTCTGAGGTCGCCTTTGCAATGGCCTCTCTCAGCAAACTCCCAGCCTAGGACAGGCCAGAGCCGCCACCTGTTTCCTTGAAATAGTCCGCAGCTGTGCTGGTGACCTCACCGCCCTGGCTCTGCCTCGCGCCACGCTGCGATCTGGAAGGCCCTCTTCCCCCGTCCTCAGTTCAAGTCCGCTTCGGGCTCCCCCGCGCGGCCGGGCAGCGGGGGGAGAAGAGCCCCTGGCGAGGCCCGAGCTGAGGCGGAGGACGGGGCCAGCCCCGCCCCCGCCCCCGGGGACCCAAGGTGGCCGGGCCGAGAGCGCCGCTGGCAGCCTCGGTAACCCCCCCCCCGCCTCCCTCCCCAACACTTGGGAACTGATGAAGTCACACGTTCTCCTCCCTTTCAGGGACGTATAAACAAACGTTGGCTGCACAAGCGAAAACGGAAAAGGGGTCTCCTCTTCCCTTTACGCTTCCCAGAGGCAACCGCAGGTTTCGGTGGGGCTCGTAGCCGTCCAAACCTTCTGCGGCGCGTACGTATCTGCATTTACACACATACGTAATTACTGTTTTATGAACGAAAGTCACCATGTAATATTTTCCCAAACACTATCTATCTTGGATATCTTTTCCACACACACACACACACACACACACACACACACACACACACACACACACACACACACACACACACACACACACACACATTATCTTAGTGTGTCTCAAACTTGTCTGGGAATCAGAATCTCCCGGGGGCACTTTTTAAATATTCTGGTCTCACCCCAGACCCTCTGAGTCAGAATTTCTCAGCGAGAGGCCTGAGAAATTTGGGGGATTTGTATTTTTAATAAGTGTTTTTTGGTAGTTCTCCCCCCACCCCTCCTCCTTCTTCTTTTAATTCTTAAACTTTAGGGGCACCTTACTGACTCAGTTGGAAGAGCATGGAACTCTTGATCTCAGGGACCTGAGTTTGAGCCCCATGTTGGGTATGCAGAATACTTGATTTTTAAATTTTTAGAAGTTGAGATATAATTGACATATATCATTGTATTAGTTTTAGGTACAACATTTCACATGGTTCTTAAGGAAAATGTCTTGCCTTTTTAATAGTTGTGCATGTCCAATGCAAGGACATACCATTGTTTATTTATCAGTCCCCAATTGTTGAACATTTAGGCTGTTTCCAATATTTTCTTCAAAATATTCCCAATACTATAAACATGCACTGTACAGGTACCCAGGAGTGTGTTTCTCAAGGATAGTTTCCAAGGAGAAGAATAGCTAAATCCCAAGCTTCCCTAAACTATTTTCCCATTTTAGAGTGTTTACATCTGAAACATGGAACCTCTTAGCAGGACAGAAGCTGAAAACCTGCACAGTCAGGACCAGTACCTCCCGACGTATACACAATGTGAGTCACCTACATCATTTAAAATTTGCAGTAACCGCATTCATTTTAATGATATATTTTATTTAAGCTGACACATCAAAGATATTAGCTCAACACATAATCAAATGAAAAAAGGTTTTCAAAGATTTTACTTATTTACTTAACAGAGAGAGAGAGAGAGAGATCACAAGTAGGCAGAGAGGCGGGCAGAGAGAGAGGGGGAAGCAGGTTCCCTGCTGAGCAAAAAGCCCAATGCGGGGCTCGATCCCCGGACCCTGAGATCATGACCTAAGCCGAAGGCAGAGGCTTTAGCCCACTGAGCCACCTGGGCACCCCTCAAATGAAAATTATTAATGAAACATTTTACACCTATTTTCCATCTAAAATCTTTGAAAATTGGTGTGAATTTTACCCTTGACAGCACACCTCACCTCAAACTCACCACATTTCAAGTGTTCAGCAGTCACATGGGGCAAGCGGCTATTGTATTGAACAGTGGAGATCTAGATCTTTTATTTTCCTGGGAGATAATTAGAGGGGACAGGAAACAAACAGTTGTGGAGCGTCTACAATGTATTTGTCCCTGAAGGGGCACTTAAACATTCATTATTGTTAACTGAGGGGTGAGATTTTTGCAGAGGATTAAGCTGAAGAATATTTCAGGTTAAAGAATTGTCTCTTCAGAGAAACCCTATGAAGAAGGCGAGCCATGGGTTATTATGATGCCCTTTGTTTCAACTCAAGGTTGATAATTTGTGGGCATCCCGGAGCCACAAACACAGAGGAGGAACAAGAAACATGCCTTTAGATTTCAGAGCCTACGCCTTTTTTTTTTTTTTTTTTTAAATCCCACAGATCTCTCCACCACGGTTGTTCAAAGTCCGTTCTTACGTTAATGGTGAAGAGAGACCTGGCAACAAATGAAGAGAATTAGAAGTCGTGTCATCAGTCTAAATAGTGAGCCGTTTTAACTGGTGGTTAAAAACATGTGTGCCGACGCCCTCTGGTGGAGATCAGAGTTATTGCAAGCCACTGGTGAATGGCGTCTGGGCTTTGGTAGTTCATGAACTGAATATGCAGAAATATGAGAACTATTACATAAAGGTCACTGAAATAGAAAAATGGATTCCTCATACTGGGAAAAGTTGGGAATCACTGAAGTAGATGTCTTTGCCTCAGACTGTCAGAGGGGCGGTCACAAACAATATTTGCAGTTTCTGCTTCAGATGTGGTTTTCTTTTTTTCTTTAATTTTTAAAGTGTGTATGATTGTACTTGGTCTTATCTCAGTTTCTAAGTTTACTTGTGGGTGTGTTCGTGTGTCTAACATCCCGCTAGGTTGTCAGGTCCTCAAGGGGGAAACACTTGAACCCTTAATTTAAGGCTCTGGACATTCTGGGCCCTTGAATAAATATTGTTGATTGCTGGGGGGAAAATGGGTTAAGAGCACAAAATGAATATGGTGTTTATAATGGAATCTATTGATTTTGCCTGCTCTGAATCCTTTTCTTTCCCCCCTCAAACCACACAGCCGCAGTGAGGCTGTCAATCAAGTACCTTGCTTCATCTTTAACAGCTGGGCTAACAATTTCAATTAGCTAGGCCTTCAGGATCTCTAATGCTTCAGCTTTTTCCAGTATGATTCTGAGACCTCCCTTCCCCCACCCAGCCTAATGATAAATTCCTTTCCCATTATTTCCAGAATAAGTCTAAAATATACTATATTATATTTCCTATTTAATTCTGCTTCCATTTGAACAAGTTCTCATAAGCATCAAAGGAATGGGAGGCTTCTAGCTGTCAAACGTACAACGAGCTATTTTCCTCCGGAGGTCAAAATGACGACTAACAACTAAATGGATAAGAATTGTCTTTTCAAAGATGTGATACTACAATTTGGTAATCCCCAAGGGTTTGGGACCCAGCAAGAGCTGCTGGGTGAGGACAAAGAGAAACCTTTTGTGAAGAAAGCGGATTGTCCTCAGACTGGTGCTTATTGAAGCTGGAAGACTAGAAGTTCAGGCTCCTGGTGCTGGAACTACATTGCACCCTCTTTAGTCATTCACCATGACTGCAGCAGGCTGACATGAAGAATGTGGTCCTCTGTCACCCCAGAAAGACCAGATGAGGTCAGCGGCCCCACTAAACCTACGGGTCCTTATCCCTTATGACCTCTCCCTCCCTACCAGTCCCATGATCCTGAGCCACCACAACCCCTCACTGACCCCAACCCCTCAACGGGAGGGGCCACATCATGACCGTCACCCACAGATCCTCAGACTGTGTCCCCACTCTTAGCCAGGCTACACTGACTAGAGAAAGATCTGGGTCCTTCCACCAAAGCTAAGGTGGCAGCACTGAGTTATTTTTGAACACCGTATTTGCAAGCACTAAAAAATCAAATATTGGGGTACCTGGGTGGCTCAGTCGGTTAACTGTCTGACTCTTGATTTTGGCTCAGGTCGTGATCTCAGGGTCATGGGATCAAGCCTCGGACTGGGCTCCTCCCTTAGCAGGGAGTCTGCTGGAGGTTCTCTCTCTCCCTCTCCTTCTGCCTCCAACCTCCACCTCAAGCCTTCTCTCTCTAAAAAAAATTTTAAAAAATCTTAACAAAATCAAATTTGACAAATTCAAGGTGATATGACAACAATACCAACACAATGATGTTGACTGTGGACATGCTACCATATTCACAGTGATTCCACAGCCTATGAAAAGAATGTCAGTGACCTCCATGGTTTTTTGGATTTTGCTCATGACTTTATACAAGTTAATTATCAACAAAATGCCCAAGCAGTGGCTTTTGGACCAAGCGATAGGTGTTATCAAGAGTGGAATCACCGCTGAGTGCACGAATCCATGCTTAACACTGTCTTAATACAGGTTGATGGCAACCTGCTGGCTAAATTTAGACAAGAGCTTACTGAGGCTTCATCCAGTTGGGTGGCAACCTTAATGGCAGAAGGGGGAAGGATCCAGCACACTGAGCACTCACTGGCTTATGCTATTCCATGCCTAGGAAATGAATCATTGAAGGCAAGAATGTTGGGGGAAATTTTGGCTGCAGAGTATTCCCCAAATCAGGCAGGGTCTCTTTGCCCAAGAACAGAAGTTAGTGTGGCACGTGTGACAAGTCATTGTGTAAAACCACAGGGGGGGATTCACATCTGGCCATGTGGCAGTTACCTGAGCAGAGGGATGAAAATGGGAAGTCCAGGAATCTCCATTTTCCAGCTCCTCCCAGGGTTTTCTTCCAGTTGGGGAGGTGTTGGGGAAAACCCCATGGGGATAAAATCTGACTCCTGTGTTGTAGACGCAGAACATGGAGACAAAAGCCACCTGTGGTTCTAGCAGGTCCTTAAACCCAGCTACTGCAACGGTCCCTCGATTGGTGGTGTAAAAGCGGGACACTAGTAGCTTTGCTAGCACTGTTTAAAGAAGATTAAAGAATGTAACTGCTGTTACATTCAGATTTTTTGCTTTTTAAAAAAAGATTTATTTATTTATTTGAGAGTGGGAGAGAGAGTGTGTGTGCATGTGCCTGGGAGCGTGAGTTGGGGGAGGGGCAGAGGAGAGACTCTCAGGCAGACCCCCTGCCCAGGGCACTCATCCCAGGACCCATGAGATCACAACCCGAGAGGAAAGCAAGAGCCTGATGCTTCACCAACGGAACCACCCAGGCGCCCCCTGTTTTTTTGTTTTTTGTTTTTTACTTTTAATGGAATGCTTGTATAGGCAACATAATCATATGGTTCAGGGTATACAGTCCAAAGTTTATTTCCCATCTCTGTCCTGTCATCACTCAGTTTTCTTCCCCCAAGCACACCAATGTCACTAGCACCACATATATTTTTTTCTGTGGTAACTGAGGCATACGTATGCATTCTTCCTCCCCGTTTTTACAAGAATAGCCCCATTTTGTCAACATTCTGCTCCTTGCATTTTTCACTTAATATATTCTGCAGATCTTGACACTAATATGCAGAAGGGCTCCTAATTGTTTTGTGGCTCCAGAGTATCCTATTCCTTGGGTGTGGCATAATTTGACCAACCAGTTCTTACTGATGGTCATTTAAATGATTTCTCATCTTCTGCTGTTACCAGCAGGGTTGCAGTCCCTTACACCACACATTTTCAACAGGAACCATATCACACCTAAAGGGGTGCTAGTGTGTTCTTGGCAGGAGCAAAAAAATCTTCCTGTATTCATAAAGCACAGATATGCATAACATACATAAACACATATTCAGTATATGTGTGGTATTAAAATTTTATGAGGGTGGAGGCAGGTGATGGGGGGAAGAACAAATCTACAATGGTTCCTTAGGATACCAACAATGAAACAAAGTGGAGAAACACTAACACTGTCTTCGTCCAGTCCCTGCTGTCAGCCAGACACAGGATTACCTCGACTGGCTTAGACTTTGCACGGCACGTCTTCTGGAACTGAGCACGTTGATGCTGGAGCAAAGTTGGGATGCCAGCAGCAGGAGGACGAGGGTGACTGTCTGATTTTAGTCTTGAGGCTGCTGGCGTCTGGACCAGGCACATCCTACTCAGAGCACGAGGACCGTGGGAGCCTCCCTTCGGCTCTGCCATCCGTGTGTCGCCTAGGACATGGGACAAATGAATGAACACAGCTTTCCTGTGACAATCTTGCCTCTTTCTTGACTTATTCAAATATTTGAAATATTAACATAGTTTCTCTCACAAATGTTGTCACTCAAAGTCTTTATACCTCCCTGCTGATTTACTCATTCAGCACCAGTAACAGTTTAGGATAACTCTTAACCTCCCTTTGACATTCTTTGAGGAAAAGAGGTATGAAGGGGTCAGGAATTTGCTAAGAGAGTAGAACTTAAATGTTATCGAGCACAAAAGAGAGAGAGAGAGAGAGAGATCCATTTGTGAGGCAATGAATGTATTAATTAACTAGACGTGGGATCCGTTCCCAACAAATATGAATATCAAACCACCACCGTGTACACTTTATGTATCTTAGAATTTTATATGGCAATTACATGTCAACAAAGCTGAAATTGAAAAAACAAAACAAAACAAAACAAATCAACTGAAAAAAAAAAAACATCGTAGGTCCTTCTCCAGTTCAGGGCTGGTTAACACGGGAGAGCATTTATGCCCTGAAGACATATGGGGCTCACACACAGGCAAGCCTCCTTGTTTCTCTTGGATCCCCTTTCTGAGGCCCTCACAGAGATGAGGGAGCCGTTTCCCTCACCACACCCGGCTGTTTCCTTTCTCCGTCTGTCAGACTTGTTTTCCTCCTCAGGAACGATTGCCACCCCTTGCCCGGCCTTCCTGGGGCTGAATCGCTTCCTGCTTCTGACCCGCGTCTATTCTTTTCATTCATCAGGAGCAGAGCCAGGATGGAGGGTTGGCCGGTGGGATCCCTCAAGTCACAAGGGGCAAGAAAATGTCACCAGAATGCCAAAACCCACCCATGAAACGCAACCAGATGAAGAACACTGTGTTTCCAAGAATTCCTCACAGGGAGGGCACACCCTGGGGCTGCATCAGGGAGTGTCTGGAGGGAGGGGCAGGACCCCTCACCCACCCCCAGCACCTGCTCTGGGAGTCCTGGTGGCCACCAGTTGCCTTCCAGGGAAGAAGGTCCTTTGACTAGAGCACCTTTCCTGCATGAATTATGCACATTTAGGGTGAACTGGACACCTCATGGCAGTGGGGGGCTTCTGAGCTGTTTCCCACCTTCGCCCTCTCCACCTTCCACCCTGTTCTCTAAATGAACTTGAACAAACATTTAAAGAATGTTGGTTTGATCTGTGTCCGTGATTAGCTTATCTGGGGACCCCAGGGGGCTCGGTCTAGTCCCAATTAGTGTTCATATTTTCGAAGACAGCCTTTCTCTGTTTGTTGGAAACATACATTTAAAAAGAAAAAAAAAAAAGTTTTCTCAGGATCACTCAAGCCCCCGAAGCCATAAAGGAAAAGACGGATACATTTGACTCCACAACCAAAAGTGTGATGACCAAAACCACCACAGCTGCAGTCGACAGGTTTCAAAGTGGGAATAGACTGTGATTCATTTTACAGCAAGAGGCTAATTTCTTTAATATATAGAACACTCGTAAAAAATCAATAAGTTTCAACAAGCCCAACTGGAAAGGTGAGCAAGGGACCCGATGAATGGTTCACAGGGAAAGAATCGCCTGACTCCTGGTACTCATAGATGGTCATCTGCATGCAAAAGAATGCAAGCTAACAACAGTGAGAGGCTCTGGAGAGTCTTTTTTTTTTTTTTTTTTTAAAGATTTTATTTATTTATTTGACAGACAGAGATCACAAGTAGGCAGAGAGGCAGACAGAGAGAGAGGAGGAAGCAGGCTCCCCGCGGTGCAGAGAGCCCGATGCGGGGCTCGATGCGGGGCTCGATGCGGGGCTCGATGCGGGGCTCGATCCCAGGACCCTAGGATCATGACCTGCACTGAAGGCAGAGGCTTTAACCCACTGAGCCACCCAGGCACCCGGGCTCTGGAGAGTCTTACTGGGAAAACGAGATCACCTTATATGGCAGACATTCTCCCTGCCCATTCTGAGTTAACTGCAGTGAGAGACACTTCCTGTGCACAAAGAGGTAAACGGAGGTAAGCTCAAAAAGATGAGTTCATTTGCGGATAGCAGAGGAATTGGAATTCAGGACAAGTGAACTGTAGCAAGCTGCGGCTGAGTCTGCTGAGGGTTTGGGGTAGCTATGTGTGTGGGCAGGGAATGGAAAGAGGGGGACGTCAGTTAAAGTCCATCAAAACTTAAAAAAAAAAAAAAAATGGAGACCAGCTTTGAAAGCTTCCCGAGCAGACAAAACTAGTCAGTCACACAAACAAAGCTTAAGTCAGCCCCCTTTGTGGGACCAACACAACCTAGTCATCTCCCTCTCACGCCTCTGGTAAAACTTCCCAGGGTTGATAGGAGGCAAAACCTGGTCAACTTCTCAACCAAGAAAATTCCAACATTATCACTTTTCCGTAAATCAGACACTTCTGGGAAATTTGTCTCTTAGTCCTTAAGTTCGGTCTTCCTGAGGGCACATGCGTGAGATTTTCCATGTTGTTTCTTCCAGTTCTATTCTAGATTGAAATTGCTTCACACCCACAACGAGGGCTGCTTCGGTCTGTTTCTCAGCTTCTCGTGGGTGTGGAAGGAATAAGACTGGAAGCCGGGGGGCGAGGAGGCTTCGGGAGGCAGCGAGCGGACGGACCTCTGGGAGCGGGTCTTTGCCTCCCACGTCCTTGTGTCCAATGGCAGGGTAGGTGGGACGGCACGGGGTTGTTGTCACACAGCCTCTGTCTTCTACCTCGGTGTTTTATTTATTTATTTTTTTAAAAGATTTTATTTATTTGACAGAGAGAGATCACAAGTAGGCAGAGCGGCAGAGAGAGGAAGGGAAGCAGGTTCCCCGCCTAGCAGAGAGCCTGATGCGGGGCTCAATCATGACCCGAGCCGAAGGCAGAGGCTTTAACCCACCGAGCCACCCAGGCGCCCCTACCTCAGTGTTCTAAAAAACAAAAGAGCACAAGGGAGCAAGGAGACTACATCAAAGATGCCAAATAGAGGCCCAGATGATGAACAGTGAATTTGGAGGGTGGACCGATGAGTGTGGTTGGGGGTGAAGGGACACTTTCAGCGCGCCTCGAGGGCCCTGTACGAGAGGCAGGGGCGCCTTCATTTGACAATCCAAGCTGTATTTGAGGAGCATCCAGCTTTGTCTCAGGATCTTCAGAGGGAAGAGCTCACTGAGAGCAGTCAAAGCATCAAGATGTGTACCAGGGACAATGGACTAGAGATGGATGAGGGGACACATTTAAGTATAGCCTCGGTCTGGACGTTAGTCCGTCCCTGGGTGCCAGCTTCCTGTGAGAGCCTGAGGGGCAGCTACAACACTGAAGGAACTGCTTCACGATTGTCTCTCTTCAGGGCGGGAGCGCACCCTGTTGCTGATTTGGAGCCAATGAATGGAATGGGGCTGAGGGACATGGGGAGTAACTCGGTGCACATAGGGCCAGGGGCCCACATCATACAAGAGGAATATCACCCACAGGAGAAGACAGGAGACATTACTTGAGTTAACAGGAGGTCCCAAGACCGTGTCTGAGTCTGCTTGGAGACTCTCAGCAACTAAATGGAAGGAATTTGAGATGGAGCAACACTCGCACACAGAGGGTGGCGCCGGAGCCAAAGAAATAAGAGTCCGTGTGATGATCTTTTTCCCTCTGGGGTGACAGGATCTGTGAGAACACAGGTTTGGTTAGAGAGGAGACAGGTGGAGTAAGAAGGCCCAGGTCGTTGGGATTTGGGCAGCAAGTTCAGGGAGGGCTTTAGCCTATAATGGTGAGTTAGGGAGAGTTCTTGAGCAGAGCAAAGGTGTGTCTCTTGTAAACTGTTTGAGGAAGATGAGTCTGGTATCCAGGGGAGATCAAAGGGGAGGGCAGCAGAGATCACATGGAGATGCTAAATGGTAGGATTGGAAGATCCTTCCCAGCTCCCCATGAATAAAATCTTAATGCCACACATCCACTGTGTATCTGTGTATGTGCTGGGGTCCTCTGGAGGGTGACAACCCATTGTAATATCGAAGACCTTTTACATACCCTTCCCCAACAACAACAGAAATTCCCCCCTTTAGGGACCATGTCTCCCCTATTGAGAATACATGGTGTGAGGTGACTGTATTTGTTTCTTTGGACTGTTAGAACAACAGACTGTTGTAACGACAAACATGGTGGCTTAAAACAGCAGAAGTTTATCGTTTGACAGTTTTGGAGCCTGGGGGTCCAAAATCAAGGTGTCAGCATGGGAGGGCTTCCCCCAGGCCCTAGGGGGGGAATTGTTCCTTGACCTCTTCTAGCTTCTGGTGATTCTGCGTTCGTGCTGGCTTGTGTCTGTGTCACTTCAATCTCTGTCCATCTTCACATGGACCCTTTTCTCTGTCTTCTCCTTTTCTATCAATGCCAAGTCTCCTTCTGTCTTTCTCTCAGAAGGACAACCTGTCATGGGATTTAGGGCCTGCCCCGATGATCAAGAATATATCACGTGGAGATTCTTAACTTTTTCTAGAAAGAGGTCACATTCACAGTTGCCAGGGTTAAGACATGAAAATGTCTCCTTGGAGGGGAGCCTGGGTGGCTCAGTGGTTTAAAGCCTCTGCCTTCGGCTCGGGTCATGGTCCTGGGGTCCTGGGATTGAGCCCCTCGTCGGAGTCTCTGCCTGCCTCTCTGCCTACTTGTGATCTCTGTCTGTCAAATAAATAAATACAATCTTAAAAAAAAAATGTCTTCTTGGAGCCACTCTTGAACCTGCCACAGTGGCTAAAATATTTTTAGGGGACGCTAGCCTTGTGTCAGTGAGACAAGCAAAAAAGCTCTGTGAACATTTCACAGCTCACAGTGCTGGTCTGGTGTGCTCAGTAAGGTTCTGCGGGGCTTCTAGCAGTTACAAGGATTTTGTTGGGGGAAGCCAGGGAGGATAGGTCCTTCAGATTTCCCCCATCCCCAGAAAAGGCCTCATTTTTCCTCTTCCGCCCTCTTCCTCAGGTGTAGCCCTTTGGTGCCCTCTTGTGGATCTTTTGGTAACTACACAGCCTTAATTTTCCGGGAAAAAGATTCGGATTTTAAATGATCCGCTCTGAGAGCCATAGAATGACAAAGAACAGCAGAAGGGACTTGGGGCATCTGCATTATAAATCAACACAACTTACTGTCCACCCTCGGAGAAGCGGTGCTGGGCAGAGGACACCGGCTGTGCTCTGGCCTCCAAACTCATGTTTCCCCCTTTTCTATCTGCAAAGGGCTCTGCCCCTACAGCAAGTGGCCTTCATTGTAGGACACAGCCACCCCTCTGTGGAGCCTCCACGCCCGTGAAAGCACCCCCTAGCTCTCCCTGCCCTGAGAGCCGGTTTTCCAGAAAGGATTTCTCTTCCCTGTGTGGCAATGGGGAGAACAGAGCAGGGGGAGCAGGGAAATCTGACTCCAAGTGGGTAAATCTCACAGTAACAAACCCTTCAGGTACCTCTGGATTTAAGCAGATTTTCTCAAGAGCTGACGGTTTTTTGTTTTTTTAAAATAGTGTTATTTTTAAGTCCACCCACAAATTCAAACACTGACCGAATTGACTTGTGTGTCAGGCATCATGCCAAGCTCTGGGTGAGTCAGATGGAGATGGTGTCTGTCTAATGTGGATTTACCAACAGGGAGACCAAGACCGAAACAACTGCTGTGAGTCATCAATGATTAAGAAGTGCTGTAAAGGGAAACACAGGGGGAGGCACAACAGGTGAGCCCGACTTAATGTGGGGATGGGCAAAGAACTGAACAAAGCCAGGGGTGAACACTGCGCAGGCACACACTCCCTACCGGAGTTACTAATCTTTTTCACCAGCTCAGCTATTTCAGGAAAGTGGATGTGGGAGGTCTCGTGCAAAACCTGTAGACAAATCAGGTAGAAGCATCTACAGTTACATTAGAAGCTCTTAAAAATTGAAATCAGCTTTGGTTGTGAGCTCGAGGGCCATTTTTAAACGAAGTCCCTGAGGATGAGCCCCGTGTCTGATTCACCGTGTCACCCTGTTTCCCCATCATTAATAGCAGGACGTGTATTTAGATAACTTCTAAAGCAAGTGAAACCCTGTGTTAGAAGCTTTAAGACTGACTTTTTTTTTTTTTAACATAAAATAACTCTGCCTGTAAATTCTTTGGAGCTAAGCACTTTTGGTCAATGGAATATGTCATTTCTACCATGAAGTCCTGTAAGAACCGGGTGTCAGTGGAAAAATAACTCAATTCCATTGCTTTTGGCAATCGAGACCTCCAATGGCTGCACAGAACCTTAATGACCATCCCTTGGAACCTGTCTCACGGTGCATATGTAAAGTGAGTGGTTTGCCTCAGGCCACCCACCTGCTGCGGGGACAAGAGCCCAGGGCAGAACTCCTCTACCCTTGTGATGGTGAAGGTGATGGAGTCCTTACTCTCTTCCTTTGCACTGCAGGGCCATTTGGTGTGGTCAGGACTGATCACTAATCTCTTCTAGGAAGGGATGGCACACCTTTGGAGAGACAATGGGAAGGCAAGAACCATCTTCAGGCTATGCAGATGGCGTGGGAACCCTTCCTTTATGCATCCGTCCCATCTGTCATCATGACTCTTACACCGGAACAATGACTCATCAGTAAAAAGCCCCTTTTATTTGTAGTGATAAGTCTGCTGGGATGCAATTTAATTTTTCTTTAGTTACGGTTGGGGTTTCATCCTGTTTCTTGGGGCTTTCTTCTATTTCACTGCTTTCAGGCATAAATGTCCTGTTCCTAACTTCTTTTACTATGTGTGGTGAGACCTAATAGATTCTTCTTTGGCTTAGCAAACTCAAGGACACAAAGTATCAGTTAAGTTGTTACGTAGTTTAATTGCTTTTAAGTTTCAAGTGAGGGAGAAAATGCAGAAACCAACTAAATAAACTTAATCCTTCTTCAATTGCTTTTTTTCTTGACTTGGAACTCATAGAGGCTGCTGTTCACAGCTCCAGTGTGGACAGTCCCACTTAAGGCACTTTTTAAAAATTTAGAGTCAAAATAGGAACTGTAGGGAAATCTTTCACTGTTTTCACCTCTGTGTTCTGGCAGCCAATTTCTGTGCATCATATAAGATGTCACTAGCCAGAGAACACTGTCCAAATAGCATGGAAAAGAAAATAACATATTTGTGTAGGTTGAAAAAATTCAAGTAAATTCTTTACTAGGACATAAGGGTAATAAGACCAGCTGGATGATTCTCCTGCCTCCTCCCCCCTCCTCTCTTGCACAATCAGGATTAGTTTCTATTTGTTTTAAAAGATTTCATTTAGAAAAAAAAAATTCAATTAATGAAATTTTTCTAAGAAAACACACACACACACACACACACACACACACACACACACACACACACACACACAACAGAACAAAAAGGCCTGGAGGACAAGTGGAGAAACCCAGATGTGCCAACTCTGAAACCTACAGCTGTGCTTTCAGATCTTGAAATAAATCTGTTTCCAAAAACAGGTTTCTGTTGTTCACATTTAAATTTTGAATCATGCAAAACCATAAATGACAACTTTATGTTCCAAGTTCAAATCCTCTTTAGGATACTTGAACCTCATACCTAGCACTTACAAGACTTATGAGATATTCTTTTCAATCCTGACAGGCTAGTTCTATTGAGAGGTAGGGAGAAGTCAAAGGGAAACTGCACTGAGCAGCAACAGAATATAATTGTATGAATGTTCTGAAGTCAACTAGCTGACCACATTCTACAAGAAAAAAAAATTGTGGAGTTTTAAGAGTTTAATACACAATTCAGCACTAACACTAGGTCATGTTTAAAAGAAATTCAGACCAAAAATATTTGGGCACTAGGAAAATCAAGAGTCTGGCTCAAAATGTAATACTAACAAAGTTGGTAGAATTTTCAGGATCCAGTCATAAGAGTAACCTGATGACTTTCTAAGTGGTGGCAGAAATGACATGGGAAGAAATATATAAGACCCATAACACAACAGCACCTTCTTTTGAACTGGCAGATTCTAAAGCTTATTTTCCCTTGCCCATAAAAAGGTTTTGTTTTGTTTTAAATGGTTTCTAGTACAGAAATTACTTCCAATTATTTCCTTGCATATATCCACATATATGAATGTTACATAGTATTACTATGTGTTCCATAGTATTAGCAAATGTCAGGGTTAGTATAACTAATCAAAATTATTATCATAAAGAAGTTAAAGGAGAGAGGCTGTTTCTCATCCGGTTGTAGACCAAGGACTCCTTTAAATGACTTCTCAGAAAGAGGCTGAGTGATAAATGGGCATCACACCAACCCCAAGTTGAATGGTCAAACTGTTGAAGCTCTGATGTCCAATTTCCCCACATTAATTACAACCAAGGTCAGTCAAGGTCAAGTGGGGTGGCTGATTGTACTCCCAGAAGCAAAATTTGAGCTCCAGTTTCTCACTTGCCTCAATTTGCATCATCCAGACATTTTATCCAAGGATTTGATGCTTCAAAGCTGGAACATTTTAGCTCAATTTACTTTTTGAGTTGGCTGCTAGGAGCCCATTTGTAGCCCATTTCTAACATGCATTTTGTGTGCCAAACTCACTCTTGGTTTAATGTTGTTTTTCACTTCCCTTTTACCTAGGTCGTCTTACTTAATCCATGTAGACTTTATCATTGTGTGTGGCTCTTTAAGCCCTCTCTTAAGAACTTTTTGGGACGAGGTAATGAATAAAACACACTTTAGATACATTTCACTATATATCACAGGCTAATTCAAGTCAAAGACCTCAGAGATTTAAGAGTGTTAATAGAGGGACATTTGATTGGCTTTGCCAGTAGAGCATGACTCTTGATTGCAGGATCTTGAGTTTGAGACCCATGTGCGTGTCGAGATTACTTAAAAAGTGGCAATAGAATGAAACAGGTAAGGGAATTAAGAGGTACAAACTTCCAGTGATAAAATAAGTAAGTCACGAGGATATAATGTACAGCATAGGGAATATAGCCAATAACTTTGTACAATGACATATGGTAACTAGACATTGTGGGGATTTTATAATGTTGGGAAAAAGTAGCATTTCTTAGCAAATTCATTTTGTCCCTAGGGCAAAATTCAAGTTATAAAAATATGAATTTGGAGAGTGAAAGTAAATGAAAGATGGATTCAATCTGCCCCAAATGAATGTTCCCAGAAGCTTCTAAAATTCTGGAAAGCTTCATCAAAAATGGAGTCACTCGGATTTAAAAAGAGTTTGACTGGAAAGGTGCTTGGTCATGGCACATTATGGCATACAGGATAACCAGAGGTGGATTCTTTATTTCACAAGTTTCAAGATACAGTACAAAACGAATCTGTACATCTCTCTATTAACAGGATTTGTTTACACAATTATATTACACTTCACCAGCCTTTATACCGTATTTAATTAAATACAAAAAAAATTTACAAAAAAGTCTACCATGGTGTTCCTTCCAATGCCAGCTTATGGTCTTTTTAAACTTCTCCTAAATATTGATAGTGGTTATACCTTGATCATATCGACATTATGACTTCTTTTTTTAAATCAAAGAGACTAGTGTCATCTTGTTTGTCATTCCAGACAGGAAAAATTGTGCATGGGAGATGACTTCCTGCACATGGTCAGGACATCCTTCTCATGCACACAAAATTGGGAGTTTTGCTTTTGCAAATAGTCACTTGGAAACACAAATCATTTTTACTTGGGATATTTTAGATCTTCTTGAAATACCAAGTGAAAGGAGAACTTTAGCTTCAAGGACTACTACACATTTAAAAATCAGGTAGTGGCTCAGACAATACGGTGTTCAGAAACTTTGTCATCTTCTTTTATACTGGAGAGCAATGACTGAGGAAAAAGATTTTCATGAAAACAGAAGTTTCTTTTGCTTTATTTCTTGCATTCTTCTAGTTGTAATATTGTGCAATACATATTAAATTCACTTCTAGAACAAATACTAGCTGTCACTGGGGCAAAAGTAGCCCACATTGCTCTTCTTGGCAGGTAAAGGGGCTGTTTATCTGAGACTGTTTGTTTTGAAATGTGCATGTGAAACATTAGTCCAAACCTCTGTAAAGGAAGTGTTCTGCAGATGGAGCTAGACCGTAATACACATGCTCCACGCACGAAGGGTTGTGGTCTCCATTCACAGGCTTGCATGCATACATCCAAAATGCTGGTTTGAAGAACAAATAGAATGAGCAAAGAAAGGAGGGGGAAATGAAGCAAAAAAAAAAAAAAAAAAAAAATCCTATACAAAATACTTAAGTTTCTTGGAGACAACAGCAGCTCTTTAATTAAATAAAGCATCAGATCATGGTCAGATCACGGTAGAAGTTTCTACAGCTTCCCAATGGTATGGAGCTAGAACAGCTTAGCAGTAAAACTTTCACAAATTAACCTTATATGCACAAGGGTAACAAAACCTCAAGTGTATTAAGGTAAATGATTCCAAAGTTAATCTCATTCAAGTGCTAAAATAATGAATATTGGGGAAAAAAGGCATTTACTTTTTCTTTTTGAATATTAACCAAAAATAAGCCTTACTCTGAAAACAGAAACAAAAATTTCAAATACAGAAAGAAAACAAACAAAAACCCCAAACACCAATGCTACCTTTGTAACATAAAACAGAAGCAAATGGATGGTCTCAAGTTTCTGAAACAGTTGACTAACCACAAACCAAACGCAGAGGAGAATATAAGCTAAGTACTACTGTAGTCACCTTCAAAGGCAGGAAGACAGGATAAAGGGGTCAGGAGACAGGCTGTCACAGAGAAATGAAACTGCACTCAATCTGCTAACTCTAAATTCTAACATTAAAACTCCTGAATCCCGGAGTTAGTTTAATGTCACTGACATTAACTAGCTTTAGTTACTGTCATTTTATTCAAATGGATGCCATTTGATTAGGTAAGTATTGAGCATTATTTTAGGAGAAACACCAAACCCAGTTCCTACTTGCCTAGGTATTATGTCCCATTAACAGAGAAGAAAAAGGGAGCAAAGTATTTTGAGACAGTTTTAAGGACTGAAGTCACAAAGCCACAGAATGAAGTTATTATAAATATACTGTTCAAATTTCCCGGAGCAAATGACCCAGGGGGCAAGCAGGTGGTGGAAACAAGCCAGGAAGAGGCTATGTAGAGTATAAAAAGGACAGGGCAGGTAGTGGTAAACTAGCAGGAGGTTTGTTATTGCATGAAGAACATGACCGTGCCTTCCATTAGGTAGCGCACGCTGCTTTCGGAAATGTCTCTTCAAAGCATGAATGGAGGGAAGTAAAGGTAGAGATAAAAAATGTGGCTAAAGAAATCAGGTGGATGGATGGTAGAGGGGGAGAAAGGGAAGTTCAGTCAACTTGGAGGCTTTTCAAACATTTAAATACATTAAGACAGTTCCTTTGAAATGAAACATGGCTCCTCCCGTGAACTCTACTCATCTTTGAAGGGTGGGGAGAAGAGGCAGTGGTGAAGACACCAACATATTGTACCAACTGCCCTCAAATCTCTCTCAGCCTAAGAGGTCAAACCTGTCTTACTATTTAAGAGCTGCCCAGAGCCACAGGACCCTCTGGAGGGTCAAACCTCCTAAGCTCTCGGATATGCTCCTATACATATGGTTCTGTGGCCACCTCTTCAAATTTGGAAGCAATTATGTGGGAGTAAAGTTTGCTTACCAGGTTTCTCATAATACTCTAAAACACACACAAAGAGCGTATGACTTCACAGTGAAAGCCTTCATGTTCATTACAGACTCATTAAATCTAGTTCCAAGTACAACCCCAACTTAAAAACCAAAGTCTTACAACTCTACAGGTAAACTCTTCAAGTTTTCTGGCAGATGAGGGATTATGGAAAAAAGAGTAGAAAGGTTACTATAAACAGACTGAGGTCAGGAGGCATAGAAAGCCTGCTCAGGTACTCACGTAGTCTCAGACTAGACATAGGCTGGTGAATACCACCATCTGACAATAAAAGGAAATACAAATTCGGTGTAAGTTTAAATTTCTTCATTTGGAGGATATGTGAGGTCCTCAATTTTCTTTGTTGTTGCTGTGCTCCACACTATTTGACCAGGCAATTTTCAAGTGCCATAGCCTTCATTTTCCTACAGTTACCGGTGGGAGGGTGGTGCATAGGATAGCTAAGGAAGTGGCTGACTTTCTACTATAATAGAAAACTGCAGAAGTAAAAATCGACCTGAACAGTATAAACAGGCTTTGGCTTTCCTCAACCACTGAGTTTAATGCATCTTAGATTCTCTGAGTTTCAGTTTTATAATGGTAGTCACTGTAGGCCACATCCCGGCAATCATGTTTCCAATCTAGAGAATTCAGGAGGGTGAGATCTGTTCTTTTGCAGTAAGAAATGCAAAGGAAAATGGAACAAATGCTTCATCTTTCGGGCAAGTGTGTCTATCATCTTGGTACCCCACCCAGAGTTCTTTAATATGGTTTTCTAATTTCTCCCACTTAGTCCATCCTCTGGCTTCTGGATCAAGGCTCTGTATACTCAAAACAAACAAGCAAATTACACTGAGTAAGTGGGGGCAAATTCACATGTTAGCTCAAGGAGTCAGTTCACAATGTTTTATATATTCCATTCCAGAGAAGTGAAGTTCACATAAAACTCTTTGACACGCCTTTCAGTCTCTGAAGGAGAGAAGTATGGTAGAAAGTATGACAATCACCAATAATAAGAAACCTCGCAGCCTTCCCTTTTAAAATGACCAATATGTTGAATATATATATTTGCATGTGGATTGGTAAAAGTTTCTCAGTTATTGCAGTCCTGAAACGATCTGAAGACTTTTTTTTGTTTTTGTTTTTTTACTTAAAAGGTAAGTTCTGTTTTCAGACTTTCAAACATGTTAAGGTTAAACTTGCAACTAACTGGTTTTTCCTTTTTAACAGTGATCAGTTTTTAGTGTTGATGCATAAGACCTTAGAGGTGGTTGATAGAAGAACTTATGCACATTGAGAGAATGACCGAAAGGACCCAAGAAAGACAGCTGGGTACAGCAGACATTGAATGTCTCATATGTTTCCAGACAAAAATGGGGGGCCCACTGAGAGCTGTTATTCCGAACGGCACTGAAACAAACATTCAACTCAGTTTAGGTGAGAGTTACTTATCCCTGAAAATAAAGGCATCAGATTCTAAGCAGCTTTAGGAATTCAATGCTTCCTTGTGCCTCTTCCAGGAGGTGACCGCTGATCCGAAGTCTGGTATCAAATGCAAGTGTTCTCGGTAAACAACTTCCTTGGTTGTCACTGCTCACGGCTGTTACTGAGGTGGCTGCTGCTCTGGCGGCCCCTCCTGCTGTGCTGGCACCGGCCGGGGCCCCGGGGGCCTGGGCAGAGGCATGTCTTGGTGCTGCCTCTGCCTGTATGCTATAACTGTTCCCAAGAGCAACGCGATGATGGTCATGAGGTAAAGGTCCCACTCAGGTCCCAAAAGCTGGTCCATGTCAAGCTGGGTGAACATATCTCGAATCTTAATGAGAATAATATGAAAATCATTATGATCACTAAAATGGCAGAGAAGGAACTAGGAAAAAAGTTACATCACAAATTAGAGATGAATACAGAACTTATTAAAATCGTTGGTTTTAGGAACATTTTGCAATGCAGTTTAAAAAAATGGCTTTAAAAGCCTTCAACTGAAACAAAAAATAACGTTGTCTCAGGAACTGAGTTATTATTTTTTAACAGTAGGTAATACAAGTGTCTAACAGGGTTCCTTTCCATTAGTAATCCAACCCATTCGTTTCCTACCATTTTTCACAGAAAATATTTACGGGACAGGGAGAGCCAAGGGGGGAATGATCAGTATCCCGATACGCCTGTCACCCAGCTGCTGCGACGGCACACAAGCTGAGAACCCTGTTCTAATGACAGCAAGGGACTTCACATCTTCTCTCATGTAACTGACGATGGCAGGAATTCCAGTATTTAATAGCTGAATGACTAATACTTTTTAGAGAGGATTTAACTAAGTCTTTAACACCTGAATTTGAACTTAAAAGTTATGTTCTACGTCTATAATACTTTGTTTTAGTGTCACTTAGGAGAAGTCATTACTGATATTTTTGGACTGCTACCTACCTACAAAGGAAATAAACATGGGGTATAATCCTTTAGATGAAATAAAGTTATATTTAAAAATGTCCCCATATATATTTGTAGGTGCAGGTGCTAAATTTTTCTGGAAAAAGATTATAAGAAACTATTAACCGTTTCCTGGGGTGGGACCTGTGATAGGAGATTTTGTGTTTTCTGTATTGTCTGACTTTCTCATTCTTATCTTACTTATTACTCTTTTTTTTAGTTGGAATACCTACATGGTAGGATTATGGAGCACTTAACTGTCTTCTTTATACTTCTGAATTAAAAAAAAAACAACAACAAAGATCGAATACGGCATGACCAAATCCTAGACTATAATCAGCAGTTTCTTAGTCCTATAAACTGTGAAAGAAAAGGGTCTGAAATAGACCCAAGAGAAACAGCAGGCTGCCCCACTGTTAGCTCTTCAATTAAGGGAACAAAGATTGTTTCCATTACTGGAGGGTACAGCACGCCTGGTTATGAATTTGCCATGACAAATGTATAAGCAATCGGGAGGATGGAGTCTGACACCTCTGGCCCCTGGAGCACCAAGCACGGAGGTCCGTGGCGGCACAGGAAAGGGTTACAGAAAGGAGGAGCACAGACTTCATACATCTGTGTCACACAGGAGAAGCCCGTTCTGGAATTGAATACTGATGCTGTATCAACCTGTCCTGAAAGATTTTAACAAAAGGTTAAAATATCCTCCTATCCTGGTCTGGAGTGAACTGAAGTTAAATAGCCCTTGATTCAGCATACATTTTAGGACTTTCAGAGTTAAATCCTGTACCATTATGAGGGAGCAGAGGTAAACCAAATGTAAAAGAGGAGAACCCCAGAGCACCTACGCAAAAATACAGGTAACTGAAGTCAGTGGTTTTGAAAGGAATGGGGAACCCACCTCTGATCTGGGTTCTACCATTAGCTTATTTAAGTAGTTCAAAGTAATTTTACAGAACAAAGTTCTAGTGGTGTTTTAAACATGTTTCACACTAGCAGAAGAACCTGAAGTACAACAGCCTGGGCAGGTTCTCAGGTTCTACTTCTCCCCTTTTTTAAACTTCTCTTTTAAGGGGCTGGTCTGTCACTGCCGGGTAGTTATCTGACTTACTGTTTACTGAATTTAGTTAACTACTCTTTCAGATTGCCAAGGGTTGGTCTCAGTTTTCTCTAGACCAGAAGACACCTGCATCAATGAAAACTGCTTCAGCACCCGGAGCCACCGTCCAGTGCTACCTGAAAATGTACTCTCTGCGGCTGCCTTCACCCCATACCTGATGCAATATCCTGGACTTCGCCTGGGGGGGGAAGGGACGGCATCAGACACTGGCAGGACACTCCTCCCCTCTCCCTAAACTTTTTAGATACAAACCTCTGGAGTGAGCAGCTTACGTCATTTATATTTTAATTACAAGAGGCATGGAAGGTCGCCTGAATGGCTCAGTCAAATAACCAACTCTTGATTTCGGCTCAGGTCACGATCTCCCGGTCTTGGGATGGAACCCAGCTCAGGCCCCACATTCAGCAGGGAGTCTGCTTGACGATTCCCTCTCCCTCTGCTTCTCCCCCCATTCATGCATACTCTATCGCTCTCTAAAATAAGTAAATCTTTTTTTTTTTTTAAAGATTTTATTTATTTATTTGACAGACAGAGATCACAAGTAGTCAGAGAAGCAGGCAGAGAGAGAGAGAGGAGGAAGCAGACTCCCTGCTGAGCAGAGAGCCCGATGCAGGACTCGATCCCAGGACCCTGGGATCATGACCTGACCTGAAGGCAGAGGCTTTAACCCACTGAGCCACCCAGGCGCCCTAAAATAAATAAATCTTAAAAAAAAAAAAAAAAAAAAGGGACATGGAGCGCCTGGGTGGCTCAGTGGGTTAAAGCCTCTGCCTTCGGCTCAGGTCATGATCCCAGGGTCCTGAGATCAGGCCCTGCATCGGGCTCTCTGCTCAGCGGGGAGCCTGCTTCCCTTCCTCTCTCTCTCTCTCTGCCTACTTGTGATCTCTGTCTGTCAAATAAATAAATTAAAAAAAAAAAAAAAGGGGACATGGAACACTTACATTTGTTTCCCGTACGTACTGCAAGAAATACACCACACCCAATTTGCAGAGTGCTAAGAAGACTGGTACTTGTGCGTCTGGGCTGGCTTCAGCTGCCATGTCATAAAAACGTTTTGCAAGGTGAATGTCCTAGAATATAGGCAATAAACCAGAATTCATCTCTTGTCAAAGTAAGTAAAAATATTATTTAGTTTATATATTTGGATATCCGTTTATATACTTAGAACATTTATTTTACCTTTCAAGTCTTCATTTTAACATTTCCCGTACCTAAAGGAAAAACCCAACCTGTAACTGGGTAATATTTCTTTAATGATCTGCTTCATTTCAAAAAATTTAACTGAAAAATTTTAAGATTTAGCTCATGTTCCTCCTGCCTCGTGTCCCACTTGCTGTGCGGATGTGCTGTCTACAGTTGCTTTCCTATGCATAACACAGGTCAGGCTCAAGATTTCCAGGGGTCACCTGTAAGTCTCAAGTTAATTTTTCTTACTTAAACTTCAGTCAGTATAATCAGTTTCTGGTTTCAGTTTGGAGCAGTGATCTTCAAACCTGGTAACATGCTCATGATTTTTCAGAGGTTGCTTGCATATATAGTGTTAAGGGATTCCCATTCTGCATTTCCCTGCCTTAGACATATTTCTTTAAAAGGTGAAACAAGTCATTATGAATTCTGGCCCAGACTGGAGTGTTCTGCATGCAGATAGAAGCCGAACCGCACAGCGGGATGCTGTGAAATTTTCGTTTTACAACCTCACCTTTTCCATGCCCTGACTATTGTCAAAGAAGACCAAACGCCAAGGAAAGAATTCCATGAGGCATGGGAAAGAGAGGCTAAACATTAAAAAGGACTTTTTCCACATAGTTCAATATAAGCAGTTACTTTCAGCTGTTCCCTAAACTGTCGCTAGGGTGTGTCATTAGTTAAAAAGAAGGTTCTTTTCTGTTACTAACAGTAATAGTATAGTTACTTGGTTTTTAAAAAAATATAACAAGTTTTTTTTGGACTGCCACATTTTTCAAGATCATGGACCAAACTTTATGTGGTAACATTGACTTTGTGTGGGTGATTTAATAGAGTAATTAAATCTTATCAATTACATTCTGATTTACTCCATGTAACCAATCTTCATTTAACCCTTAATATTTTTCTAGCTGTACTAGATGCTGGACTGAATAGTTTTTAATAGTATGAGTGCTTCTTTCTCTAAAAAAAGGTGACCATAATGTCTTACAAAAATTAATGGAATCATTTTGATTTTTATATATGATTAATTATTCTTTAAAGTTGCATCCCAGAGTTCCCTCCCCCCAATTCTTATCTGTGAAATTCTGTGCTTTTTATCATAGTCTTTATTCACAAGAATTTATATAAGCTATACATTATATTACAAATTATATTATGAGAATACACATTGACTAATTTTCTTGGCTTCTAATCTATTACAAAAACAGACCGTTAGAGTTCCATTACTTTAAGTCTGATTGCTTTAGGTAAATTATTATGAAGTGTATTCCATAAAAACCGTAACTTATGTGCAATCTTTATATTAGTCGCCAAGCACATATTAATTTTATTTGAATTTTAAAAATGAAGTCAAGGAAATCGAATTAAAAAAATGAAAAAACGAAGTCAGACTTGCTGACAAAAGTGAAGTCTGGTCTGGCTGACTGGTCTGACAACTAAGAGAGGCTTCAGTAACTTGGTAACATGGCAGACTCTTCCTCAAGCTGAATGCACTCGGCCTGCAGTTCCAGAGTCTTGATAAAAACTAATATTTAAGTTTCTAACATTAATATAAATGTAAAATATAAAAATTTACATACTGGAATTTAAAAATTGAATATTCAAATGTGGTAAAATAAAAGGCACTTGATCAAAAATAGTGCATTAGCAAAATGAAAATGAACAACTTGCTCTTAAGCATATTAGGTCAATCAAGTGTCTCTAAGTGATAGAGGGAGGAATATAATTAGTTATTTGATAAATCTTGGTAAAGCCTTTTGGTACTCCACCTAGAAGCTGAGAAAGTGAATGGTTCCAGTGACCAGGGAATAAGTACATCTTTTCCAAGTCTCTAGTTTCCAACTCTTTGCTTTCAACAAGATTGAAGGGGGACCTAACCAAGTTGTCAGTGATAGATCGCTGGAAATAATCTTAATGACAGATCACTGATTTCTGGCATATGTTACAGACTAAATGTTTGTGTCCCCCCTAAATTTCTATGTGGAACCTCTACTCCCTTACGTGATGGTTGGGATTAGGAGGTGAGGTCTCTGACACGTTATCAAGATTAGATGAGGTAATGAGGGCAGAACTCTCATAAATGGGATTAGCATCCTTCAAAGAGTCTTTTTTCCCCCCTAAATTTCTATGTGGAACCTCTACTCCCTTACGTGATGGTTGGGATTAGGAGGTGAGGTCTCTGACACGTTATCAAGATTAGATGAGGTAATGAGGGCAGAACTCTCATAAATGGGATTAGCATCCTTCAAAGAGTCTTTTAAGTGCTTGCTGCTGCTCCCCGCCCCCCCACTCTCTCCTCAGATAAGGACAAAAGCCAGAAGATAGCAGTCTTGGACCCAAGAAGCAGCGCCTCAGGCACCAAATCAGGCACCAAATCCCACACTGCAACTTCTCAGCCCCCAGAACTATGAGAAATCCTGTTATTTAAGCCCCCTGAAAGAAGACAGCATGTAACTCTAAAGCAGTTTAAAGAATTAAATGACCTTGCTATAAGATTCCCCCCATTTGTATATACTTGTTTATGTGAACAAGATTCCAGGCATATATTTATAAAAATGAAAAATGAAATTCATGCTAAATCTCCTCAATAATCCTTAAACTAATTTTTAAAAGAGGCTCCATTCATCTCATCAAAAGATACAAGTTCAGTAATTACCACAAAAGTCTCCCATCCAAGTACTAACCAGGCCCGACCCTGCTTAGCTTCCGAGATCAGACGAGATCGGGCGCGTTCAGGGTGGTATGGCCGTAGACTAATTACCACAAAAGTAAAATTTTTGTGGAATTTATAGTATTATGTTGATTTATTCAATACTGTATTGATAACTAACCAACTATGACTAATAATATCTCGTGAATTTTTCTTAGCACTTAAGCCTATGATCATAGGAAATAAAATTTTAAATTTGAGTTCAACATACTTTGTTTCAGGTAAGTATGATCGAGAGATCAGTAAAATATGAATTCAGGAAGAAAAGGAAAAGGTATCATTTTCATTTAATAAGTTTGCTGTGTATTTTTAAAAAATCAATAATGAAGATATTAAAATTTTGGTATTTAGAGTAATTCAATCATTTTTTTAAAAAGTGTTGGTGCTTCATATAGCTAGAATTTAGATCCTTTGGAGCTTATGATGAAAATTTTTAATGCCAAATTAAAAATGTGAAGAACACACAGTTTTTCAAAATCCTCTTAAGGGCATAAAGGCAAGAACATAAGAATGGTTCTAAAGAATGTTAGACTATATTAGAAAGGCAGAAGACTCAGAAATAATTAATCAGTAGCAAATGTCTTAATTTATTTCAAAATAATTGAGAAACAATAGAACATGGTTGAATATGGACAGATGGTTACTCAAATAAGGAGTTACCGATGGAGGCAGCACTGTATTTCTGTTTTAATCAGTCTGTTTTTGGCTTACTGTCCTAAACATAGCAGTGTGTGTTTGATGACGAGAGATGGGCTTCCGAAATATTATAAAACTGTCTCATAACTTAGAACCTAAAATCTGAGCACATTCCAAAGAAAGCTTATTTTCTACAAAAATGCAGACGATTCCCCCAAATCACAATTACACCATTCAAACATTTGTTTTGAAGCCACACTCACCTGCTTAATGCCTAGTCCTTTCTCATGCATATATCCCAGATTAAACATAGCTTGTGCACTGTGTTGCTGCTCGGATGCTAGACGATAATGAATAAATGCAGTCTCGTAGTCTACGTCAGTGCCAAAGCCATAGAAATGGTAGTCTCCAAGCTTAATTCTAGCCACGGTATAGCCTTAAACAAAAATTAAATGCAAAAGTGCCAATAAATAAAGTGTGTTTTAAATAGACAAAGTGTTATTTCTCCTATTGACATGTTTACATAAAATAGACTTTTAATTTTTAGCACATAAACTTTACAACTAAGCCTTTAAGCCAAGCTATAAATTCAATAAAGACTTAACCTAGAAGAAGGCTTTTTAATAGTCACCAAGAGGTAAGACAAGCTGGGTGGTAATCCCTATTTCATCATAATACTCTTCAGATGAGCGTGTTCTTGTCTATCATGCCATTTACACTATAAAGTAGTTCAACTGGCCCACTGTTCAGGTTTGAAGAAGGGATGACCAGGCAATGTTGAAAGGAGTATGTAGAAGAAATATTCAAACAAAAAAAAGGGGAAAGGTTAAAATCTTTTGGGGTTTTATACTAGTATTTTATTATACATTCTACTCAATTCTCATTTTATACAGCACACTGGCCTCAAACTAAAAACCAAAGAGTAAGACATAACATGATATAAACATCCAGTACAAAGACCTCACAGTTCAATCTAGGAACCTGGGCACTAGAACTTCCGTTTTTTTTTTTTTTTTTTAAAGAGTTTACTTACTTATTTATTTATTTAATTTATTTTATTTTGACAGAGATCACAAGTAGGCAGAGAGACAGGCAGAGAGAGAGGAGGAAGCAGACTCCCTGGTGAGCCGAGAGCCCCATGCAGGGCTCAATCCCAGCACCCTGGGATCATGACCTGAGCCGAAGGCAGAGGCTTAACCCAGTGAGCCACCCAGGCACCCCTAGAACTTCCGTTTTAAGAATAACTAACTCATGATGCAAACAAGGTAAGCAATAGAGGGTCTGTCTGCTTAACTTCAAGTCGGCGATGACATTACTCAGTTTTTTGCAGGAGATAAAGCAAAGCGGAGACAGTGAAGAAAGGTCCCCGGGGTAAGCTCTTACCCAGAGCGGAGCGGCCACTCACCTTGCGAGGCGGCCCTGTTCCAGTGCAGCAGAGCTCTGGGGTAAGTCTCGTTCTCCCCCACAATGGTGGCTTCCCCTACAGGGCAGACGCCATAAACACAAATCAGGCACTTAAGGACAGGCACTGGACTTTTAGGCTTCATTTACAAGCCAGCGTGTAAACATTACTTAAATAAGAATTGGGATATGGCAAAGATTGAATGAAAAAATCATTGTATTGACATCAAACTAGTATTAGAATAAAATACAGAGTTCAAAGGACTCACTGCCTCCATCCAGGATGCATTATTTCCTGCAGCATGTTGTATCCACAGAACTAATAAGGAGACTAACTACTGAGCCACTTCTAAGGACCTATATATCGCTGGAAAAACAGTATTGTTATATCTGCTGTATTTTGAAAGATGGATTTACTGGAAGAAGTTAACTCTGTGACAAATGACAAATCGATTTCTACTGTCAACTATAACATATAAAACTAACTCGGCTGGCTTCGGGAGCTGAGGGAAATTACTCAAGCACGTATGTTGTTCATGTCTATTTACAACAAGAAAGAAGTTTCTTTGTGGCTTTTTGCTTTAAGCATGAACAGGTGACGGGATGTGAACCTTTGTATTCTAAAGCCAAGGTGGGACTGCGGTGAGCCTTACTCTGATCAAGAATGAAGGCTGCATTGCTCTGCGCCACCTCGTAGCCCTGTTCGGCCAGCAGGAGGTACTGGATCACGGCGGCATTATAGTCGCCGTCTTTATAGCTGTTATAGGCCGTCATAAGCCTCTCGGACCAGCGGCCTCGTTCACATACATTCTTGAACAACTGTGAGAAGAGGAGAAGAAAAACCCGTAACAAAATAAGGAGCATATGCCAGAAAATCAGTTTTGCACTTTGGCTTCCAGTGACTGTTAGGCTACCTCTGAATCTCTGGCAGCTTAATTAAATACATACAGAAGTCTGGGATTTTATTTGAAGCTTTCAGTTTGTCTTTAGAAGAGGCTTATAAAAATAATAGTAAACAATTATATACCGTTACCCTCACCAGGCACTGTTCTAGTGCTCGCTTTAAGTACAGTATGTACAGAATTTGCCTTAAAGCTCCCAAGAGGTCATGGGGAACACTCCATGAGGTAAGACCTATTAACCACCCCATTTCTCAACCAAGGAAACTGAAGCACAGGGCAGTCTGGAAATTGCACCAAGCATTCATCAAATGCCAACCTGAAGTGCCACTTATGAGAGAGCTAAAGAGATGTTCCCTTTGGGAGACGACAGCATTCCCCTTTACCACATTCATTCACCAGAGACTTTTTTGGTGCTATTTCAGATGCTTTCCAGGTGCTAGAGAGACTGCACACAACGCCCCCTGTCCTTATAAACGGATTCTAGTGGGGAGAACCACATGAGATCAATAAGCATGACAGTGACACACCGGCCCTGAGTCTTCCCTCAGTGTATCAAAGCTAATAACGGGTTGAGTCTGTTTCTACTCGAGACGAAATCATGGCAAAGAAAACCAGAATTAAAATGACAACCTTTCCACCGGGGAAAACTGATGTCCTGTGTATGAGTCTATAGAAAAGCCCTTACCTCCACTGCAGTGTGACACGATCGCATCACACCTGTGCCGCTGGCGTGCATCTGTGCTAGGTTATAGAAAGCCAAGATATGTCCTCCCTGAGAAGCTAAATTAAAATACTTCAAGGCCTGTTTATAATCCCTCTTGACTCCAATGCCATCTGTAACAAAAATCACAAGAAAGGTCAGAAATAGTCTTAAAGAAGATTTAGCTGAAGCACCAGAGAAGCTTTACATAATGAGTAAAATTAAATGAAATTCAGAATTCTTACTCAGGAAAGATGTGAAACTTACTAATGCAGATTAGTATATTAATACAGATTAGCATAATTTACAATGAAAAGCGAGATGCACAAATCACTGAATTGGGAGAATATTTATCAGCGAGAATGTGATAGCTCTCATTTCCATATCACAGTGGCATCTAGTGGGTAATAAGTAATGTAGGTCTTGGCACATCCAGCGTTTGATGCCAATGTTACTTACTATAGTACATAGAGCCGAGCTGCAGTTGCCCATCCACCCAGCCTTGCTCAGCAGCTTTCTGGAAATACTTTAGTGCGAGATCATAATTCTGTAGGAAAAGAGGTCACATGACCACATGATGAGAAAACTCAAAAGGCTGATCTACTCAGAAGTTAGGAGAGTCATTCATTAAAAAGAGTTAACAAAACACATACAAGATATTCTCAAAGAGCCATTAAAAAGACTACCTTCTAAGCTTTTATAATATACAGATGGTAGTCTATATCACAGAGGAGTTAATATATTTAAGACTGTGAACAATCCATATGTTCATTCTCAGAAAGCCTACACAATGCTCATTCTGGTTCTTTGGAAAAACCTTGGAACACAAGACCAGGACTTAAGAAACACTTGTCTCTTTCCTATTAACCAACAAATCTTTTGGAAACCTCAATTTGTCTAACATTAAATAAGGAAAATTATTCTCTCCTTATTCATTCTTCCCCTGTGTAGCTTATCAAACACTGTATGATTATTAGATTTCAAATATTATACCTATCATGGAGAAAAATTAAAACAAAGATTACTACTGAATTTTCTTGTCCTAAAATGATAGAAGGAATCAAAATGAGAACACACTACTGTTTTCTGTGCTAAGGAACACCTATAGATTAGAATCCCAAACTTAACTACAGGCCCATTAAATACATTTTACTTGGAAAGATCATACAGAGAAGAGGGAGCAATGAGACTCTCGGGGCATACAACATGAGGAAGTAGTACAGAAGGATGAGAAGCAATGGCCTAGGAAAACCAAGAGAACTTGCAGAATTTCAGGGCAGAAAGAGTTTAAGTGATGTAGAATCAAAAAGTCAACAGAAGTTGACATTTGGGAGGTTACTGGTGACCTGCAGAGAGCAGTTACAAGGGGCAGAAGTCTGACTGCTAAGAGCTAAAAAGTGAGTGGTAGTCACTAATACAGTTCATTCTTTGGAGAAACCTGGCTTTGTAGTGAAGGACTGGAGAGAAGAGAAGTAGTAGCTAGAAGAGAAGGAACAGAACAGAAAGATTTTCTCCCTTGAAATGGGAGAAACAAGCATTTTCTTAGGCTCAAGTGAAGAAGCAGGGAGGGAGAAGTCTTGGAGAGATGGAAGCATAGGTAGGGTAGAGAGCATAGACAGCATGAGAGACAGCTTCACATCTTCAGTAAAAGTGCCAGAGACAGAGCCATTCGAAGAAGGCAGTTAGTATGGTGGGTACTGGGTACTCAGAGAACAGGAAAAGTTTCAGCTTTTCCTATTTCAATAGATACTTCCCTACCTCACCAGCTGACTGCCTGTTTAAGTCAGAATGTTAGACCAAAAACTTACAACTTGAACTCCTCTTCCATAGAGGTAAGCCATTCCAAGTCCACTCTGTCCAACAGGGTTGCCCTGCAAACCAGAGACAAAAGAGTGAAAGGATTAATTAGAAAACTAAACAAAACAAAAGAACAAAAAATAGGCAAGATTAAATAACTACCAAAGAAGTAATTTACAAGCATATTCAAAAAATGTCTTTGCGTTTTTCAATTCAAAATTCTCCTTCCCATCAGGTTAAATGAAATGCTGACTTTCAGAGATTTGGGGGGGAGGGGGTCTTTAATAATTTGCTGAAAAAAAGGAAACAGTACATTTATCTAAAATTAAATTTTGGTGACTTACCTTATGACCACCTGTTCCACGAGTTTACGATAGAAAACATGACTACTGTATTTCTTCTTCTTAAAATTAAAAGTAGGTCACTTTTGGGGTAGTTTTTCATTGGTAACCTCCCTCCCCAATACAGAAGGAAGATGCCATGGTGTAAAGTCAAACACCATGTAAATAAGCAATATTGGGATCAGGTGGCAAAGATAACACTTAAGGTTACTGGAGTGCCACAAAACAAAGATAATCAACTGTTTTAAGACCTGAAAGAGAAAAATCTAAAATTCAACTTAAACTCGGACGGGCAGAGGCATCTTTTAAAAAGTGTCTCAGCATCCCCTTGGGAAATACTCAACTGACATTTGGAACTAAAGTAATACACAGCTGGTGAGGAAATAAACGTACACACTGGAGGCATACAGAGTCTTAAAAATTCGTACGTAGTTTTCTCTGGGGCAAAGAAGCCCTAGTTTTATATTATGATTATCAAAAGTACCCAGTTATGTAAGTTTTAAAGCTCAAGTTGCAATACAAATAGGGCAAATCATAATAACTTTCATTTGCATTAGTAAAATCAATATTTCTCCAATGAGGAAACTTCTCAATGAAATTGAAACAGAGGTCTGACATTCAATCATTTGCACCCCCCAAATAAATTGCTTTTTATTGGAAATATTTTTTTTCTAGCCAGTCCATTCCCATTAATCTCATCTACGTAAGTGCTTTCAGTCATTTCAGGCATGAGTTGGTTATGACTAATCCTTCAGTATAATAAACTTATTTATTAAAATAATAATAATATGGCACACATTTCAATACACTGAGTCATGAGGTCTTACCATGTCAGCAGCTTTCTTAAAGTAGTGAAGAGCTGTCTCATTACTTTGTGGTACAATATCACTTCCCTCTGAATACATCTGAAAAACAGAACCTACTTTTATTAAAAATTATACCCTTCTCACCTATAATGTATTTCTATCTCATCTCATTCTGGTTTTTGTTAAGTATTGTGAAATCCTGGAACAGTTTAAAATTCCCCATCGGATATTTTAAATTTAAAAGTAAAACCTTAAAAGTAAACAATATTATTATATCCTCTTTGTCATAACAAATTTCTTACTTTTCTATAAACATGAATATATTAAAATCAGTTCACAGATCAATCTCAGGAGGAGAAAACCTTTTATTCAAGGTGAATCTTTTCTCTCACTCTATCCCAGGGCAGTCAAATGGCTGGAGAGTTGCTTGGGGTCAGTGATCACATGAGAGAAAGGGGTGCTACTGACAACCTCCGCTTCCCTCTCTCTTCCACCGCGACTTCCCTCAGGGTAAGAACTAGGGTAGGCCTTATGTTCAGGAAAAGAAATAACTGAAAGGTTATTTTAAAGGTTTCAAGCACTAAATGACTAGAATACCAGGTACGGAACATGATAAAAGGGCCAAGAGAAAGAAGAACAGAATGACCGAGGCTGTTTTCATCCACGTATATATTTAGAAAATGGCAATGAAAATCTTTTTCTGAGATAGGGTTAATTAGGAATTCAGAACAAGAACTGAAAGGGCTAGAATGGAAAGTTCTTAAAGGCTTAACAAAAATAGATGGGGAATACCGATTTCGATGCTATAATAGTGGGGATGTCTACATGTATGGTTCTCAGGCCCCAAATAACTGGTTGTGATTATGTGGCAAATACTGATAAGATTTTTCTATTTGTAAGAATTTTTGTGACAGATTTATTCTACCTGAGCATCCTAACCTTAGGATTTAGTTATGGATGAAAATATCCACTGATTTATACTGTATTTGCTTTCAAAATAATGAAAAAGAAAGTTTTGAAACTGTGGCATGTTATATGGAATCTATTTGTTAGGTCTCTAGACTTGTTTTCCTTGCTTAGAAAAGAACTGCACTGACGGCTGGGTGATGGCCATCACACTGAAGATGATTAAAGTCTACGGACAAATTCCAACAAACTCTTTGTTGCCTCTACTCATTTGGAAGACAGGCAATTATGACAGACTTAGCAAAAAACCCACACAGCATAAAGAAAAAAAGTCCTCATTATTGCATATGATACACACAAAGCAGGAGCTCAATGATAGCTAACTTCAAAAGGAAATTAACATACTGATGAAGAAATGCTATTTCTTTACGTTACCTAAGAAAATGCCTGGAAGTCTCACTTACCTTACCATAAAACACAATATCCTTATATTGGAAATTTTATTTTCAGTTTACTCTTGGTAAACTGTAGATTGTAACTACAACATCTGCTTATTATGTAAACACCTCTTGTTATTAGGTAAGAGTTAGCAGGGTGTACAGTACCTTTCCCAAGAAGGCCATGGCATGTGAATTACCAGCATTAGCTGCTAAATTGAAGTAGTCAAATGCTCTCTGTAAGAAAAGAGTTTATTAAAATAATTAGTTTTTATAGAATCTGCCTTTCGCTTTTAACCAAAATAATCATTTCAGGAACATTTAAAAAAATCTTGTAATATGGCAGCATCTCAGTTTATATTGCATTATGACATCTCTTGGTTGCTCCAGGTACCCACCCCTCTTCATGCCCAATCCATCACTGAATTCTGTAACTTTCACCACCCAATTCCTCTTGAACCAACCTATGATCTTCCACTACAATTCTAGGCTAAGCTACATTATCTCACACCTGAACTTCTGGAACTCCCCTCCTTGGACTCCTTGCCTTTAGTCTTTAGTCACCCAAAGCAACAGTTCAAAACACTTTACATGCTGGTCCCTACAGCCCCTTGACATTTTGCAGGGAGTCTACTGGCGTGAACAGACACTGCTTACTTCAGTACTGTTCAGCTTGCTCTCTGCACTCTGGTCCTTCCTGCCTCAGGACCTGCCACCTCCTGCTTATTAACCTTACTGGACCCTTTCATTCTCCTTAATAACAACAATCACAATTCATTACATGTTTGTTGGTGTGATCATTTAAAAAAGTATCTAATATTTTAGTTCTATTAAACTTGAAGCTCTGCAAAGACAAAAAGACCAAAGCTATTTTATCTAGCATTGTATTCTGAATGCCTAGCAGTGAACAGGTACATTAATGAATTAATGCAGTTCTGTACTGGGAACTCCTTTTATCCTTCTGAGAAGCTGGTGAAAAAATTTATTGTTGTGTAGGTGTTTTGCAAGTAGGCAGCACATACCAAGGATATCCCAAAACTTGTATAAAAGGCATTCGGCAGATTGTTCTCTCACCTGACATTTTTATCAGCCAGTTCATCTGGCCTAATGACATACATTTGAATGACCTAAAGACAATGAAAGCAGTCAAAATGCCACCTGACTTAAAACAAACAAACAAACCATGGATATTTGGTATAGTTTTAAGTGATAAGTGTATTTTGTTATCATCTACGTCTTAAAGTTGATGGGATATGGAAGTGAAATAACCTTAATTAGAATTTTTTTTTAAAGATTTTGTTTGTTAATTTGACAGAGATCACAAGTAGGCAGAGAGGCAGGCAGAGAGAGAGGGAGAAGCAGGCTCCCCGCTGAGCAGAGAGCCTGATGTGGAGCTCGATCCCAGGATCCTGAGATCATGACCTGAGCTGAAGGCAGAGGCTTTAACCCACTGAGCCACCCAAGCGACCCCTTAATTAGAATATTTAACTGTTACGGCAGAATAAGTTTTATTAGTCTGACAAACATTTACCAATAACTCATTATGTCCTAGGCATTGTCAGGTGCTGGGAATAAAGTGGCAAAGTCCACGCTCTTCTGTAACTTACGTTCTAGCAGAGGAAAAACCTTAATTATATAATTAGCAAATTTACAATGGGTAACGGCCACAAATACAGATTTTCGGAAATCATACTGTGGTACATGACCTATTCTGGAATAGGGTTAGGAGTCTAGAGAAACATTAGGGGAAGAGATACTGGAGTTGTATTCTGGAGGATGAGTAGGAATTAGCTACGTAAAGAAAGGAGGCAGGATGATATACACTCTAGACAGAAGGACTAGTATTCCAGAAATCCCGAGGTAGTTTCTTCACATTTTCAAAGACTTGAGAAAAGGTCCATGTGCTTGTGACTCAGAAAGCAAGGACTGGTGAGGTAAGCAGAGACTGGTACAAATCCTGGAAATCATGTTAAATAAGGGTTTTGGTTTTCAAGCGACTGGCAATTATGGACCATTCAAGAGTTTATTTTTTTAAAAGATTTATAGATAGATAATTTATGAATGACAGACACACAGCGAGAGAGGGAACACAAGCAGGGGGAGTGGGAGAGGGAGAAGCAGGCTTCCCGTGGAGCTGGAAGCCTGATGTGGGACTTGATCCTACGACCCTGGCCTGAGCCGAAGGCAGACGCTTAACGACTGAGCCACCCAGGTGCCCAGGACCACTCAAGAATTTAAAGCAAGGGAACCACAGGATCAGGTGTGTGGTTTATAAACACAGGCTGCTGCTTTTGAAATGCAAGCAGGAGATGACTCACACAAGTGGCAGGTGTACTGATGGATACAAGCGAAGAGATGAGCAAGAGTTAGGGCATAAAGTGCACAAAAGCTGGATACAGATCTGATTGCTATAGTTGTATACTCCTAATTTCTCACAAACTCAACAATGATTTTCCTCAGTTCTATGAAATATTTTCTTTTTCAATGATTTTATTTATTTATTCATAAGAGACAGAGAGAGAGAGAGAGAGAGAAGCAGAGGGAGAAGCAGGCTCCCTGCCGAGCACGAAGCCCATACTCAATCCCAGGACCTTGGGATCATGACCTGAGCTGAAGTCAGATGCTTAACTGACTGAGCCACCCAGACACCCCTGAAATATTTTCTTTTTTAAAAGATTTTATTTATTTGTCAGAGAGAGAGAGAGCGAGCGAGCACTGGCAGACGGAGGCAGAGGGAGAAGCAGGCTCCCTGCCAAGCAAGGAGCCCGATGTGGGACTCGATCCCAGGACACTGGGATTATGACCTGAGCCGAAGGCAGCCGCTTAACCAACTGAGCCACCCAGGCGTCCCACCCCTGAAATATTTTCTAATAGAAATTTTAAGACATACTTCTACCACATACTTATAGGAAACCAAGTTACTGTGTATGTATTGTTGGCAATATTGAGAACTAGATTTCAGAATTTAAAAAAAACCTTCCCACCATTATGAGGTATAATCACATTTTTATTATTTATTAATCAATTTATTTTTTAATTTTAAGATTTTATTTATTTGATAGAGAGAGAGAGATCACAAGTAGGCAGAGTGGCAGGCAGAGAGAGGGGGAAGCAGGCTCCTTGTTGAGCAGAGAGCCTGATGCAGAGCTTGCTCCCAGGACCCTGAGATCATGACCTGAGCCTAAGGCAGAGGCTTAACCCACTGAGCCACCCAGGTGCCCCAATAATCACATTTTTAGTCTTCAGTTTTTTCAGGGGTTAGTTGGATCTTGAAAGATCATTTGTGATGACTGTCTAAGTAACAAACTTGATACTGTCATTGATAAGAAATATATCTAGAGCATCGTTTCCTTCTACAACGTGAAGTACAAAGCCCTGGGAACAAGAAAGTTACCTGATGATTTTGTTCTACTCCACGCCCTCCATGCAGATGCAGTTGCCCCAGACCAACCTGGAAATTAACAAAAATGAGCAACAGTAAATGGAAGCAACTGGTGTGTCATTAAATTAGACCAATAAGAAAACATCTGGTCATAAAAAGGTTTTCTCTTTAGAATTCAAAAAAGTGAAGACTTAGTCTTAACTCCTGAAGATATTACTCTACTTTAACCTACATTTTTTAAAAACTGAAAATGCCTGCTTTAATTACAAGGTATCTTTCTGAAATAAAGATGAAATCAAGGTGACTTCAGGCAAACTAAAACTGAATTTGTCACCAGTGAACCCACTCCGAAGGAAATGCTAAAGGATGTTTTGTAGTAGGAAGGCAAATTATCCTGGGAAGCCTGAAGATACAGTAAGAAATAAAAAGCAATGGAAAGTTAAACTTATGAATGTATCTAAATTATGTGCACTGTATGTAAGAATATCTTGCACGATTCAAAAATACATAGAATTAAAACCACAGAGTTGTCTAAAGTTTGCACTGTCCAAGAAATGGCAAAAGTGTTCATTTATACTAGACTTTGATAAAAGAGTAGTAAAACAAAGTCCAACTATCACCTTAGGAGAGGGGAGGAGGTATAATAGCAAAAACACTGAAACCAAGAGAATGTAAGGAAAGAGATATGAAGCAGCATGGAAAAGCAAAATGAAAGAAAGCAAGCAACACAGAAAATATAAACAAAAACATATTATTCATTACTTTTAATTAAAAGACTGTCAGAATGGATTAAAAAAATAATAGTCCGATATGCTTCTAAGAGACATACCTTAAACATAAGAGGTTGAATACAAAAGACAGAAAAGATCCTCCATATGAATATTAACCAAAAGAAAGTGGCATAGCTAGCTAGTATCAGACAAAGTACAATTTAAAGCAAAAAACATTTCTGGAGATAAAAGAGGACATTTCATGATATACAAGCTAGTTTAACAAAAAGATAACAATATTAAGTCTATATGCACTCCACATGGCCTAAAAAGCATAAATCAAAATTGACAGAAATAGAAGACAGAGACAAATCCACACCAAAGTGGGCAATTTAGACAATGCTGTCTCATTGCTGGATAGAAAAAGCAGGCAAATTTAGTAACGATTCACAAGATCTGAACAACAGGATTAAGAAACGAAATGAAACTGACACAGAAAGAACGCTACAACCAAAGACTGTAAAATGTACATTCTCTTTAGTACACAATATTTGCCCAAACAATGGACCATAAAGCAAGTCTCAGCAAATCCAAAACAAATAAAATCATACATGGCATATTCTTCTTTTTTTTTTTTTTAATTTAGATGTAGGCTCCCCACTGAGCAGGGAGCCCGACGTGGGGCTTGATCCCAGGACCCAGGGATCATGCGCTGAGCCAAAGGCAGATGCTTAACTGACTGAGCCACCCAGGCGCCCTAGGGAGAGAGAATCTTTTTTTTTTCTTTTTTTTGGAGAGAGAATCTTAAGCAGACTCTGCAATGGGTGTGCAGCCTGACATGGCACTCCATCTCACAACCTGAGCCAAAACCAGGAGTCAGATGCTTAACTGACTGTGTCACCTAGGCGCCCCATACAGAGCATATTCTGACCATAGTGTATTAAGCTAGAAATCAACAGAAAGGTTTAAGTAATAAATCTTCCCTTTATATGAAAACTAAGCAATTCACTTTCTAAAATTACACATGGGTCAGAAGAAATAACAATGAAAATTGAGCTAAATGTAATGAAAACTACAACAGCAAGAAAATGTATTCAACCACATATCAAGATCTATAAAGTTATAGAAGTTTAAGATAGTACTGATGCACAAGACATGCAAGAGAATATGAACAGGGCATTATTTGCAATCACCCAAATCTGGGAAGAGTAAAATGGGTAAATAAGTTGTGGGATTTTTATATAATGAAATACCATGGAGCAATGTAAATTAATGAATTTCAGCTACATGAAAACACATGGATTAATTTCATAAACATAATGCTGAGCAAAAGAAGCTGATACCAAAAAATCCTGTATGATTTTTTTTTTTTTTAAACATAAAATTCAAAACCAAGCCAAACTGATCCATAGTGTTAGAAGTCAGGTCAGTGGGCAACCCATGGGGGGAGGGGGCTGCTGGGATGCTAGCTGTGCTTCATAGGAGGCTCACTTGGTGATAAAGCAGGGGGCTGTATGCCTTAGATTTATGTACATTTTTGTATTAAAGCTGTAATTCCAATAGTACACCACACATGCATTTTTTTAGCTTGAGTTTTCCACTGAATACACTGAAGTCAGCTTTGCACAGTAAGTAGTATTATACATAATTTTTAATGGTTGCATAAAATTCCACTACATGGAAGTGTCAGAGTTGAGCTAAATAATTCCCTATTTGGGGGCATTCAAATGGTTTTGAATTTTAACTGGCTTCTGATATAAATGAAAGATGTTTAGTTAGACAAGATAACTGTATTATAAATTCCATGAGCTAAAATTTGTATCTTTCACTACAATTTTTTTTTTTAAACACTGGATTCCCTTCTGTTAAGTTTTAAAATCAATTGTTCTCAGAAAGTATCATCACTCTATATATCTAAACCAGAAAAGACTTATAAACTGCACAGAAAAAAAGGAAGTCCTCCTTTTTATATCAGGATTATCAGCCCATGAAATAACAAATTATACATGGTACTTTGACGGATATACCATTCAATTTACATTGAAAAAGACTACTTCTGTCCTTGATCTTGAGAAAATTAATGGTCTGAGATGAGCAAAAGAAACATGAACAGCAAATGGCTCTGAAGGGCATCTGAAATTCCAAAAGTTCCAGAGACTTTTTGAGAGTGGCAGTTTTCATCCTTGGTGACTCCAATAAGAGCCTTCATCATCAGTAAGACACTGTTCTGTTCAAGCAGCAGTTTCCAACCATGGTGCAACTGCCTGGCCAGCTTCTATGAACTATCAATGCCTAGGCTACATCCTAGATGAATCCAAGTGGGGACGTCTTGACAGTCTGAGACTCTTGGTACTTTCAAAAATAATACTACTCAGGTGATTCTAACATGTAGTTAATAATGGCTCAGAGCAATGGAAATGTTTTTATGGATGTAAGTGCTTGCCCCAAGATTGTAATATATAATACAGTGACATACGCCATGAGAAGTTTAAACACATACCTGTGCTTGTACATCACCTTTTTCTGCTAGGAACTGATAGTATTGAATCAAATCTTCTTCCAGCATTCCACTATTCATTCCTGGATTTTCCACCTCATCAGGCAGCCGTATTCTCTGTACTACTGAGCCTCCTGTCAGCGAGATATCACTAGCAACTGAAAAGGGGGACGAAGTAGTAACATGGAGGAAGGTCAGAAGGATTGTTCCACAGAGTAGAATTTCAGCTGCGCAACACTGACAGACACTATGCTAACAGTAATCTATAGATTACAAAACAGTAAGTCTTTTCCACAAAATATTAAATAAGTGGTATCCAAAGCACGCGTGCGCGCGCACACACACGCAAAGGAGATCTTCGTCAACTAGTGTAAAGATCATTGCACGTAAGAGTCGATCATGATAATTTCAAGTAGTACAACAAAAGCAGATGTATTTGAAGTTAATTCCATTCTGTTTTTTGTTTCTTTTGATAAGGTGAAAGGCAAAAAAAATAGATACCGTGATTGGCAACAAGACGATAGTGAGTCAGTGCTGATTCACAGCTCTGGAGGACTCCGATGCCAGCCCAGTACCGATAACCCTGTGAGATAAGCTCTAGTGAGAAGACTGCAGGCTCACACGCTCCACTGGCATTCTCGTTGGAATGAATAAAGCCACCCGCGCTCAGAATCTACTTCCGCAGTCCCTTGATCCCAGTACATTACCACCTCATTTATCCTGTTTTAGGTTCTGAGGTAATTTATTCAGCAACTCCAAAAACCAGAATATAGCTGAGAACTAGGAAGTAATGAAGTTCCCACAGAAATCAGAACAGATGCTGTGAACTTTATGGATGAAGTGTGTGCATCTCACGTGTAAGAGAAAATTACTTAGGTCTTGCTTAGAACACATTCTAATCTTATTGTAAACCTGATTTTAACGAAAATGGGTCGATCTACTAAACCAGCAAAGAAGCAACAAATCAGTAAAATAGGGAGGATGAGAGACTACTAGGAGCAGGCACAGTAACATGAGCAAAAAATGGTTTCAGCCTGAGGAGGATATCTAATTATAAAGAACAGGAAAAAAAAAAAAGTAGAGCTCTCTTGAGTCATTCAGCACAGACTCAAATAACTTTACAAACTTTAACAATCCTTTGGGCACTATTGTATAATAATGTGTATAATATTTAATGTTCTTATTCTGTAGCCACTATTTAAGAAGATTGGTAAATAATAAAAAAAAAAGTTATAGGTCAGAAATATTTAACATACTTTTGCCATATAAAAATATACTTTAAATTTCTGGAAAATTCATCTAAAAGGAACTTTTCAATTACTGTCTGAGGAATAAATGTTTCCACCGATGAAAAAAGCCAATGGAAAAAAAAAACACCTTCAAAATTAGTGAGAATGTTTCAGAAAGTTGGAGCAACATCCTTGTTTTTCACTGGCTTAAATTACTTCAGCAGTTTACATCTGTCACAGATGAGATCCAAGCTCCTTGGCATGACGTACAGCCCATTTACATGACTCTTGATGAATTTCCTGATGTTTTACTCTCCAGCCACACTAAACAGCCTGTATTTTCTTGCACGCACCACATTTCTTCATCACTGTCCCTCTGCATGTATTGCTCCTGCTGTCTGAATGCCCTTCCATTTCTATTCATTCACTGCTATTTATCCCTAAGAATTACTTTAGTTACTTCCTTGCTCAGAAGTATCTCCTTCTACCTCTCTTTCCAACACCAGTGTGGGTTAAGAGCTTTTCTAGCTGATTCCTGTAATGATCTCCTAACTTGTGTAAATTTAAAACATAAATCAATTTTCAATGTAAAATAAATTTAAATGTAAAATCTCTGATAACTCAACTGAAGAAAGGATTTTGACAAATATTTCCAACTTACAGAAAATAAGAGAGCCATTTATCACAAAGGCAATAGCCAAAGTCATAATTTCAAAGAAAAATTGTGGACTGTGACAATTTTCATCCATGTGTGGATGCAAGTATTGTACCCATTAACAAGAATTTGAGGAATGTTCAACTGAATATTTGATCTTAATGAATATAAGTACATCTCATTCATGAAAGCTAGAAAAGCTGTGGCCCCTCATGAACCAAAAATTCTCCTCCTCAATGTTACTAAAGTCTTACTTACCAAAACCATGTGCGCTATTAGGTTGCCCCCAAGAGCTCCGAAAGTATAATATACAAGGGCCTGGGAAAGAACAAAAATATCCTTAACTGAACACACGCACACACTGACCCAATTCAAATGGTAGTATACAATAAAGCTTTAATAACATTACCTTTGCCTGACTTGAATTAACACCAAGTCCGGAGGCATAGAGAAAGCCAAGAGCCTGAAATAAAATAATAAAAGTAAGAATTCTTCCCTAGTGATAGTTTATCCACATAGTTTTATGAATAATGATAAGCAGCAAGAATTTTTAGATCCTGAAAGACTTGAACAGTCCAAGTATGTACAACTATGGTTAATTAAAGAGCCTCAGAAATGCCTTCAAGGTTTTACAAATGACACAATGAAATACAGCTAAACAAATAACTAAGTTTAGCTTGAAGATTAAAGACAGCTTAAAAAAATATTACAAAACCAAAGGTAAACACAAACATGGCTTTTACTTTATCTTGATCAACAGCTATATCATCACACTGACACATTACCTATCAAAGGAGAATACACAATGAAAACAGTAAGAGGCTACCAAAATAAACATCCTAGCAATAAAAAGGAGTGGCTAGGGTCATGTTGAAGGGGTAACAGAGAAACCTGTCACTTTACAATGCTGAAGTACACACAATTTTTCATTACAAAAATCCAAACAAAAAAACTCCAACCAACCAAACAATGCATTGATAAGGTTCTACCTTTGCCCACTGAGGACCATGAAAGTAAAAGCTAAAGTCAGAAAGGCAGGTGTGTCATGTGCCAGTGTTCATCAAAATCCATGAGCTCTTCTACATTTCCCAGCCCCCACTGCTCTTGCACTTGGGTAAGGCCACGTGGCTAGGATGCGGCAAAGAGAGATGCAAGACATTTTTAGTCCTGGCCATTAAAAACTTTCCAGAAAATCCTCCAGCCCTCTTTTCTCCCTTCAGAAGGGCTCCCCACGTTTCAGATGGTGCAGCTATGTGGCAGAAGCGGCCCTTGACTGAGTCAGCATTGGGAAGAGAGTGACACAAGCAAGGGAACCGCATCGACCCTGGCCCTGGCGTGAACAAGGAATACCTCTTTGTAGTGTTGGGCCACTGTGATTTTGGGGCTGTGTCTGTTACATCAGCTAAAATTAATTACCATGGAGAGAGTGCATTGCAGTACGCAATATAAAGCACTGTGGCATTATGGGGTGCTATTATTAGAGGGGAAAGAAACTTCAGAAGTATAATCGTTCTTCAGAGCCAGATATGTCTGTAGAATAAAGAATGTATGTGTGAATTTAGATAAACTGACTTACACAAAGAAGGGAAAAAAATCTTTGAAAACAAACGGGGAGTAATGAAGATATAACCTGTTTATAAATTAAACCAAAACCATGTGAGAGTTGCAGAGTGGGTAGATATTCAGACCTACAGAAAACAATGGTCACGATTTCTGTTATTATTTAAATAGTCTGAAAATAGACTCCTGCTAACCATGACTAGAAACTTTACATTTAAGCAAATCCCACACCTCCAGTAAGCCTGAATTACTGAGAGCACTTAAAATCAATGTGGTGGCCTCCTAAATCCAGGTGTCAATCTTACTATTACCCATGAGAAATCAAGCAGAGATTTTTTACCAAATGGTGTGATGTGACATGGGATACAGAACATCCCCCTATGAGGCAGGCTTGGCCATAAATACTTGAGTTGAGTTCATCAGCCTTTAGCTCTGACATCCTCTATGGGAAATAGAGATGATGAAGACGAAAATAAAGGCCAAGAGGAAGAAACAGACAGACAAACTGAAGAAGGCCATTCTGCAGAACAACTGGCCCTATCTTAAACACAGACAAGAAAGAAAGGCAGGGACTCTGCTAACATTCATTAACAGAACAAAAGATATTGTCCTGGACTGGATACTGCTTAGGACAAAAACAGGGATAAAGGAAATGTTTTGGTTCACTGCCCTATGAAGACTGGGTGTTACATTTACTGGATGGGAATGGTGAGGGCTACTTATCGAAAGAGCAAGGAAGGGAACGGTAGACAGTGACATCTCATTGTAGTAAGTTCCCATGTATAAATACACAAAGAGAAAGGTCAAGAAGGGTATGCATGCATTAACATGTTACCAATGTTCAGGTCTGGGTGGTACAGATATGATGTTTTCTCTCTCAGTTTTTTGTTTTTTTTTTTTGTACTGCTTCTGTAGTAAAATATATCTTTTTAAAAAAACATGAATATTACCAAAAGCTGGAGCATCTGAGCTTTGGAGAAAAGGCAATGGGGAGTGATTTCAGATAAAAAAATAATTACCTTTATGTTTCATTCTGTACAGATTTAATTCGGAAAACTACAAATGTAATTGTGGTAAGATGCAGCTGCAAAAACCCCTCAGGTGACCACAAGTGCTCTCACCTTGAGGAAAAAGACTGTCCAAGACTGGTAAAATGATCCGCCACAGGATTAGTATCTAAAGGTATTTTACCTTCCAGCCTTACTTGTTCGGTGAGGGCAGAGCATAAAGAATAAACTGCTGTGAAAATAAATAAGTGCTATGTGCCAAGAGATTCTGCAGTGAAAGTACACTTACAGTTTGTCCCTTAGGAGAGCCTTCCTCAGTCAGTTTTTCAAACATCTCTTTAGCTGCCTGGATATTCTGTGTCAGGTAATCACCGAACAAAAGAGCATATGACACTCTCTCCAAGGCCTTGGTATGATTCATGCCTGCTGCCTTTTGAAGATACCGATATGCTCTTTAAACATAAGCAATTAAAAAAGACAAATAAATTAGCAATATTTTGGAACTGCTATTACAATTTTTACAGAATCTGGGGCACCTGCTGGCTCAGCTGGAAGAGCATGTGACTCTTGATCTTGGGGTTGTGAGTCTGAACCCCACTTTGGGTATAGAGATTACTTAAATAAAAAACTTTAAAAAATTTTTGTTGTTTTTTGCTTTACAAAATCTATGCAGATGCAGAATAAATAATTTCCTTATTCTATAGAATCCCTCTGATATTTGATTTGCACTAAGCTATGTTACTTATATATGTAGAAAACATTCTGGGCTACTTCTGTTTTTTTACATAAGGTACCAGTTCTGCTATTCCAATATTTTAGAATAGTCTAAGAATGAGAAAGAATTATAATACGGTAGTACCCAAAAAATAATCATTGCAATTGTCTTTTAAAATCTTTGCAGGGGCACCTGGGTGGCTCAGTGGGTTAAAACCTCTGCCTTCGGATCAGATCGTGATCCCAGGGTCCTGGGATCGAGCCCCGCATGGGGCTCTCTGCTCAGCAGGGAGCCTGCTTTCCCTTCCTCTCTCTCTGCCTGCCTCTCTGCCTACTTATGATCTCTGTCAGATGAATAAATATTTAAAAAAAAAATCTTTGCATACTATAACAAAAGTCAGCTGAAATTAACAGACATGAAATGTTAACTTGACTTTATGTTCTTTCCAGATTCCTAAATTCTAGTGTTTGTCTGCAAGATAATTACAAAGCAAAAACAAAAAACACCTGACAAGAATTCCTTTTGTTTTATGTCATTTTGAATTCTGAACAGTATACATATTCTTGGCGCTTGGAAACTATTATAATTTTAATTCTTTCCATTTTGCTTATTGTTCATTTTTGTGATGAGCATTTATAATCTTTTTAGCCCAAAGCGCTGAAATGTGATATAAGTAATACCCTTGATGTCTATAGGTCGTATCAGGTTTTCTTAAAATACAGCCCAAGAAATCCTCTGTCTTCAGCAGTGCAGTTAAAAAACAAGCACTTAGCGCTTTCTATCTCAGTAACGGCCTATGTCAGGGAAAGAACAGACTGGGCAATGCTACCTACTCTCTTTTCTGGCTTTTCTTGTTGCTTCCGTTGAGGATTTTCATCCCTGTCTGGTACATCATTTCCGCTTCCTGCATTTGCCGCCGTTTAGCGGCCTCTTCTTCAGCTAAAAACAAAATGTCAGATGCTTTTACATTGATTTTACTTTTAAACCAATTATTTATTAAACATCAGTATATATTCTTTCTTCTAGGTAGTTACCACTACAGTGATCTTTCACTCTTTCCCAGTCTGACTGTAAGGACATATGCTTTTATGTGTGGCCTTTATCTGACTAAAGTTAAGACTTAAAAACAAAAAACAAAACAAAACAAAACAAAACCAAAAAAACCCCCAACACTCAATAAAATCACTTCCTTGTAAAGAAAGTTATATCAACTTGTTTTTGGAAAGTGCTTTTCTGCTAGCAATTCTAAAACTTTTCATATAAGTCAACTAAAACTCCAGTAGAGCCTTATGATTATAATCAAGGTGAGCTAAAATTGAAGGACAAGAAAACAATAAAAAAAACACAAAACAATAGTTAGAAAAAATACTGTTGTAGTCAAAGGACACTTTAGCCTCACCTGAAAGGCTGTATCTTTACAAGGAGAAAATATGTGACTAATTACCTAACAAAGAATTAGTGAAAAAAAATGGATTTTTATTAAATACAGATTCTGATTTAATAGTCAAGTTCTGCTTTTTCCTATGTACTGATACAACACTGAAAATTATAGCATTAGATTTCCCCAAAATTATTTTGCTACTTTAAGAAAGCATTTTAGTAGAAATCTAAAACTTATCCAGAGACATTTGAATATTAGGAGTATTTACAGAAACAGAAGCGACTTCTTTTTGTAATATAAAAACAAAATTTGATGTATTAAACAGGAGTACCTAATCATACTGGCCCACATCCAAAGATGGACTATATTTGATGTTTTCTCTAAGGAATGCCTAAATATTCTATCAGAGCCATTATTTTGAAAATGTCATCTGGTATCAAAAGAGCTATGTTCAAGGTTTTCTTTGTTCCTTAACAGAAAGTTCCTCCTGAAAACGCAGCTTGCCTTTAGAGGCAATACTGACATTAACATTTAGGGCACTTAAATATACTGTATCTATCAAATACTACCTCAGCACAGCACATTTCACTCAAAGTATTTAAAGAATGTATTATCTATTTTTCTTCTAAGCACTATTAATTAACCTCAGCATAATGTTCTGTTTTTCTTTATTGCCAAAAAACGTTTTATAGTAATTAATTTAGCAGCCTTCTTGAGGGTTTACAGAACAAGCTGTGCACAACAACGGAAGATCATCTCTAAATAAAACACAAGTGTGATAAGCTGCCCAACTGAGAGCCCAGAAGTGAGTATACTGCACGCTTCCTTCTCTTAAGTCCATTCTTTAAGACTTACTTATGTCACTGACACTGACCACTTCTGACCAAGGTGGGGAAAAAAGGACTAGGAAAAAGGCCTTAAAAATGTTGTCTGAGACATAAAACAATGTGGACATGCCTCCTACTGGGCAATACTTACTTTCACAAAAGCCCCACTTTTCATCTGCCTTGTAGTCATAGGTTGTAGCACACCACAATCTGCCATCTTCTCTCCCATCTGATGTACATTCGTCATATTCCTTATCCAGGAACAGAAAAGGGAAGTGGCAGGGCTCCCCATGGGCTGTGCCTTCAATGGCAGTCAGAGCTGAAAAGATAAGAAAAAACTCTAAACATGAATAGCATTCTGGTATCCATGGATTTAATACTGTCAATTCCAATGATTAGAATTTGAAGACAAAAATACATGATTTGAAATGGGGAACATGAAAGAGTCAGCATCAAATTTTCTTTAGCGTGACTTAAGGGTGGGTCAACTTAGTGAACATGGCGGGCTTAGTGTACATGGCAGCTCTGTATCTAGCGTAGAATTTCTGAAGATCTTGAGATCTGATAACCTCAGAATGTTAGAAGTCTATTGTAAAATTCCTGGCTAACTAGCAAGCAAAAAATAAGGCAAATGCAACCAGATCAATTTCACCACTCAGCATAATTCCCCTCTTTTCTTTCTAAGTCAGTTTCTTTAACAGTATGAAGCTATACAGGGAAAATGCTCCCTTAGGTAAAGTTCATCACTCATGCCTCTGTGATCCCAGAGCATTTTATCAGAGCATGTATTATATAACCTGAGGTTCTTTCTTTACTATACTCTTGCTTCTACTAGACCCTGAGCTTGTTAAAAGTAGAGACCATATCTCTAATTTGTTCATAAGCTCTTCTGACTATCTTCTAGGTGCTGGGAATTATGTCAGGTGCTGAAAACAAGGTGGAACAGAGGTCTCTGCTCTATACAACTTACCGCCTAGGAAGGAAGAGAGACATTAAACGCTAAGTGTGACCGATGTTATGGAAAGGAAAACCTCCCCTGTCAGGATCTGAGGTTTACCACTGAACTTCACGGCTGTGCAGGAGTAGAGGGTGGATGAACTGCTTTAGGGTGGGGTAGAAGTACTGTAGAGAGAGGGGCCCACGTGCGCTAAGAATCAAAGGAAAGACAGCATGGCACTTTAGAAAAAATACAAAGTTCAGTATGTGACAACATGCAGTGTGAGTGCCCAAGTAGACAAGAGAAGAGGTTAAAGCTAGAGCAGCACAAAGAAGCTAGACTAAGAAGGTTCTGATAAATCTGATTAAGGAGTTTGGCCTTTATCCTGAGAATAATGGAAACTCACTTAAAGAGTTTTAAACAGAAGTGACATGCTCGTACTTACACATTTTTATTAAGAGAGTGGACAATGGAATGGAGAAAAGCAAGGCTGGATGTAAGACAACCAGTTTACAAGCTGTGACATTAGGCTAATTGAGAGGTAATGGGAGCCTGAAGAAGATAATGGAATGAAAGGAGTGAATGTACTCAAGTGATGCTAAGAAGTAGATGTGGCATCACTTCCTGATTGACTAGATGTGCAGATGCGAGGGGAGCAGTCATGGAAGGCTCCCAGGTCTTAGGCTTCAGGAAGTGAGGGGATGGCTGTCCTCACTAGAAGAACACTAAAGGAGGAGTATGTTACTGGGTAGGGATGAAAGGCTCAGGGCAGAGACAAGTTAAGCTTTGATCCTGCTATATTCAAAGTGGCTACAACAAACAAAACCAAAAACAAGATGTCGTAGACATCTTTTCAGCTATAGTCAAAGAGGAAGTTCTCCAGTTCATAGATAGACTGGAAGCCAAGAGTACACATAAGAATACCAAATGAGAAGTACAAAAGAAGAGCAGAGGGACAGGGTTGACCCCAGAACCATACACGGTTGAGTACATGTCAACTTCCACAGATCGCTTTAACGTGGAGAATGTAATTAGGCATCAGAGCTTAGTGATTAAGAGTACAGATTCTGGAGTTAGAATGCCTGACTCAAATCCTACCACTTACTAGTTGTACACTTTGAGCAAATTCACTAATCTATCCCCTTATCTGTAAAATTATCTGCAGGTAACTTCCTTATCTACAAATAGGGATAACAGCCCTAGCTGCATAGAGTTACTCACAAAGATGAACTGAAATAATACACGTAAGGGACCCACCACGTGCCTGCCACTTAAGGTAATAAGCCTTAAAGAGATAACACTGCTACTATCATAGGCACTCCTGCTCTGAAAGCACAGGAAATGGATGCTCCTTCTCACCTGTGCAAAGAAGAATTCATACTAATTTGAAAACTATTTTCAGTAAGTTATGAAAAGCAAAATTAATTTCAAACTGTTTGCCATCAGGCAAATGTCTTTCACCATCCTGGTAATCACTGACCAAAGGCAAATACTTTGACCCATCTGTGTTTACAAGAAATGATCTTTAGTACAATGTATAAGCAAAGTACCCTTTAGCAACGACCTCAGAGGGGCCATTCTAACTACACAGTTTGAAAAAAGGCACTCCTACATACTGTTACTAGATTCAAATTTGCTTGAGAAAAATAGTATCTGTAAAATAGCAGTTTGCCTATGTGAATTTCAAATTAAAATACAATAGTTTAAAAGAATATTTGATTTTTTTTGATAATAGAAATTTGTTTTAAAAACAAATAGCTTGCCGTAAGAATCCCAGTTTGCCAACACTTTCTAAATGGTACAAATGTATGAAAGGATTCTCTTTCATGTGATGGAACTGTACACCAGCAAAGAAACCAGAAAGAACGCAAAAGATTTTGGCAACAAAAGGTTCTAACCTACTGCTCATTCAGCACTTACTTAAGTAGGAAGAATCCCCAGGGTGCCTGGGCTTCACCAATTTAGTGAGAGTGAATCTTGATCTAAATAATGTGTTTATTAGTAGGTAACTAGAAAGAAAATCTGTATCTCTCAGGTACCTTCTCCAAGCAATATGACAACATGGAAACTGCTACTTTTACTACCTTTTACACTTGTTTTAAAGTCTTCTAAAAGTTACTGACTGGGACTTGCCAGTTCCAAGTCAATTATCTCAAGTAGAGAGTCCTCACAGTAGCATTAATTTCAGTTAATTTTCTTTCCATGAAGAAATTCTGCAAGAATTTCAAAGCTGTCATTTTAAAAATTGCCACAAAAATGGTACCTACCAGCTTTAAAAACTATGGTAATCACGGCTCTGGCACAATGAAGCTGACTGATTATGCAATTTAAGTTAATGATAGCCAGTAGTCAAACCTGACTCTAAAAATGAAAGAGGGAAAAATGTGTCATTAAGTCAATTTTGCATCTTCCTTTAAAAAAAATCACAGTTCTAGATAAGGTATCATATTTTGACTCTACAATAATGACACAATACCACAATCTATTTAAACCCTGACCGTAAGATTTTTATAACTTATGTTATATGAGAACTTATAATAAATAACAGACTGCTTTATATTTAAACTGGTAAAGAATTGCTCTTGCAAAGTCAGCAAAAATCAATCAAGAAAGCTAGAAAAAGTTAAAAAAAAAAAAAAAAAAGACAACCCAAACAACAATCCCAAACCTGGGTCTTTCAGTGCTGGCCAGATTACAGGTAAATGGGGACTTTCATACTGCTAGTGGGATTATCAGTTAGCACCTCTTGAAGAGGGACCTTCAGAAATACCTATTAGAATTCATACAGTTCATACTTCAGATCAAATTTTTCCACTTCAAGAATGTTTAACTTGTAGAAATGCTCCCATAAGTATACAAAGAGATATGTATAAGACTGTATTTGTGCATAAAGATAGAAAACCAGTAAGAATTCAAAGTTCTGTCAACAGGAGACTGGTTAAATTAGCTACAGTGCAGTCATTACACAAAAACCTGGTATAGACAGGAGCAGAGGGTCAAAGGCTAGGTGTCAGGGCAACCTTGTATTTCAAGATCTGGCAGATTCCAGAAAACCAACAGCTAAGTGATGAAAGCTTCTTCAGAGTAGGAAAAAATATGTGAGAGATCAGAAAGATGAGGACCAAGAACTGACCAGGTTTTCAGCAAAGAGAATGTGACCGGAGCAGAGTAGATTTAGAGGTCTCGAGGGGACCAGAGCATCCTGAGAGTTGGATGAAAGGATGGGAAGAGAGGAAGTGAACTGTATTAGTGAATACAGACAACTCTAGTTTCAAAGAATGATGCTATTAAAGGGGAGTAGGGAGGGGCACCTGGGTGGCTCAGTGGGTTAAAGCCTCTGCCTTCAGGTCAGGTCATGGTCTCAGGGTCCTGGGATTGAGCCCCGCATCTGGCTCTCTGCTCAGCAGGGAGCCTGCTTCCTCCCTCTCTGTCTGCCTCTCTGCCTACTTGTGATCTCTGTCAAATAAATAAATAAAATCTTAAAAAAAAATAAATAAAGGGGAGTAGAGAAGCAGGGTGGTCGCTGGAGGGGTTTTTGGTTTTTAAAATATAAGCTATTACAGCATGTCTGATGCTGATGGAAAGAATCCAAGAGAGAGAGAGCAGCGAAAGTGTGGCCACAGTGTTGCCATATGAACTAAATTAAATGTCCTGGGAATTGCGACATTATTTTTTCCTCATTTTCTAATGGTAAGATCAAAAAACCCCAAAGAGTCAACCTCTAGATCCATAAAAACAAAGGCAAAGGATTTAGCTTTGCAAATTTCTCATCTTAGGAGCTTTAACACTGCCAATTAAGTCTGATATTGTACCTATAAGTTTACATGAGTGTTCTGTTTATAAGAGAACTGCTTAATCATGCTGCTTGTTTGAAGCAATTTTTTATTTCTAAACATACAACAGTAAACATTTTAGTAGAATCTATTTGTAGTAGTAAATAGTTGAAATACAATCATTTAACGTTAAAAAGCTATCAACCTCAATACATTTGTCATAAAATGCTCATCAGTTTTAGTCAACACCAAGGTAAAAACTCAACGAACCAACCATCAGCAAAAACCCCCAAAGATTTAAGAACAAAACATAAGAACAGATGATTCAAAGTAAACCATACCTGAGATAAAGCAAACGGTATAGGCCATAAGGAGGTTATTTACTGTGGAAGTATGGGATAGTAATCTCTTAGGGAAAATACCAACATTATATAATTTGCTACAAGAGATTGCTTTCACTCAATGCTGAGAATTACTAACTACGGTTGAGAAATTACTTATGTTAATGAAGGAAGGAAGGAAGGAAAGACAAGCAGACTATATGCAGGGAAGCCTTGCTTTAAGGAATAAAACCCACTTTTCAGAAGCAGAATGAAATGTAGTAATATGAGAATGAACAAAACATTAAGATCAGAGTTTACAAGCTCACTTTTGTGAGAAATAACAAATCATTTTAAAGTAGAAACAGAAGCAAGCACTGGCCCCTGTGCCCAGAAGAAAGTGACAAGCTCATTACACTTAAGTGACAGGCACTATTAGAAATCATACAGAATGAAACTTGTTCAGGAAAACTACTATTTAAGAAGAGTGAGCATCTCTGAAAAATAGCTTTAAAGACAGTTCTTAGAGTTTCAAACACAAAGATGGTCTCCTAAAGGAGTTTTCTTGCACAAATAATTTTCCGTACAACCATACAAAATGAAAGAAACAACAAAATCTTTTCATTACAGTCAGCACCTGTTGTACAGAATGGCCTGTTCCCTTAGCCATTTATCTTCTGTTAAATCTGATCACTAAATTAAGATTTGTTTATTCCTAGCCACCCCCATGCGAGTGACAATGGGATAGCAATGCCATCTTATTATTTAACCAACTTGCTTATTCCAGAACCCAATTTAAGCATGATTTAGTGAAGTTTAAACTCAGTTCCTTTTGTGCTACTTGAAATAGAACAAGAGGCTCATTATTTGACTTGATTTTACTTCTAATTTTTTATGACCATCTGGATAACATGTTTATTATAGCAAAGACAATCCAAGCAACAGGAAAAAGTGTACAAAATTAAAGAAAAATCAAAGTCATCTTTAGCTACCACCATGAAGTCCCTCTTTTCTTCTGAGGTAATGACTCTTACTGATGTTACTGTTAATTTTTCTTCTCACTTGCAAATATATGGAAAAAAAAAGGGGGGGGGCTTTCTTTCACAAAAGGGACCTGTGATGGTTAATTGTGTGTGTGTCAACTTGTGCCCAGATAGTTGGTCAAACATTATTCCAGATGTTTCTGTGAAGGTGTTTGTGGAAGAGATCAGCATTTAAATCAATGGACTTTGAGTAAAGCAGATTATCCTCCATAACATGGGTATGCCCCATTCAATTAGTTGAAGGCCTAACAGAACAAAGACTGACCTCCCTTGACCAAAAAGTAATTCTGCCAGCGGACAGACTCTAGTTCTCTTTATCTGGAGAACCCTGACCAATACAAGGATCATACTAAGTGAATTATTTATAATGTGACATTTCACTTAACACTAGCATTGTTCCAGGTGGCAGACTGCAGACTGGCTGTCAATTCTTAACCCTTTCCTCACCGTCTATAGAGCTAGGGATGGTCAAGTGATTGTCTTGGTAGTTTTTTTTTTTTTTTTTTAATTTTATTTATTTGACAGACAGAGATCACAAGCAGGCAGAGAGAGAGGGGTAAGCAGGCTCCTTGGTGAGCAGAGAGTACGACGCGATGCGGGGCTTGGGGCTCAATCCCAGAACACTGGGATCATGCCCAGAACCCTGGGATCATGACCTGAGCTGAAGGCAGAGGCTTTAACCCACTGAGCCACCCAGCCACCCTGTCTTGGTAGTTCTACCAGTGACTCCTGGGGAAGGCTCCTGACCTTCTGATGCAGGTATCACTTCTTCCTGAGAACGCAGGACCTGGAGGTATAGCCATCACCAGGTATGACCATATGGAACGAACATGAAGATAAAGCTAATTTACTAAGGAGCCTGAATAGGGGAGAAAGGAGTTGGAGTCCTTGATGGCAAGAGCCCTAACTATGGAACCAAAATAAACCTCTGCTTTTGCCACTATTTGATGATTTTGTTACCTGCAACAATAATGTTCCTTTTAAAAAAACTATGAGGGGGGCACCTAGGTGGCTCAGTGGGTTAAGCCTCTGCCTTCGGCTCAGGTCATGATCTCAGGGTCCTGGGATCGAGCCCCGCATGGGGCTGTCTGCCTAGCAGGGAACCTGCTTTCCCCCCCTCTCTCTGACTGCCTCTCTGCCTACTTGTGATTTCTCTCTCTCTGTCAAAATAAATAAATAAAATCTTTAAAATAACAATGAGGGCACCTGGGTGGCTCAGGCATTAAGCACCTGCCTTGGGCACAGGTCATGATTCCAGGGTTCTGGGATCAAGACCCAACATCAGGCTCTCTGCTCAGCGGGAAGCTTGCTTCTCCCTCTCCCACTCCTCCTGCTTGTGTTCCCTCTCTCTTTGTGTCTCTGTCAAATAAATAAATAAAATCTTAAAAGAAAAAAAAAAACAACTGAGTATTCTACAATAGGAAATAACAGTGTAATAACTTTCCTTCTTGATGGCCATTTATTCATCCATTTAAAAAAAAAAAAGCTTACTGGGATGATGTGCAGCAAACAATTGCCACCGGCATAGTTGTTATCCTTTGAAAAGTGGGCCCTTGGCTAGAATCTGGGAACTTCTACTTTGGGAGGGTTCCCACTACCCTGATAGAAGTCACTTATTGTGTCTAAACTGTCTGTACAATGTGGTTTATGCTCAACATGTGTTTTCTTCCTGGGAACCTGCAATTTTGGTACGCGCCAGGCCGAAAGTGATTACATGAATAGTCTCCATTAAAAACTCTAAGCACTGGGTCTCTAATGAGCTTCCCTAGAAGATAACATTTCACATATGTTGTCACATGTGCCAGGGCAATTAAGGACATCCTCTGTGACTCCCCTGGAAGAGGACTGTTGGAAACTCGTATTTTGTGTCCTTTGCACTTCGCCCCATGCTGATTTTGCTTTGTATTCTTTTGCTACAATAACTCAAAGCTGTGAGTACAACTGCATGCTGAGTCCTCTGAAGTCAGGGGCATCAGAAGTAGGATTGGCTAGGATGACCTAGCCAGTTAGGTCAGATGAGCAAGATGACCCTGACCCACTGAAACATGGTGAAAGCACCATTAGGGAAAGGAAGGGGAGGGGACAGGGTATGATGAATCTTTGGTCGTCAGCCATGGTATGCAGCTTCAACTGAGTCATTATCTGTTGTGAGAAGTAAAAGTTACCCGCGGAACCTGAAAATGATAGATCCAACTCTGGGAGAGCAGGCTAGTTGCTTTTGGCCATGGTGGCTAAAACAATGCCATTGGGTTTTATTTTCTCCTCCAGATAGGAGAAAGGACCCCAAATTTCCAAAGTGAACAGGCCAAAAGTGTTAAAAGTTTACAGTGCTCTCTCCTCCAAGTGGGTTAGAGGGGCAAGATGGGAAGAGGGAGTAAAACTAGGTCCCAATGATGTAGGAATGATGCTGGGATTCGGAGATGACGGCCAAGAAAGAATTCTTGAGACGTCTTTGGTGCAAAAAGGTCATTTTATTAAAGCACAGGGACATGACAGGAAAGAGCTGTGCGCTGGCGTTATGAGGAGGGGCTCATTATATCCTGACTTTCAAGTTGAGTTGGGGATAGGGTTAGGGATAGCCAAGTCTCTAAGGAATTTGGGAAGCATGGTTTCCAGGACCTTGAGGGGGCTAGCTATTGTTGGGGAAAGATCTTTTACTACTGTCTTATTATACCTTAGTCACGAGACTCTTCAGATGTATATCGGTGGGTCATATGCTTGGGGAATGATTGCCAACACATATCTTGACAGACAGAGATAAAGGAAGTTTCCAAAGGAATTTTAAAATATTAAAGAAGACTTACAGGATCCTGGAGGGTGGGGCTAAGATTAAGATTGCCTTTTGCCCTTAGCAAAGTGTTAATATTGAGGCAGCTGAGTTCCTAGAGGAATGTCACTCTGTTTTAAGGACTTATGAATGGGCTGCAAGTAGTAAGGAAATTTAATTTTTCTTTTGCCTTTGTTCTCCAAATCACTAGCACTAAAGCAAAATTTTAGATAACGCAGAAAGAAAAGGGAAGGCTGCAGTCTAGCAGTTTTTTTTTTCAGTCTAGCTGCTGCTGTGGTGGCCTCCCCCACTCCCCTTCCTCCCCTGCATTCCAGCCAGGATCTTCCCCCGGCAGCTATCACGTTAACATGCAAATGATGAATTTACTTCCTGGCAGTTCAAGTAAATTTGCAATAAGAAAAAAAAAAAGGATTCTTTTAGTGGCTTTGTATTTCATGGCTATCACAACTGGATGGATGAGAAAAATTGATACACGATGTTAAATGCTTATAATTCCATCCATGCTTATAATTCCATCCATAATTCCAATCACCTGATCAGCAGAAGCTGCAAAAAAGAAATGTGTTAGTGGGACAAACTTCCTTGCTTTTTTGCCGCCAGTAGGCGGGCTGGAATTAAAACTCTTTGAGTATTGGAAACAGAACAAGTCTCTGTAATTGCTGGGTTTTGCTATGGAAGATATGGATGTTTGCTTAGTGGAGCTCCTGTAAAAAGAGAGACAATAAGAAAGAGGGGATCTGCAGGTGGAAACATACTTTTGGAGTCCTAAAGAGCAGGTTTTGGTTGGCTAGTGAGTGCTTCTGAAGGTAGACGTCTGACCTTAGGGCCTGATTTGCGTGCCTGTGTATGTGTGTGGGGAGGGAGGTGGGAGAGAAGGACACAGAGTGAGTGAGACAGAGAGACCGAGAGACCGAGAGTGAGAGAGAGCTTGTGCACGCTCAAAGACCAACAAGACAAAAGCTGTGGCCCAGCCTTGCATGCCACCTGCACTTTTGGGCCCTGTAGCATCTTGCCTCTGCTCCTGAAAAAAGCCTCTCACTTTTAAAAAATCCTGAATTCATAAATCCTATTTGCTTGAACTTGATTCAAAGCTAAAACCTGATGCTATCTGGGACAGGCTTCCAGCCTCGGTGTGAGCTGGATGGAACCAAGAGCAGCCATAGGCTCAATAAATAGAACTCAGATGCTGTGGCCTACTGGACATTAGGCCACTTCTCTGTGGGGCCTCATACTGTGAGGAAAATCGTGGATGCCCGGCTGGACTGTCTGGGTCACAGACAAATGTTCATAAGAAGGGCTTGTTCTCAGATGGGACCATCTGAAATCAAGCTGCTGACTGGCTGTGTATTTCTGATACAGAGACTGACCACACTCTTAACTTGTGACTATTGTCCAGAGCTGTCCTTTGGGGGAGGAGACATCACAGGGAGTGTGACCCTCTATTTGATCCTGACAGGTAAAGAGGGATTTCCAGCCCCTGTGGAATAGGCCTTAACTTGTGCCTGGCTCTCCTGATAAGCCGCCATTTCCAACAAGGGACTAATTACCTGACTGCTTCCCTCTTCACTTCACGGCGCCTCTCTCTCTCGTGCACGCCTTAGTGCGATCTGACTGTTCAGTGCAGCTGTCCTCAGAGAGGGGTTGATCTTTTCTAGGCTGCTTTACTGGGTAAATGATCAGGGTGAAAGAGGTGGGACGTGATGTAAGCGTATTCTGAAATTTTTTGAAAATTCGGGACTTTTGTCCTGACCAAGTTTTGAACATGATGTTTTTCTGGTTCAGCTGTATAAAAATGCTTTTCTGTGAAGATGTTTTGCCTTTCTTACACAGAACCCCTCCAAGCAAAATGTTTGGATGAGAGTAGGGGATGACTGAGAAAATAAAAAAATCATGACTACTGAATGGAAACTCTGATTTTGTAACCACCAAGGAAAATAAACTGAAATCCCCGCACCTGGAGAGGCATGAGTGAGGGGAGAATAATGGTGTTTTCTGAAACTATTTCTGGAAGCTTCTTCCCCTTCCTAAAGGAAAACTCTCCATGCACTCTGCCGAGCTGTTGAGAGTGCTGTGCATTCAGACTGTGGAGCCCCTCATACCAGAGAGGGCTGACTGTGAGGCAGCAGGAGGTGGCCCAGTCCCTGCACCTGCCATGCAGAAAACCTCCAGATGTTGTCCACACTCGTGAGGTGGATGAACAGTGTCATGGACAACAAAACTGTTTGGGACTGACTGGCAGTCCCTCTGAAACTAAAAAACTCAACTAAAGTACTTGGACTGGATACCCTAGAACAAGATGCCCATGGCAGGAGGCCACATCATCCTGCCTAACATATGTCTTGGTTGGGCTGCCCCAGTGATGGTAAACTCTTTGTTTCCAGGGTTACCATATGTGCCCTCTGGGAATATAGTTCTGTATGCGCACCCTATCACACCACTGCCTCATCTTCAACTTACTGTCCAGTTGTGCTGGGCCTGAATTGATGGCTTAAGGCCAGGTTAAAAAAAGTTAATACAGATATTTAAGGAGGAAACCATCTGGCCTCTACGGTTAATGGGACTTGTTAAGTGGCTGGGTGCAGTACTTATGAAGGGCGTAACTGAAATCAGTACTGCAGATTGGTCTCACTCCACTGTCCAGGTCTTACTGAGAGTAACTTTGCCATAAAGACAAGATGGCCAGTGATCAAGGTGGGTAGACTGTGTAGAGAAGAGTTCATAGAGCAGGCTTAAACTTCTGTCCTTGAAAAGGTTTATAAGGTTAGCCCTTGGCTGGTGTCTAGGAACTTAAGATTCTGGAAGAGTGCCTACTACCCTGTTATGAGTGACTCATCCCAAGTGTACAAACAATATGGTTTATGGTGAACACCTGCTTTCCTTGTGCAAGTCTTAATTTTGGTATGTGCTAGGCACAGACTGCCTACATGACCAGCACCCTTAAAATGACTCCAGGTATTAGGTCTCAGGGCACCTGGGTGACTCAGTCTTTAAGCCTCTGCCTTTGGCTCAGGTCATGATCCCAGGATCCTGGGATCGAGCCCCGAATTGGGCTACTTGCTCAATGGAAAGCCTGCTTCTCTCTCTTCCATTCCCCCTACTTTTGTCTCGTCTCTTGCTATCTCTCTGTCAAATAAATAAATCAAATCTTTAAAAAAAAAAAAGGTATTAGGTCTCTAATCAGTTTCCCTGGTGGACAGCATGTCACATGTGTTGTCACAACTTGTTACTGGGGAAATTAAATACGTTCTGTGTGACTCCCCAAGGGGAGGACCTTTGGAAGCTGCATCTGTTTTCCCCAGACTTCACCCATGTATCTTTCTCTTTATTGACTTTGCTTTGTGTTCTTTTGCTGTAATAAATCATAGCCCTAAATATGACTATATGCTCAGTCCTGTGAATCTCATGGAGAATCACTAAGCTGAAGGTGTGGTTCTGCGGATCCCAGACACAGTTGGAAATAAGTGTGAAATAGTCAACAAATAGCAAGAAGGCAAAAATGGCTGGAGTCATGTGAGTGAAGGGACGTGGCAGAAGATGAAGTCAGAGGGAGAGGAAGCATTCGATCATGTAAGGCCTTGTTTGGACTTTATTCTGAATGTGACCAGAAGCCACTGGAGGCTCTGAACAGGAAGGAGAACTGCTCTGGCTGCTGCTAAGAGAACTGACATAAGGGGAAGAGGGAAGAGCAGGGACACCAAGCAGGAAGTTCTTAAAGACGTGAGACTCTTCAACTGCCCTTGGTGGTTCAGATCTGCTTCAAAAGGGAGAAACTTTCGTTCATTTTTAAGGATGAGTACAAATATGATAAACTTGGGCAAGGGGGTGAGGAAAGTATTCCAAACAGTAGGAAGAACTTGTACAAGTTATGACCTAGAAGCATAAACTGCATGGTGTATTTGAAGATTGGTGAAGGGTCTGGTACAGCTGTAAGAGGGTCTTGGGCAGAGTTGTGGGAGATGAAGTCACAGAGGCCAACAGGCATGCTGCACATGGAAGGCTTTGGGAATCATGTTAAGGAGTTTGTGCTGCATCTCACAGGCAAATGGGGAGATAATGAAGGGTTGTAAATAGAGGAGTTATGGAACAAACTTGGGTTTTAGGAAGATCAATATGGCAGAGACATGGATGAGAGGCCAATGAAGGAAGCAAGTCTAGAAGTAAATGTCGTATTACCCAGTTCTAATGTATTGGGACTGCACACACTCAAAGCCATGCATATGTAACTTATGTTATATATGAACAGAGAGAGAGTCACATGATCAAATCATGTTAGAAACATGCTGATGAAAGACCTTCTGTCAAACACACTAAAGGTACTTACTCCCAGGAGGGTTCTCCTTACCTATGGAATGCTTTAGCAGGATGGACATGGTGTGTCTACACTGCTCACTGTACATAAACCTGGGATGTATATATTTTGAGGAATGACCTCCTAGAAAATATCACATAAGCTATGCAATTATCAGAGACTAAACTGGAGATGTTTTATAATGGAAACAGCTCCCTTTCATGGAAGTGACATTCCATATACACCATTTGGAGGCCTCATATGTTAAAATCTGGGCCAGGGTGCACCCTAATTGAGGCAAGCAGGACTTGGGAGTAGCCCTGGCAGTCCGAACTTCTTGACACTTCACCTGTGTCTTGTGATAATTATTATCTCTGAAAATATTAGTCAAGTTTGGTACTGGATAAGATCTCTTTATTCTTTTGAGTTCACAATTTGTCAATCTGACCTACTGTTTTTTTTTTTTTTTTTTTTTTACAATGTTTAATTCAAACTGGAAGAACCAGGATGGATGATACATTTCCTAACCGTGTTCACCAGAAAGAGTGACCAGTATGACAACTCAGCTGCAATGCATGTTCCTGGTGCCTAGATTGTAGTGTCTAAATGCAATTTCCTACGAAAAGGAATTTGGTTTTTTGTTTTTTTTTTTTCTTGAGAAATGGCTGATTCATTTCAGGGTTAGGAAATGTGTAAGATGAATTTAAGATATCCCATCTTGCCTGAAAAATAAAAACAAGTTTAAAAGTCGGTTATGATTAGTCCAAAAGAATGAACTTAAAGGGACTCTCGGTATGCAAATATAGGATAATGTGAGCAATGAAAAAGGACTGCAATCCCGTGAAGCAAACATATGTGAAACCCACAGATCTGGAATGATGCTCAGAAGCAAAGCAAACAGAAACAAACAGACAAAAACGTACTTACTGGCCTCCTTTGGAGGTTGCTAGAGCACCAAATTATTATTTGAAAATATTTCAAGGGAAAGAACCAAGCATTTATCCTGCTTGTAAGGACTGTGTTTCAGGGTAAGCAAAGAGTTGAGGAGGGCAAGTTTTTCTTTATAAAAGAATCCCAGGTAACAAACGCAGGAGGTATTATACATCAGAAAGACATCATTTTGCAATTCCTAGTGAAATAATGGATCCAGACAAACAAAATGGTTGTGGAAGCCTCTGGGTGAAAGGTCAGTGAGGAACTTCTGAATGGCTGGATCAGACTGACATCACCCAGCTTCACTGATCAATTACTAGAAGTGGGACAGTCAAATACTCTATGCCTCCGGATGTAATATATTAGGAAGTACACCGTTCTCTATTATGAGATAGTCTCAGGAAAAAACCAGAGCTAAATCTACCTCAGCATCTACAGTTAATGTCCAGTTTACAGATTACACAGCAGAGAGTGAGTAGTAAGTTCAATGACATTACAAGGATACAACCAGCTAGATCCAGAATGTGGCAAACTGTATAGCACAAAGGACATTATTTCTTTACCAAATAAAATGAAATAAAAAACAAGGGAGAAAGATCTGTTATAGATTAAGAGAAACCTAAGATCTTGGTGTGGATACTGATTCAAACCAATCAGTTCTAAAAAGATATCTGAACCAACAGGGAAAACTGCACAGGGCCTGGGGATTGGGTGATTAAAGAATAATCATTAATTTTGTGGGCATTATAATACCACTGTGGTTTGCTGGGGGGAAAAAGCCATATTTTTAGAGATACATACACAGGTGATATAACATGGAATTTGCTGTAAATACTCTAGGAAAGAAGATGCATATGTGGTGGCAGAGATGAAGCAAGAATAAGAATGTGGAGGGCTGCTGACCCTGGAGGATGGGCAAGGGGGTCACTACCACCCTCCACTTTTGTGAATATTTTGAAGCCTCCCTCATAAAAAAATAAAAATGAACAAATTAAACTATAATATTTGGCAAAAATTTAAAAATGGTAATACATATTTTTGGCTGAGGTGCAGGAAAAGGAGTCATTTCAAAGGAAGTGAACAGAATTTTTTTTTTTTTAAACATTTTAACAGTATGGGATCAAGTATCTTTTAAAATTTTACATTCAGTCCAGCAAATTTACTTTAAAAAAACTAATTCTCAGAAATTTTCATAGATGTGCACAAAGACACATCTAAAATGATCTCCCAGCAAAAAAAATTTATAAACAATCTGTTTCTAACTTATGGTATATTTACATGTAAATTTTTAAAGTTTTATTTACTTAAGTAATCTCTATGTCCACCATGGAGCTTGGACTCATGACCCCAAGATCAAGAGTCATGTGCTCCTCCAAATAAGTCAGCCAGGTGCTCCTACCTGTAAAATTTTTTATAACCACTAACCATCAAATTTTAAAAGAATACTAAATGATAGGGGAAAACGTTCAAGACAAACTGTTAAGCACAAAATGCAGGCTGTAAAATAGTATATACATTTTGACCCAATTTAGTCTTCTTAGAACTATACACTTAGAAAAGAGCTTGAGGAGTTTTCTCCATGATGTTAACAGCTGTGATGTCTAGCTCACGGGATTAAAGTAATTTTAATTTTTTTAGACATGGTTTTCCTATTCATGGGTATGGATATTTATAATAAAAAAATTCTAGTTTTGAAAAAAAATTGTATTTTCAAAAGATAAAATCTGGATCAATTTCCAAAAGTGGCTAGTAACAGAGTAATAAGTGGGTTTATCGTTGTGATCTTTGAAATAATAAACAAAATGACAGAAGGTTGGTGGGACAGGGCGGAGTGGATTAATAATTAATTCTTAGAAGGACAGGTATTCAGCACACTCTACTATGAGAAAGAGCAAGTTTTAAATTTAAAAATAGAGGGTTTCACGAAGGTAAAAGTTAGAAGGGATCAAAGTTTACGTAAACTTCAGTTAGATAAACACCTATATCAATTTCCTAGGTGATTGGGAAGGTTATTGTAGTAAAAATCCTAACACAATTCCGAAAATAACCAGAGCAGCATATTAGATGATTTTTCCTGAGTTTCCATTTTGTGTCCCACTTGGACAGATAATTACATACTGGAGTACAAAAAGAGGATGTTAGGATATTAATATAATACACATCCAATTTTGATTATCAAATTCAGCTTATGTAACTTAGGTCAAATCTGTTAGGTGAATAACTCTGATTATAAAAACCTAGAAAATCATTAACTACTACACTCTACACATTATATGTGGCTCATAATCAAGAAAACCAGACTTCTGCATCTTTCTACACTAGTTAAAAATTTCACTTGTCTCCTTCCTAAATTAGGCAAAAGCAAGAAAAATGTCCAGACTACCTTGTTTCCGTACTTTCGTTGGTTCTTCGTAGTCCTTGTTTTCTGGATTTGGAGATTCTAGAAAGCGAATTTCTTCTGCAACACTTTCCCCTTCTTGGCTCCTGAGGCTGTCTTCTTCTTCTTGAATAGGTGACTCTAATTCTGATTCTTCTGAATCAAGAAATATCTGACCAGCGACTACTCTGCCAGCTGTGTTGTGGTCCTTTACAGGCTCATCTGATGACAAAGAAGTCTGAGAATATAAGAGATTTTTAGTTTTCAAATAGTATCAGGACTGTCTCCAACCCAACTTGACCATTACTTTTACTAATCCAGATACATCTCCTTCAGCTGCGAACGTGCCATACTTGCTCATCTCTCTAAACTTTGGTATGTGTTCATTACATGCCTTCCTCACTTGCCTAACCTGACTCTTTCTTCCGATTTCAACTTAGATGTTATTTCTCACAGGAAGCATTCTTTAACTCCTGAAGCTTGGAGTAGGGGCCCCTACAAACTCCCAACATAGCTTATACTTGCCCTTATGATAGCCCTGTACTACAACTTTCTGTTTCTCATCTATATTCCCTCAAATCTAGAGATCAGAGATCATAACTGAATGGTCTCCTTGGATACATAATCAGCCTTATTCACTCAACAAACCAATTTAAATGTACTAACTCTACAGATTTATAAAAACTGATAGAAGTGGAAACAAATGGCAGTTAAGTCTTCAAAATTAAAAAAAAAACCCAAAACTAAAAAAACAGGATAAAATCAATCTCTCAGTAGGCAGTAGAATATTACTGCCTTCAGGCTCTACACACACAGCACATTCAAGTTAAAATTAAACCTAACAACCAACACTCTGAATGAAAATATTATTCTGTCTCCTTCAAGTCAGTGATTTTTTTCTCCCCATAAGAACTAGTGTATTGATACCAGCTATATATTTTTTTCTTTTTTTCCCCTTAATCCCATTCTGTTGCTCAAAAGACAGATTTCATATCCTAAGACATGTAATTCATGCTTTTAAATTGGGCATCAAATACTGGTCAATGCAGATTATAGTACACACCTTGGAATCTAAGGATTCATCTTGATTGCCTTCTTCATCTGTAAAGAAATTTTAAGACAATTTCATCATCCTTCTTGTTGGGAAATTACAGGTATTGTTAAAGCACTTGATAAATACAACAAATAATAATCAGACACTTGATAAATACACCTAGAATTATCTAAAGATCGGTTGCATTCAACAACTGCACAGAAAAGATTAGGTAAAAGGAAAGCAGGGGGTTAGATGGAACGGTTCTTCCTCTTTCCCCTGGGAAGGCACTGCTTTCATCTAGTGCCTCATTCAGGTAAAAAGACCAATTACCACCACCACCCTCACCACTACCAAAACGAGACACTTCCTCAGACACCATCCAATTCTTTAGTTCGTATTTATTCTACTACTGAGTTGCTAAACTTAAAAAATAAATCTCTGATTCTGTGGTTCAGGGTTCCACCTATTATTTTCCTCTGCTCAGAATCTGGAGTTATAGGGCTTATTTTAGTGCTGGTGCTGATTAGCATTTTACTGTTCACTGAGACTACTAAAGATGGACACTAACAATTACTATTACGCGACAGAAGAGTTGCCAGACTAAGATATTTAGGATTTGTGTTCTACTTCACTGAAGAGTTAACCAGATAAAAGCAAAAAGTAGCATCATACCATCATGTACTTACTCACATGAGATCTATTTATTAAGAATCAGTATCTTATATTAAATAAACAATGAATCCAGCCCCTGGTTACATCTTTCTTCCAAATTCACATCTATTGCTTTCGCTTTGTCCAATTATGTTAATTTTCTATTATTCTGTGTTTTTGTGCTATTACTTCTATTCTGGCTACTTGTTACTCCTTTTCCTGATCTTATACAAACACACTGAGCACAAATGTCCATATGCTTATGTTTGGTCATTGTATTCCTGGGCAGTTTACAAAAAACAACTGTTAGATGGTCTCCAGGTTTCCTTCTTCTTCTTAAAATGATCTGATTTTATCCAGGAGTCACCTTCAGTTATAAGCTCATAAGCTATATAAGAAATTGACCAGTAGACAAAATGCTATAAAACCATGTGCTTTTTACTAGAAAATTTGGTGTTACAGTTGCCATTAATCTTTACTTCATATGGTTATATCTTAAATATTATTTATAACTTGTAACAAAAATATGCTTTGGAGTTTATATTATCGAAGTAGTGAGCTAACTTTAAGAACCTGGGGTGCCTGGGTGGCTCAGCAGGTTAAAGCATCTGCCTTCGGCTCAGGTCATGATTCCAGGGTCCTGGGATGGAGCCCTGCATTGGGTTTTCTGCTCAGCAGGGAGCCTGCTTCCCTTCCTCTGCCTCTCTGCCTACTTGTGCTCTCTGTCTGTCAAATAAATAAAATCTTAAAAAAAAAAAAAAGAAGTATAACCAATTCATTATGTGTAAAATACACAACACTATTTCATAGTATTTGTTTCTTTTGAATATTTGAGAAAACTAGTCTACTAGTGAGGTTTGCCATATAAGAAAAGTGCTGTCAATTCAAAGAACACTTAAACTATAGTTACTTTCACATTTACTACTTTTAGACTACCTTCCAAATGTTTTATTTCTGATGGGTGGGGAAGAGAAGGGTATAGCATGTATTATCCCACAGTACCTATAACATTTAGGTAGTGATGGCACTTCATTAACAATCATCCTTCATGCTAACTTCTTCACAAGTTTTGCCCAAAGCCCAAATTCTAACACATGGTTCAAATTCCATTCTCAGCAACATTTGGATAAAGGAAAAAAAATTCATCTCTACCATATATCAAAGTTTTATGAGTGGATATGTTTAAATAATCACAAACATTAACTAGTTAATGTATCAAGAGCAGGCATTAAATGTGTAAATGTATATAGTATAACCCCAAACTTTAAATAAGCCAGAGCTCTTAAATTACTAATCACTAAATCATGAAATGTAGTACCTTCTCACAACAGGTCACATATGCAGCAAATAAGTATATAACACAGATACCTATAAGTAAATTTGAAGACATGTACATTTGAGATACTACAAGCTATTACATATTCAAGTAGCAAAATGTGTTTTTAAACTCCAAGAGATGTTGAAACCTGTGACATCACGGTTATTTCACATGAATTGCATCATGCTTCTGTCTCTCTTCTCTTCAAACTAGCAATATATACTAAGGTTACTAGTAAATAAGAGAATTCTTTCTCATTTACTAAATGGGAAAGTCTACTCCAGATGGTAGTCTTAAAGCATAAGCTATTTTCTCTCTCAAACTGATATATCTATTCACATAACACTTTTATAGAAGTTGCTTATAATCTAGAAACTTCTGATATGTATTAGTCAGGTAACAAAGACACTTAAGTTATGCATAAACAAAAATAATAACGCTCTTAGCAGAACACGGACATCAAGAAAAAATGCAAGAGTTCAATGAAGAGTTACAGATTTCTCATTCAACAGTATCACATCCAGACTATAATGGTTTACATTACTTTAGTAATTGTACACGTTCCTTTGAAAAAGACTAATTTTCATCTTTATTATATCAGCCAACCAAACTGCAAAAAGTACCGGGGATATTCTTTCAGGGAAAAGTAATTATCATAAATTCATTTTCCAACTTGTCATGTAAACTAAACAGACTGATAGACCTTCAAACACAGAAGTCCTAAGAGTTTGGTGAAAAGACAGCAGACATCTGCTCTCTGCTTTACCACTAAATCTGTGCAGATCCTACAATACTCCTGATTTTTAATTACTCCAAAATCGAGGCCTGGAGAGCTAAGTTCAAAACCTCACTTCATTACATATTAATTTTATACACGTGGTTCAAAATAGCAAGCTTGGTCAGCCTCCTCTTTCTCAACCTGTCAAAAGAGAATAATACCATCTGTCCTGTTGACTCACAATAATGTTTTAGGGAAGAAAAGAATAATGAAATTAAACATCGTCTGCAATCTGAAATTTACTCTTTGAATATCTAATAGAACTATTACCTGGAATACTTAGTGGTGGACCTAATTTAAAAGATTTTGTAACACGGCATAAAGGGAGAAAAAAGAAAAAGCAAACCATTTGTCTCTTCCTGCTGAAAATAAGAAAACAAGTATTTCTAAGTGAGAAAACATAGAATTTTTCATTACTGAGGAAATGGAGAACTATCTTTTTAACCTTCTCCTTTATTTACTCATAGGAAAAAAGGTATTTTGAATAAAAAGTTATATTTTTATATGCCTTTAAAACAAGATATGAAATAACAGCTACTAACAGTGATAGGATCAAGATTCCCTTTGTTGGCTGATTATACCTGGTAAATATGCAACTTGCTTTGGTAACCAGTAACATTCAAACTTTAAATCCACAAAAAATTATGGTCCAAGACTTGATTTTTAAATAGGAGCAAATCTTTAATAATGGGGCTGACTTCCTGTATACATAAGTAATTTAATGAATAAGAAAAGTCAACTGAAAATCCATGCACTCAATTTCTAAAACTACCTCACACAAGTGTTTTACTACAATTGCACTTGAGCGCAGTAGTGCCTTTATTACCTGTCAGCACATCTCTGTTGCTTTAGTTCTGGCTAAGTATGGATTCTGGCTCCGCCAGAGAAATGCCCTGGCACAGGTGAACTACGATGGAAATCTGAGCAGACATTTTCGAACCCAGTTCTCTGCTTACATCAACACAATCCCAAGATTTAACACTTCAGTACGAGTAATCTATTATAACATCCCAAGAATCCCTATTGTTGATTAAATGACTTCTTCAAGTACCATTTCCACTGATGTGAAGCTCTTAAGCATATGAAATCTAGTTAACAGAATATGCAGGAAAATGTTTGTAGGGCTTTAATTTTCTTTAAATTCTGCAAACTGAATTCAGAGGAATACTCACCGTGTTCTTTAACTAGTCGCTCTTACACGTTAGTGTGAAGAATTATTTGTGAAGCTTAACTACAGATACCCCGACCTGCTCCAGACCTAAAACTGCATGTTTAACAAACTCCTACGAGGACTTCTGATGCAAGTGGTCTATGGCCCATCAGGTACTCTATCGATTACACTCAACAGTTTATTTCATATTTCCTGTGGTCAAATAATTGTTAGCAGTGCTTCAAGAGTTAGGTAGTTTTGGAGATTTGGTCATGAATACAAACCATTACTAAAAAGGGGGAAGGCAGACCTCAAGGCATGATGTTGGCAGTAAAGTAACTAGCATATGCTTGTTGCTTTTGAAATGGTATCTCAAACCACAATATGGATAGAATTTTAGGTTTAGACCTCTTATTTTAGAAACAGAATGACGTTATGGCATTGACTTACAACTAGGACAGATAATTTGGGGATTCAAATAACCATCTGGGAAATTTTCTGTTGGGAAAAAAAAAAAAGTTGACATTTATACCCTGCCTTGTTCCAAAAAAATTTAAAGCCACAGAACAGCTGTTTTGTTAACTAAACTGATTAAAATTCAAAAGCTTTATTGTACTAATTTGTTTCTTTACCAACATTTAGAAACACTAAGTGCTTCTTTATCAACACTCCCAAAACAGAAGTTTTCAGATGTAGGCAGATTAAACTATTAAGAAAGAAAAATACATTTCAGAACCCTAGTATTAAGCCGCTAACTGGAAAATCAACTCAAAAGCACATGAATTTTTATATCTACACAAAACATGAAAATCAGGTGCTATACATTTTAAATTTACAGGGACCTAGATTTCCCTAAAAAAAAAAAAAAAAAAATCCACAAAGTTACTGTCAACAAACATGGGGCAACTCAGAAACACGGTGACAGAGATAAACACCACTTTCTCGGGAATATATCCTAAAAAGGGATTGAGAGTGGACACAGTTACATCAAAAGTCTTCATTTTTAAATAGACCAGGAGATAAGGGGCGCCTCAGGTGTTAAGCAATCCACCAAACCACCGTCAACATTCTGGTTTGATGGACTCGGCTCTGCTCAGTGATAAACCCAGGTGTGTCAACTACTTAATTTACAAATCCCAAGCACGTAATCTGTCTGAGAGTTGAGGAAGTTCCAGTAAGGCTCAGGTGTCACTGTGGAGCTAAGCCAGCTATCCGGATTTATTCCCCAAGAGTCAATTCCTCACTCGCAAGGAGTCGCGTAAAGTTTGTTAAGTGAGGAGAGGTGTGGGCAGGGTGACCGCCCTTTCCCTTCCTCCCCTCTCTAGCTCCCTAAACACCCGCTCTATCCCAGGCCAGCCAAAGCCCGAGGAATGACAGCGAGAGGCTAGTGCGACGTGTGACCAGAGAGAGTGGAGTCTCCAGCTTGAGCCCCCACGGCCCTGCCCCGGGATGGAGGCCGGGGGGGCGGTGGCTCCCGGCCTCCAGTCCGAGGGAGCGGATACTGACCCGAGGACGCCGAGGCCGAGCCCAGCAGCACCGCACAGAGCAGCAGCGTCAGCCCAACTCGGACCCGCATCCTGCTCCCGCGGCCGCTGCCACCCCCTGGAGCTGTCGCTTTCGCCTCTGCCACCACCGACTCAGCCACCGCCGCCGCCTCGCCGCTGCTCTTCCTGCTCTGGTCTCCTTCCTCCGCCCCTTCCCAGGCCTCCCTGCCCTAGAGCGGAGCCAATCCCCGCCCGCCGCCTCGGGCTCTGTGCCCAATCGCCGCAGTCTTCCCGCCCACCTTATTGCCCCGCCCCCGGGGTCATACATTGACCAATAATTTTGCGAGATTCCCACACCGGCTTTCCCGGTTGGACCACGGCCTCACGACATGGCCCCAGCTAATTGGTAGATCCTGGGTTCAACCATCCCGGAATCAGGGCGTGAGTCCAGGGCCGGGAAGAAAAGAAAGTCACCCAGGACTACAATTCCCACAATACACTTCATGGGCCTCTTTCGAAGTGTGCTCTCGGAAAACGCAACCCATTATGGAGCAAGATTTAAAAGTGCAGGTGGGTGTTGAAGTTAAGAGAGCTTACCGAGTAACACCTGGGCTAGACGTTAGCTCAAGGCCACGAACCCACAGGGTGTTTTGTTTGTTTGTTTGTTTGAGCCAGCATGTATAAGAAACACACTTTATAAGGTTAAGCGTTTGTAATGTGTTAAGCTGTTCTTCCTCTTTGTTTTATTTAGAAAATTTGAATTGGACACATCTGAGAGTTAACTTAGGAAAAGTAGAACAGCTAGACCGAGTTCGAAGTATTTTGTTGAACTTAGATAAAACAGTGCCATATATAGGGAAACCGGGATGGAACTCACTACCCCTCTTCCTTTCCCTGACAAAACAAATGGAAAGAAACCCCATTCAGTGCAGATCATTTCAATGCTAGTAGTCAGTTTTAGGAGGGCCACCAGGTAATAATCATCTGGGAAACGTGCTAACAGCCTTTGCAAAAAGCCTTTCAAACCCTTGTCCTTATCCCTCTCTTTTTTGTGAGTTACACTGTTTTCTTCCTCCTGAGTTCAGGAGGCTGGAGTGGTGTATTTGGAGACAAAGGTGAGGGTGATTGCACTGCAGACGACGAAATAGCCTTGTGTATCAAGTACCAACTCCAGGCATGTTCCCACTGGGTAGCAGGGCAGTAGCTTGTGTTCCTGCCCATTCATCAAATTGTGTCATTCTGTTTTCCCTAGCATCCACCCACCGTCAGCTTGGTCCTGGAACTGAGTTGAACTCAGTCCTCAGGTCCCTTGAGGTCAGGTTTCTGGGCAAGTCCACCCTAGCCACATATCTCAATACCTCCAGGCATTTTTTCCCCATTTTTTAATTTTTTATTTTATTATTATTTTTTTTATTTGACAGACAGAGATCACAAGTAGGCAGAGAGGCAGGTAGATAGAGAGAGGGGGAAGCAGGCTTCCTGCTGAGCAGAGAGCCTGATGTGGGGGCTCAATCGCAGGACCCTGGGATAATGACCTGAACTGAACACAGAGGCTTTAACCCATTGAGCCACCCAGGTGCCCTTCCATTTTTTTTTTTTTTTAAATAAAAATCTTCTTTTCCAGGATAAGGATAAAAAACTGTTAAACCAGACCCCCCTAAAAAAAAAAAAAAAACAACAACAACCCAAAATACTAACTGCTGTTCCACATTGACATCAGAGGAGATGAAGTAAATTATTGTCCTATTATTCTCCTGCGACCTCCTCGGCACTGATCTCTGTTTCTGTTACTAACAGTGTTTCCTCAGAGTTCCTCTGATTTTAAATCATAGAGTAAATTCTGGTATATTTTCCTCCCTTTTTCATCTTATCAATCATCACATCCTAACAATTTGAGCTATGTGGTTACTGTTTAATTATTATTATTATTTAAAGATTTTGTTTTTTAAGCAAACTCTATACCCAACATGGGGCTCGAATTCACAACCCCGAGATTAAGAGTTGCATGTTTGCGGCTCTTGGGTGGCTCATTCAGTTAAGTGTCTGCCTTGGGCTTAGGTCATGATCGTGGGGTCCTGGGGTGGAACCTCAAGTCAGGCTCTCTACTCAGCAGGGAGTCTGTTTCTCCCTCTCCCTCTGCCACTCCTCCGCTTATATTCTCTCTCTCTGTCAAATAAATAGGTAAAATCTTAAAAAAGAAAAAGAAAAAAAAAGAGTTACATGCTCTACTGGCTGAGCCAGCCAGGTAACATTGTCATTGTGACCATTTTTGTCTTTCTCATTGAAAACTTGCCTATTGGGGATCTCACTTTCCCTTACCTTACCTGGTGCACCTGAGTTCTAGCAATATTCATCAACATCACTCTCTTTTCAACTCTCAAGGCAACCATAGAGCCAGATTAATTTTGCTTTTAAAAGTAAATTTCAATTCAATTCAAATTAAATTAAAATTCGTATTTAAAAATTTTCTTAGAATCAAAAAGTGTTTGAACCTCTACTGACAAAACAGGAACTTGGGCTGGCAGTTATACTTTCTTGGGGAAGTTTCTGCCTTCTACAAGAGAAGCAGCTATGATCTGATTGATAGACTAGGGAATGTTCACTGCTTGGGACTTGGGTTCCCTTTTCATCTTTTTCTTTCCTAAGTGCTTCTTAAATTTAAGGCCCCATGCTAAGTGCTGCATGAACACATTTCTGATTTCCACATGAACAAACTCTTGTCATAGGCTCCTTTACCCTCTCCCTACTGCCCTTGCTTCTTTTGAACCACAACCATGGCATCCTTCCCACTTTCACTTGTGTTTCATCTTGGCTCAGCCTCTTCTCTGACCAGGCCAGTTCTCATTACTCTTTATTTCTTTAAGTATTTACAGGACATTCACAAACTTGCCTTTTAAAATTATTTATTTATTTATTTGACAGAGAGAGAGAGAGAGAAAGATCACAAGTAGGCATAGAGGCAGGCAGAGGCGGGAGGGAAACAGGCTCCCTGCTGGGCAGAGAGCCTGATGTGGGGCTCCATCCCAGGACCCTGGGATCATGACCTGAGCCGAAAGCAGAGGCTTTAACCCACTGAGCCATCCAGGCGCCCCCAAACTTCCCTTTTAGGTGGGATGCAAACTTTCAGTGGCCAGAGATGATTATATAATTCAATATATAGGTATATAGCATTGGACTTGCCATCTATTAGCACTAGATAATTTTTGGCATTTGATAGATATGCCTTACTTACGAAGTATTTTAATAATAAGATTTTGAAAGTACTTGCTATCTGTTATAAGTTTAGTCCTTTTAAAAAATTTTTTTTTATTTATTGAGAGAGAGAGAGTGAGAACAGAGGAAGGAGGGAGAGGGAGAATCACAAGCAGACTCTGCTGAGCATGAAGCCCAATGTGGAGCTTGATCTCATGATCCTGAGATCACAACCTGAGGAAAAATCAAGAGTCAAATGCTTAGGGACACCTGGGTGGCTCAGTCTCTTGTGTGTCTGCCTTCAGCTCAGGTCACAATCCTGGGGTCCAGGGATTGAGCCCTGCATTGGGCTCCTTGCTCCACGGGGAGCCTGCTTCTCCCTCTGCCTGTTGCTCCCCCTGCTTTTTCTCTCTGCCCCACTCTGTTCAATAAATAAATAAAATCTTAAAAAAAAAAGACACTTAACCGCCTGGGCCACCCAGGTACCCCAAGTTATAAGTTTAATCTTAAGATATTTTATAGGGAAATATTAAGGAACATTTGCATCCCTAGTATACAGGAAATTTACTTCACTCTTCTGTGCCTCTGTAAAATAAGTATATTAATAATATTCTCTTCACCAGGTGTGTTCTGAGGTTCATATCGCAGAAGAGATAGGGAAGAAAAAAGTACTTCTTTAATTATAGAATGTTCTACAAATATTATTTCTTATTGATTGCTTGGTTGAAGCAAAGACGGAACTCAAAATAGTAGATTGTATAGAGACTAATAGAATTAGTTTTATTCCCTTAATATGAAAAGGTTTTAGAGCTGCTAGACTTATTGTCTTTAACCAACAACGAGTAATTGATATCTTATGAGAATATTCATAGGACCGTGACTTTTTGGGGAAATTCCAAGTCTCCAAAGCTGGTCTAGAACATGGTGTGGGAAAACCAGATTTATTTTTTCAGCCTGCTAGGTTGCATGATGATTAAATAGCAAAAAGGTTGTGAGTTCTGCATGGCCTTTTCTAGTCCAGGCGTACGTTCCTCATGATTCCTGCCAACATTCCCAGTTCAACTTCTGTACTGACTGTACTTGTACAAAATGTTAATATTATTTATTAATTCATAGTCCTCTTCAATATTTGCTCAGCTGTCTGTATTCTGTTTAACTTGTCCATATCAGTGTTCTGGGTCACTGTCATAGACTTCCAAGTTGCAGAAAACCTGTTTCCTCTGCATTACAACACAGCATAGGCCTCCATGGAAGTAGATTATAAGTGCTTCTTCATGCAGATGACACTGAGGTGACCTTATTCCATTGACAGGAGTCAAGCAACCAGCACCTACTGAGAACCTCCTGAATATGGACATAAATCCAGTTTGCTTTTCGCTTAAGGTTGGTAAGATAATCCCCAGAGCCTTTTCCTGAGAATGCAGTGATTGTCACTAACTCTAGTCAAGTATATCCTTTCCTGTGCTATTCTTAGGCATCTATTCGGTTGGCCATGTGCACAGGCTGTCAGCACTTGTACCAATGTATCTGCCAGGGCAGGATTAAGGAGAGACAAGGAGCAGGATATTTCCCCCTTTAGAACTTAGAGAAGAATGTACTTTCTTTGATATAGATGAGGTACATTAAAGTACTTGTTTTTGTGTTTATATCTCACAGATAAATGAAAATTGAAAGCCTTGCACTGTATCATGAGATAGAACCTGGCAACTCTTCATGCATATTCTCTGCTCCTTGAGGAAATGGACCATGACTTTATACTTCATTGTATTAAGTATAATTCGAGGATTGTAAAGAGCAGGTACATCATTAGTAATCAAATAAGCTTGGAATGCACATGTAACTTTGCATAATTATAATTGTCATAAAGGTCAGAGTACAGATCCCAACCGCAGAGCACAGGATTCAAAATACCTAAGCTTGGAGCTGGTGGAATAGGCGTGGTGTGTGTGTTCAGGCTCTACCAAGTTTCATTGGTAGAAATGACATTTACTTTGGAGGTGTATAGCCTTTCTACACAGAGTGGAATGCCAGGTAAAAGGAAAGGCCAGGATACCTTTATACCATGAATAAATCGACAGGCATCTTTTGGTTTAATTTTTTCATAGATTTGTTAACTGCCACTTCTGGAGAAAGACTGGATTAAAACTGGATTTCAGTAAGAACTTAAGTGAACCTTATAAGGTGGAGATAAACAGTTTAGAGCTCCCATTAAATTCAGAATACTTAACTCTTGAGTAGATGGCAGTGTGTTCAATCGGTGAATGTTGGGTTAAGAACAGTACAGTCTGGGGCACCTGGGTGGCTCAGTCGGTTAAGTGTCTGCCTTCAGCTCAGATCATGATCCCAGGTCTGGGATCAAGCCCCACATTGGGCTCTCTGCTTGGTGGGGAGCCTGCTTCTCCCTCTCCCTCTCCCTCTGCCTCTGCTCTGTCTACTTGTATGTTCTCTCTCTCTCTCTCTGTCAAATAAATAAATTAAAAAAAAAAAGAACATTATAATCATAGATTAGCCGTTACTTTTTCCTTCCTTCAACAAATATTTTCTGGGCACTGTTAATGCCCTTCAGCCAAAGGCCACCAAGGACACACCTGTAGTTGAACACATTAGGTTTTGTACTTTCTGCAAGGAGGAAGAATACCACATTCCATGTCTCAGGAAGGGACCTTTAGAAAGAACCGAGTGTAGAATTTGGGCTTTTGGTTGGTAATTGGTGGGAGGATCCAGGGAAGCTGGGTTTGCTTTAGATTGGATGCTCTTAGAAATACCCCCAATTTCCATGATTTCATAGAAATCCATCAGTAAACCTCACCTCAAAGGAGAGGAGACTACAATGAAGACAAAGCTATCATTGGTGAAGAAACAGTAGCTACTTATTCTATTTTTATTTTTTTATTTTTTAATTAAAGATTTGTTATTTGACAGAGAATACAAGTAGGCAGAGAGGCAGACAGAGAGAGAGGAGGAAGCAGGCTCCCTGCTGAGCAGAGAGCCCAATGCATGCTTGATCCTACGACCCTGGGATCATGACCCGAGCTGAAGGCAGAGGCTTTAACACACTGAGCCACCCAGGTGCCCCAGTAGCTACTTATTTTAGCCAAGAGAGGAAGTGTTTGGTATTTCGTGAGTGGCACAGGGAACTTGTTTCTGTTTGTGCTTAAATAAAATTGTGAAATGGTTTGCTTTGTCTCAGAGTAACCTGTATGTGGTTGGTATTCTGAGATTATTTAAGTCCAAGAGGGGAATCACATGGCCTGGTTTTGAGTGCCAAACCAGCTCCTGACTGTCAGGGGCTGCTCTTTGTGTTTCTGTCTCCGCAAACAACTGGGAGGCACACTAGGTTCTTGGTGCCGGGGATTCAGCAATCGATAAAACAGACAAAAATCATAGAGTATTCATTCTAGCCAGGGGCAAAAGAGAATAAAATAAATAAGTAAATGATAATTTATTGGAAAGTGTCAAGTACTAGAGAGAAGAAACTATCAAGGAAGGGGAATAGGGTAATGGTGGGTAGGTGGGGACTGCCATTTCAATTTAAAGCAGGGAGGTCAGGGAAGGCTTCCCTGTAGAGTTCATATTTGAGCAGAGACTTATAGTGATGAGGAATGAGCTGTGGAGATGTGGGAGTGGATCTAGTCTTTGTGACAGGTATAGGGTGATATCTCATTGGGATTTTGATTTGCATAATATCTGAAAGAAATATAACACTGTAGGTTAATTACACTTCAATTAAAAAATTAAAACATGTGGGTGTGAAGAGCCTTCCAGGAATAACGAGCAGCCCCAGTGATGGTTCCAAGGCAAGAGCAGGTCTGTGATACTCCAGGAACAGCAAAGAGCCCTGTGGATGCTGAAGTGGGTGAGGGAGGAGATGACGGGAGAGAGGGAACAGGGCATGTCAGAGAAGTATCTGGGGCCAGATGGTTTAGGGAATTTAAGGTCAATATTTAGGGGTAGTCAGAATGCTACTTCTTATGACTCTGATACTGGCTATCTTGAAGTGTGGCTTAGATAATTGCCCAGAGCCTTCCCTTCGCCTGCACGAGAATGAGCAAATAATTGCATAAACCTCTTTATTAATAGTTTGGATATAATAAAGTAACCAGTTAAAACAATTTTACTCAAAAGTTTGATTCAGTGGAATTTCACACCACTGGTTAGAAATTCAGATTGTTAAGTGCAAAGTTGAGTCGGTAAGATCCTAAGAGAAGGATCCTCAAATAAGGATCCTCAAAATATTCAAACAATATTATCGTAAATACAAGTCACTTGGAAGTAAGTTTGATGCAAACATTTTGATGCAAAATGGGGGTGCTGATCATTTCCTATTCTCGAATAGGCTTCCACATATGCCATGTTGATTTCATATAAATCGAACTAGAAGGGCTGCATTGACAAAAAAGAAATATATGTGTTATATATCTATTAAAATATACGTTAATAAGTACATATTTCATATATGCATGAAAAGTTTGTGTATATACTGGCACACATGAATTAAAACAACTGAGAAAATTTGTAGGCACGACGCTCCTTTATCCCTACATGTGTTAGTATTTCCTGAAAACAAGGAATTCTCTAACTTAGACACAGAACTGTTATCAAAGTTAGAAAGTTAACACTGATTCAGTACTGTCATCTATAGACTTCATTCATATTGTGCCAATTTGCCACAATGATGTCCTTTTTAACAGTAGAAAATCCAAGATCATCGGGTCCATACAGTCTGTCCCATCTCATTAGTGTCCTTTAATTTGGAATAGTTCCTGAAGGTGTGTGTGCATTTGTGTTTCCGAACTTCTTGATACCAATAATTTTTAAGTGTATAAACAAGTTATTTCATAGAATGTACCCTAATGTCAGTTGGTGTCATGATTAGTTTTGGGTTATGCACATATGGTGAGACCATCACAGAAATGATGCTGAATTCTTCTAAGGGGATCATGTCAGGAGCCAAATGCTATTGGTTATTCCAAATCCTGGCAATGATAATGTTGCCCAGTTGGCTAAAGAGGGATTTCCACTGCATTGACTTTTGTAATTAAAATGTTAGTTATGCTAATTAATATATGTTAATATAATAATTAATATGAAAAAGGTACTGTGAGATTGTGTAAGTATCTCATTATTCCTTAAACATTCACCCACTAGTTTTACCATGTATATTCATGATTCTTGCCTGAATCAATAATTACTATGACAGCTGCTAATTGGTGATCTTCTAATTCTTATCATTCCTTCTACATTTATTAATTAGCTTTCTAATGCAGGCAGAGCTTTTTCTTATTTATTTATGCATTTAATTGATTAATTTACATTGTTAGAGACTCAGGTGTTCTTTACTCGATAGCTTATAAAAATCCTTACTATCATTATTATTTTGATGCTCAGATTATCTCAGATTTAGCCAGGGCGTGCCTCTTCAAACTGACTCCTATATCTTTTTGAGCACATCCTTACATTTTTGCACTATGTATATTTGTTTTGCTTTCCCTGATCTGGTCCTGAATCAGCCGTTTCTCCGAGTAGGTCTGCTTTCTTTCAGTGGAGAATGGTGTTTGTATTCCAGGAGTACTCATTACTACTGAGGTGTTAATGTTTCTGAAGTCTCTTAGGAGACGGAGCTAGGAAGTGTGTGTGTGTATGTGTATGTGTGCACATATGTTTGTGTATATATATGAATGCATACACATTCCTAATACACATATACATAACTACACATATCTATACCCATTTCTAAATCTAATTATCTCTTTCTGTATATAGAAATCGCTGAGAAAAGGAATGAATGAGCCATAGAGAAAATAGGAGAAAATATTTGCAATCCATATATTTTAAAGGGAACTTATGTCCAAAATTTATGAAGAACTCAATAATAAACACATAATGTGTTATTTAAAACTATGCAGGCTATCAGCATAGACATAAAATAAAGATGAATTAAGTAACATGAATAACATAAATATGATGTAATATGTAAGTATATTAATATAATAAATAAAACCATAAAATACTGTAATAAATATACAAATACAATGAAACACAATAATAAAAATACCAAAAAAATGGAAAAGATTTGAACCTACCCTTGCAAGGAAAATAGGTAAGTAGAAAATAAGCACATGAAAAGGTGTTCAACATCTTTCGTCACCAAGGAACTGTAAATTAAAATCACAACAAAATGTCCCTTACTTCCACCATAACGGCTAAACTTTGACAGATGTTGGTGAGGATGTAGAGCAGTTGGTAGGGCTATAAAAGGGTATAACTGTTGAATAAAATTCTTAGCCATAGTTCTTGTACATGTAAACACATACCTACCCTCTAATCTAATGTTCTCATTCTTAAGTACTTGCTCAGGAGAGATGAAATCATGTGTACACAAAATGTCTTCTGTTATAATGTTCACAGTGGCTAAATTCAAAATAGGGAAGATCTTAGAAAAACTTGAAGTGGGGAACCTGGGTGGCTCAGTGGGTTAAAGACTCTGCTTTCGGCTCAGGTCATGATCCCAGGGTCCTGGGATCGAGTCCCGCATCGGGCTCTCTGCTCAGCAGGGAGCCTGCTTCCTCCTCTTTCTCTGCCTGCCTCTCTGCCTACTTGTGATCTGTCTGTCAAATAAATAAATAAAATCTTAAAAAAAAAAAGAAAAACTTGAAGTGTTCACCTTGCAGTGAATGGATAAACAATGGAGTACCACTTGGCCACAAAAAGGAGTTACTGATATGTGCATATCATGCATGATTCTCCAAAACATTATGCTGAGTGAAAGAAACCAGACCCCAAAGAGCACGTCTCTTATGATTCCATTCCATGGATTCTCATCTCATTATTCTCTGGTGTTATCCAAAGGAGTCCTAGATGTAATCATATGCATTCTTGCAAGAGGGAGGCAGGAAGGTCAGAGTGAGAAAGAGAAGATTTGATGATGGAGGCAGGGCTTGGAGTGATGCTGTTACTAAAAGGGGACCATGAGCCAAAGAAGATAGCCTCTAGAAGCTGGGAACCGCAAAGAATGGATTCTCCCCTGGAGCCTCCAGGAGGAACACAGCCCTGCCAACTTCTTGATTTTAGTCCTGTAAGGTCCATTTTTGGACTTCTGACATTCAAACTATAAGATGATACATTTGTGTGGTTTTAAGCCACTAAGTTTGTAATAAGCAGTGATAGGAAACTAAGATATATCAGCATAATATACTTCATTTTATTGCATTTCACGGGTACTGCGTTTTTTACAAGGCTTATGGCAATCCAGCATGGATCAAGTTTATTGGCACCATTTTCCCAACAGCATTTGCTCACTTTGGGTCTCTGTGTCACATTTTAGTAATCCTCACAATATTTCAAACTTTTTCATTGTGCACTCACAGTGTGCATCTTGTATTTGTTACAGTGGTCTCTGATCAGTGACCATGTCTCGCCAAACCTCAGGGCTGGTTGGCATCCTTAACAAGAAAAGATTTTAAAATTAAGGTTTGTACATTTTTTTCACAACATATGCCATTGCACACTTAGTAGATTCTAGTATAGTGTAAACAGAATTTATAGGCACTGTGAAACCAAAAAATTCATTTGACTCACTTTATTGCAGTGTTTGCTTTATTGTGATATTCCCTTCATTGCAGTGTTCTGGAACCAAAACTGCAATATGCCTGGACTTCATTTTTGGAAAAAAGTATTTAAAAATGCACTTAAGTGAGCAGTCCCATGTGCTACAAAAATAAATAAGCAAACAATTAAAAAATGTTAAAAAAAAAAAAAAAGGCCGTGTCGTGGAACAGACCTGGGCCCTACTGTGGATAGTGCCCTCTGCCTGTTTAGTGGTTCAGTAGCATAGAAGCGTTGGCAAGTTCTGTAACAACCCTGAGGTTCAGTTTCTTAATCTACAAAATCAGGATCATTAAACCTGGCTTACCTCTCAGAACTGTCACGAAGATTAAAAGCAATAAAGTAAGAAAGCAGTCTACCAACAAAAGACTGCACGGTAAAACCTCATTATGATGCTGGACTTTTATCCAGCATCAGTGCATACATGACCGAGTTAGTAGGGCAGCTTGAATACTGCCCTTCGTGTGAAAGATAACTCCAGGAGAGGGGTGAAGGTCATCTGCAGAGCTTATCAGACTGTCCTTGTTCATTATTTTAAAAATAACTTTATTTTGAAATAGTCTAAGACTCAGAAGTTGCAAAAATGTGTTCCCGTTCTTGTCAAAGAGTTGACAGCCTAGTTCTTTCTATTTATTGCGCTCTGCCTGGTGTTCTGGAAATTTCTTCGATTTACTGAGTTCTAATGGTAAGAACTCAGCTCTCTGTGCACTCACAATGTGCCTAGCACTGTGTCAGCACCTCATATATGTCCTTGTCATGTAAGCCTCGATCAGTAATAACAAAGGAGATGCTTTAGTTATTCCTATTTTTGTGGGCAAAGAAACCAAGGCATAGACATGTTCAGAAAGTTGCCCTGGTCTGCAGCTCAGAACGTGGGTCCAGTATTTCAGCCTGGCACCTGGCTTCAGGGCCGAGCATAGAAGTGTAGGAGGAAGTCCATCCTTGCATCACAGAATAACTCAGAGACATTTCTATTATTTCACACAATGTGCATGCAGGGGGAAGTGTATGTATACACCTGAGGGAGGGATTCTTATGCTGAGTCAGGAAATAAAGGCAAAACAGGATTTATGACAAAGAAAGAGAAGGGAAAAAGAAGCTGGAGACTGGAAACAGTGAGCATTTTTAGCAATTTTTTTAAAAGACTCATTAGCTGGCAACTAAGAAGGTCAACCTGGGAATTTTGTTCTTGAGCGGTCCTTCTAAAGGTCAAACAACTTTTCCCATTTTTTATTGATTCTCCATAGAACTTTGGGAGGTTATCTGGCCAGCATGAGAGACAGGTGCCCCCATTAAAAGGCCAGATTCCTTTTGTCAATTCCTCCTCATTAATTGGCCAGATCATCACCATTTCCCTCTTAACAGAATTTCTCATTTGTCAGGCTCAAGGACTGAGTTCATTATTTAATAACAATTGAATTTATTTTGAAGTCCTGGCGATTCATGTCGCTTAATGTTTCCTAGAAGTTCTGCTACCATTCTATTTCTGTGGTCACTATCCTGGTCGTAGCCCTCATAACTCCATGTCCTATAAACTTGATGAGATCATCGTCAGACTCATTTTCCTCAATCTGTCCGGCTCAAGAAGTCACAAGGATTTCCTATAACCTTGGGCAGTGAAATCCAGCTCCCTTGCGTGGCCATCAAGCATCTTTCCCCCTCCTCTCCTCTCCATCTCCAATTCTATTTTTTCCTTTCCCCCTAATACATTTGTATATGAGTCAGCTCAGGCTGCCTTAACAAAACACCACAGACCGGGGTGGGGGGGGTTGGACAACAGGAATTTATTTCTTTCAGTTCTGAAAGCTAGAAGCCTGAGATCAGGGTGCCAGTGTGGTCAGACTCCAGTGACAGCTTTCTTGCAGACAGCTACCTTTTGCTGGGTCCTGTGTCCATGGCAGTGAGAGAGAGAGTGGGCATGCTGTTGAGTTCTGGTAACCCCACCAAAGGGCTCCGTCCTTATGACCCCATTTGCCAGGAGAGTACCATCTCCAAATACCATCACGTGGGAGGTGAGGGCTTCCACACGTGAATTTGGGAGGGGGGGCACGATTCAGTCTGTAGAAACATTTATTCCGTTTCAGATGCTCATATTATTTGCTTTAATCCTGCTGGTTCCTTCCCTCCAGTTGGACTGCTTGCTTTTATGGTCTGATAATCTTCCTTTTCAAAACCCAATCCTGAATTCTAAGAAGCACAGTTTTAGTTTAATCCTTCTTTTGTTGGACTTTCTCCCTTTTCATAAAATATTCCTTTGTGCCATTTTAGTTTATATATATTTGATCTTAGCGTTTTTGCTATGTATTTTTATTCTAAAATTACAATTGGGTTGTAGTGAGGCAAGTGCCATGTTTTGAAGAATGAGTACTGCTATAAAGAGAATCTCTTTATTATGAAAAGATTCTGGCAGTCTAACTGGTGGGCTGCCTGTCTATAGCAACTATATGACTCCATTATAAGCAAGACAGGGGAGAAAGCACAGTAACCGTGAGTTGATTGTGGCAAGATTTAGAATCATAGGTTTTTCAAGCCTTTATCTGTCATATTACATGTTTGAAAGCCTCATGCCTTGAGAAGGGACTTGTTTAAGATCATGTAGGTAGGTAATGGTGATATAGACCCAGATCTCTTGGTTTCCATTCTACAGTTTGTGTATTCAAATGTAATTTTTCAAAGGCGACCAAGTTAGATCTATTAGTTTTCTGTTGCTGCTTAACAAACTATGACAAATTTAGCAGCTTAAGACACACATTTATTATCCCATAGTTTCCATGTGTGAGGAGTCTCAGCACGGTGGAAATGAGTCCTCTGCTTAGGGTGTCTCAATGCTGCAGCTAAGGTGTTTGAGAGCTGGGGGTCCTCCTCCAGGCTCATGTAAATATTGGCAGAATACGTTTCCTTGAAGCTGTGAAACTCATGGCAACAAACTCATTGGTTCTTCAAGGCCCACAAGAGAGAGGGAGGATGTTGTTTCAAATCTCTGGACGGTAAATCTTTTAAATGGCTTACCTGATTAGGTCAGGTCCTTCCGGGATAATCTCCCTTTTCATTAACTCAGAGGCAACTGATTAGGGACCTCATATTTGAAAGAATCTCTTTACTTTTGTCCTATAATGTAACCTAATCATGGAAGGGACAGAGGTCATATTTGAAGTTCTCACCCACACTGTAGGTCAGATGGTTATACTGGGTATGTACATTGTGTTAATTTTTAAAAATTAAGAAAAGCAGAAACAGGAAAAACAAAGTCATTTCTAGTTTGGCTTTCTGAATAAAACACCACGGATGTATTTCTTTCTAGGCATTTGTTCTTGTTGCTGTTCCATACTTCCCTTGGGTTGTTATTTTTTTTTTCTCATACGTTAAAAATAGAGGCATACAGTGTATATAACTAAATTTGATACTTTATTCATTTAGTTTTATTTTGTAAGAGTCTTTACATGTTGTTATATATCACCCCTACAGACATACTTTTTCCCTTTACTGACCATGTCTTTTCAGTGGGGGGGAATGGAAAATGTAGATAAGCAAAAAGGGAAAGCAAATCAACTCAAATTGTAATATTCAGAATTAAACTTCAGTAACATTTTATGTTACATACTTCCAGATTTTTTGGTCTGGGTCTGAATATATGAGTATACTCATATATGTTTTAAGGTGGAGAAAATTTTTTTGCCTTATGTCTCAGCACTCAAATTTCCCTTTGGGGGGGGTGATGTCACATTATTTAAGAAAAATATTCTGGGAAAAAAAAGGAAAAATATTCTGATAATTCCTTGGGGCTTAAGATGAGACCCTGAGTTTCAGGATATTGGATGGTGTCAAGATTTCAGAGAAAGAGGAGGCTGCTCTGAAGGAGAGGAGCAGAATCTGGAGCTCCCAGGAGACATGGGAGGTGGGAGCGAAGGGCTAAGGGAGGGAGGGAGGAGAGGCAGAGAGGTGATTATATGCTGCTGGACACTGTGTGATGTGACCGCCAGTGTCCCGTTCCCCGGCTCAGCTTTTAATACAACTGCTAAAATTTTTGAATTCTTAGTGTGAAGGATTTGTTGATGCAATGCAGGGTTTCTCAGCCTTGGAACTATTGACATGTGGGGCTGGATAATCCTTTGTTGCACTGGAGAGTGTCAGCAGCATCCCTGACCTCTACTGGCTGGATGTGGATGGCAGCCCACTCTCCAGCTGCGACAACTAAAACTATCTCTAGACATTGCCAAACATCCCTGGGGAGCAAAATCAGCCCCGGTTAAAAGCCACGGTTGTAATGGAAATGGTAGAAAGGGCTACATGTTGTGTTAGGTAATTATGTCGAGTTTGTAATATGCCAGCATGGCTAGGCTGAACTGCATTCTCCAGAGGCTCCTTTCCTGGATGTTTCTGGTCCAGGTGTGTTTCTGGTCACCCTCCTGGTGCAAAGAGGCAGCTGGACTCGCAACGGCTCTACTCTCCTGAAATCCTTCAGCGTCTCCACCGCTAGGCGCCTTGAGCTTCATGGAGAAGGGCTCTGGTTTCTGGAGGATGCCACTGTCATTGTATTAGTTTGCCAGGGTAGCAAAATACCAGACTGGGTGGCTTAAGCAACAGAGATTTATTTTTCTCACAGTTCTGAAGGTTAGAAGTCTGGAGTCAAAGTGTTGGTGGGGTTGCTTTCTTCTGAACCCCTCTCCGTGCCCGGTGCATGGCATCTTTTCTCTGTCTTCACATCATCTTCCCTTGGTGTGTGTGTAAGGACCCTAATTTCTTCTTCTCATAGAGCTACCAGACGTATGGGATTAGGGCACACCCTAATGAGTAATTTTAATTTAATTATCTTGTTAAAGACATTATCTCCAAATACGGTCATATGCTGAGGTGCTAGGATGTATTAGTCGGGGTTCTCTGGAAATGGAAAAACAACCGATAAGAGACACACACACACACACACACACACACATAAAATATATAGTATAATGTATAAGTAGGATATAAGTGTATATATGTATAGATACATATGTACGCATACCTATATATATACTTATAGATATTTCTTATTTATATTGGTTATAATATAATTACATTATAATAAAATATTATATTATTTATATTTTGTATAGGATAATTTATATATAATAAAAGGAGATATGTTATTAGGAATCAGCTTATCCAGTTATGGAGTTTGAGAAGAATCTGACCCCTGGAAGCTAGAGATCCAGGAAAGGCAAGAGCGTAATTATAGTCTAAGTCTAAAGGCCTGAGAACTAGGGGAGCTGCTCCATGGGCTAAATCTCCGTTCAAGAGCAGGAGAAGACTGATGTTCCAGCTCAAGCAGACAGGCAGGAAGAGAATTTGTCTCTTCCACTTTTCGTTCTGTTCAGGCCCTCAGCAGATTGGATGTGCCCACCCAATCTGGTGTGTGTGGGGGGTCCATTTACTTTGCTGAGTCGACCCATTCAAGTGCTAACCCTGTCCTAAAACAACCACACAGAACTATCCATGAATAATGTTTAATCTGGGCAACCTGTGACCCAGTCAAGTGGATACATAAAATTAACTGTCAAGTGGGAATGAGGCTTTTAACGTATGAATTTGGGGGTAACACAGTCCAGCCCATAGCAGTGATCAAAGTCAGAGGCCATAAGAACTGACGCGGGTTTAGCCTGTTGTTGTGGACCCCAGCTCATTTGTGTGGGCTCCAGCCCACCCTTCTTTCCCCATTTTACTCCATTTTCCCTTCCTGCCCGTCTGCCCTTTGGACGGCATGTTCTAACATCAGGTGCAAAGACAGAGTATTTAATCAACTCCCACGGTCGTGTAAGATCAGACCTCTGTAACAAATTCCTACAATATATGTAAATACCCAGTTTGAAATCTGCCTCTCTGATTGAACCCGGACTGATAACAGCCGGACAGAGGCAGAACACCAGGGGGAAGAGCCTGAGGGGTGGGGAGGCCAAAGGGAACTAAATGCGGATCCATCTCTCCCTGCCACCTCTCGTGTTTCTTCTTGAACATGGGGGGAAACTGCACACTGCACCAGGGTAGACAATTAGAGGGGTCATAGACATTATTATTATTTTGTTGTTGTTGTTATTGTTAGAGAGAGAGAGAGCAAGAGCAGGGGAAGGGGCAGAGGGAGAAGGAAAGAATCTTCAGCAGGCTCCAAACTCAGCAGGGAGCCCAACATGGGACTTGATCTCACAACCCTGAGATCATGACTTGAGCCAAAATCAAGAGTCAGACACTTAACCAACTGAGTCACCCAGGCGCCCCTCCCTTTTTACTTAGAGTCGGGGTTATAGTCTTTTAAAGTATGAATTGATGCAGTATTTTTTCACCTGCTAAGAACAGCTGTCTTTCTTCTTCATTTGGTAGCTAAAGGAAAGGGCATCCGTAGCTGTGGCAACCATTTATAGGGTGAGACAAAGATGCCAAGGTCATGATTTCTAAGGCAGGGTGGGTTTTGATGTGGCACAGAGAAAAGAATTTATTTTCCTATTCTGGAATAGGACAGAAGAGAGTGGTAACAGGGGCCCCTAACTGCTGCAGCAGAACTGGTGAGTGGCCCTGAGGAGAGGAGGAAGAGTGCTCCCCGTGACCCCATTCTCCCTCTCCCCACACAGACCTGTCCTGGTGCCATGTGTGCCTGTGTGGGGTGGGTTACTGGCAGGCATGAGGGATGTCCAGGAACAGGAGAAAAATTCCTTCCTTGAGTTGAAGGGTTTGAAATGCAGACATTTTTGTGCCTTGTTTTCTGCTTGGGCCTTTTGAGAAATTGCCTTGGTCTGTCTCAGCTGCTCTGACAAAATACCATAAACTGGGAGACTCATCAACAATAGGAATTTATTATTTCTCAAGTTCAGGAGGCTAGAAGTCTGAGACCAGCATACTGCACAGGTGGGTTCTGGTGAGAGCCCTTTTCCAGGGTGCAGCCTGCAGACTTCTCACTGTATCGGTGCAGGGCAGAGCACAGAGAGGGAGGAGGCTCTCGGGGGACCCTCGTGAGGTGCCAATCCCCTTTAGGAGGGCTCCATACTGACCTCGTCCAAACCTAATCCCGTCCTAAATGTCCCATCTCCCAGTGCCATCGCATCGGTGGGGGAGGGCTTTATATGTGAGTTCTGGGAGGTAGCAGACCCCATAGATTGTCCTAACACGAGGCCTAGGGAAGCTGTGAAAACGGGGACATGGACCGTCTAGTCACAGGAGGATCCAGAGTGCGGCTTGGAATGTGGAGAGGATCTGAATGTTCTTATGTGCTCAAGGAGAGGGAAAATGGAACCTGAGAACCGGCAGGCTGGTTGCCGGGAACCCAGGGTGGATAGCCATAAAATACGTGGCTGAAGACACAGAATCTTGTGTGTCACAGGGCCAACCTGTGAGCCAGGTCAGCAGGGGGAGCCAGTGCTGGGCTCAGAGAACAGTGCAGGAGATCAGGGGCCGGGAATGCCTCCCCACCCCCCACCCCCACCCCCGCCTCCAATCCTGCCGCTTTGTGATATCAACTTCCCCTGAATTTAAGATGTCCCCTGGGATTGGGGGGTGACTAGATCTTGGACTGGTTCAGTTTTCAAGTGGAGGTGATCAAAACAAAACCAAAGCAACCAGAAGCATTTGCTTTATTAGACTAAAGAAAACGTAACCCCTAACAGATGAAATTAAATGGCCTGCTATTATTAAAGGGGCTGGCGCGGAGCTGAGAAATCGAAATGAGCCGTATTGCAGATTATTCGGGGCTGTGACGATGGACGTGCACACCTGGTATGCCCTCAGTCGGCCTGACGATCCTTACCATGACCTGAAAATCAAAAGCGTGGTTCTCTTGTTGCGGGCTGCTTTCCCGGGGAGCCGGATCTCAGACACACCCTTCTGGGTCCCTGTCCCAGACTGCGCGGAGCTCGGCCTCCGGCTCTTGATGGCCTCGTGCGCCCCCTGGTGGCCATTGCTTGATAGGGCTCCCCGCTCCTTCACCCAGTCTGATTCCGTTATGGTGGCTTGCAGGAAAAATGGCCTGAGGTTCCCAAGCTTATGGATGGCTCTTGGTGATACACACATGGCTATTTCCTGAAAAGTATGTCCATAGCATTAGGATGGCTGAGGAAAGATGAATCAGTGCCCACTGTGCCCAGACAGGTCTCTCCTAGGACAGTCTCAGCCCTGGGATGATTATGTCACAAAACCACCTTCTCCTTCTCTATGGTGTCTTCTTAGCTTCTCCTGTCCTGCTGGGAAGCCTCATCTGAGGCCATGTTGTCCTTCTGACATATTCTATTACATTAAAAAATGTATAAACTTTTAATCTTAGAACAGTTTTAGATTTACAGAAAAGTTTGTGACGATAGCTGCTTTCCTGTATATTCTGTACCCACTTTCCCCTGTTAATAACATCTTACAATCCTTTTTTTTTTTTTTTAAGATTTTATTTATTTATTTGAGAGGGAGAGAGAGAGCAATTGAGAAAGGGAGAGCATGAGCCGGGGGTGAGGAGAGGAGGGGCAGAGGGAGAGAGAGAAGCAGACTCTGGGCTGAGTAGGGAGTCCAATGCTGGCTTGATCCCAGGACCCTGGGATCATGACCTGAGCTGAAGGCAGACACCCAACCGACTGAGCCACCCAGGTGCCCCAACATATTATGTTCCTAAGGGATATTTGTCACAATGGATGAGCCAGTATTGATACACTTTTGTTAATTAAAGTCCATACTTTATTCAGCCTTCCTTTTTCACCTTCCTTTTTCTGTTCTGGAATCCCACCCAGGGTACCACATTGCATTTAATCATGTCTCCTTAGGCACCTCTGGCCTGTGACACCTTCTCAGGTCTTTCTTGCTCTTGATAAGATTGGCAATTTTGAGGGTTACTGCTAGGGTATTTTGCCGAATGTCCCTCAGTTGGGACTTAACTTGACGGAGGTGATGGTTTTGTGAGGAAGACCACAGAGGGGAAGGGCCCTCTCCATCGTGTCATATCAAGGGTATATATGACTGATATGACTCATCACTGTTGATGTTGATGTTGACCTTGATCACTTGGCTGAGATACTGTTTATCAGGTTTCTCTGCAATAAAGTTATCTTCTCCCCCTTCCATGCTATACTCTTACACAGCCCTGTTCCATCACTTTTGAATCCCAGTGAGGGAGAGCCCATGTCTCCAGCAGTTGCTGTGTTTCTCAAAGCCAGTCCATAAGCAATTTATTATTTGTGGTATGAGGCACATTAAAAATTAGAAAATATTAATCAAAAATGCTTTAAGAACTTCCTGGCAATTCAAATTTTTATAGCCCCAGCAGAGTAGCTTCCCAAAACTGAAATTAAAAAACCATCTAAGAACTACAATGACTCAAGAAAAAAAAATCACATAAGTGGGCACTACTGTCAATAGAACAGAAATTTTGTGGAAAATCTGATTAAACAACATAATTAGAGATATTGCTGAAATTAAGGCAAGAAAAATAAATATTTTGGAATTAATGTGTAATTTGTAAATTACATATGTCTTTATGACTCACCCATATGTGACCACAACAGAACACTCAGGCATGTGCAATAATAATTAAATTCAGCTGTGTGATATTTGGCCACTTGCATTTAGATGATTGTAGCTTTGCACACTTCTTGTGAAGATGTGTTTGTTTTGACAGGAGGATAGAATATATTTTGCTTAATTTATAACTTTTAGTTTGTTAGAGACATGATTCATGGACATCCATCCATCCTCATGCCCTGAACCCCGAAATACTAGAGGCAGGCCAGGCAGATGCATCCGTTGGTGTCCATTAGTGGAGGAACACAAGCATAGCACTCGGCATCACCGGGGGAAGCTTCCTCCCTGCCGACTTTCATATCTATTTAGGCTATATATTTTTTAACGTATCTTAGAACCAGAGGAGGGTATAGTGGGTTATAGCTGATGGGTTAGAAGTACAGGGAACAACCTGGGCTTGCAAAAGGCATCTGAAGCAGAGTGCGTGTGTGGGGGGTAGTGTTGTGGAAATGAGTCCTTCACCTGAGGGATCTGATGCTGTCTCCAGGTGAGTGTCAGAGTTGAGTTAAATTGTAGAATACTCAGCCGGGGTCACAGTATTGCTTGGGTGGGGACCTCCCTGTGTCAGAAGCGCAGGAAGTGTGGTAGCTTTGTGAAAGTAGAGGGGAACCCCAGCAGGACTGAGGTGTTTCTTACTCACTTGGTTATACTCCATGGCATTTATCCCAGTTTGCAGTAAATTTTTTAATTTATATATTATCTGTTTAATATTTGTTTCCCTTATCGAGGTTTGAGGAGGATAATAAATCTCACCTTCTTCTTTCTTTGGATTCAGAGTCAATTAAGAAATAAGACACAGGAGTCAGACAGATAAAACATTACTGGTAACGACACTACTCCGACAGCTTTGCTCCTTGCTGGTGTTTATGACTCATTCAAAGGGAGATAGCTTAAGTTTTTGCGAGTTTGACTGGATCCTTGGAGGATATACACAATACTCACAACCCCCCATTCCCCCACTTTTTTCAGGAGATATTGTAAACATTTCTGGAGATTAAAAAATTCATCACACTCTCTTTATATTTATTTATTTATTTAGAGAGTGTGAGTGGAGCACGGGTTGGGGGTGTGGATGGGGAGGGGCAGAGGGAGAGGGAGCGAGAGAATCTTCAGCAGGCTCCAAACCCAGAGCAGAGCCTGCTCACGGAGCTCAATCTCACGACCCTGAGATCATCACCTGAGCTGAGATCAACCCACTGAGCCACCCAGGCACTCGAATCGCAATCTCTTTAAATGAAAGCAGTTGCCAAGTGGCATGTGGGGAGTAGAATTGCAAGACAGAGGCCATGAGGGTCTGGACACCCAGCAGTCTTTCTCAGAATGTTGGGCTGGGGGTGATGGAGACGGATATTTAGGGGGGAATATCACCCAACACCCCAGAGTCCTGAGCCTATAGGCACCCTAGAATCTCTGGCTTAAAAGGAAAACCCCAATTTTCCACTCCTTTTTAAAGGATACTTTGTAAGAGAGAGATTGTGTGAGCTTGCCAGGGCCCATGAACTGGGAGAGAGAAGAACGGAGTGGTGAGAAATAAGTCAGGGTAACTCGAATGTTCAGACGGAGTAGAAACTTTATATATTCATTGAGAGTTAAGTAAAGAAAGCCACATTAATGTTTGCAGTGAGACTGCGGCCTGGGACATGTCAGCCCTTGCTGGGCCCAGGAAGTGACCGGGTGGAGGTGAGCCTGCCAGGTGCATTTGCAGAAGGTAAATTAGAGGGAGGAGCTGTAGGAAGATGTGAGAGGGCTTGCCTGGTGTATAGATATGAGGCAAGGAAATAAAAACGCTGTTACCTCTAATGGAGAAGCTCAGATCCCGCAGCAGCCCTGAAGGGCTGCTGTTAGTGGAACAAACTAACAGCTTGTACTCAAATGGGAGTTGAGCAAAAGCCATTGCTAGAAGGAATGTAAACAAAAACTGGCCCTTAGACCTGAAGGCCAGGCAGCCAGGCACAGAAGAGCATTTCCTATGTTTGAAGCTAAAGAAACAATGGTTCAAATTCAAGGTTATGTGCGGTGGTTGCTCAGTAGGATTGACTCTAAAAGAGCATCTTTACACACAGCCGAAATGACCCAAATAAGGCAAGCACATCGAAGCTCTGAAGCTCTGACAGCGGCAGCAGCTAAGTAAGCCATTCTGTCCACACGGGGCATGCCGGCTGTTCCTTGTTTATTTATCTCGTTTTGCTTTAGATCCCAGTTTTTGCTGGGACTGTAGTAGGAAACGTAGTAAGTCCAACCTTAGGACAGAGTGGCCTTTAAACATGTAGGCAGCAGTCAAGCCAATGACCTGCCTTGGGCAATTTTGTGGGCAGGTAGCTGGGAAGATAGAGCTGAGTTTGCAAACCTGCAGCTTCCAAGGCCATTGATTTTGGAGTCTAAGGGGGTTACCTAGGATGGCAATTTACTTTGACTTTTTTAAAAAGGAAAGTTTAGGGCTAGATTGGTCCTTTGATATCTTCTAATCTCACCCTCTCATTTTAGAAAAGGTAACAACCCACAGAGGTCAGAGTTTTTGCTAACGATGACACCTAGTTAGTGGTCAGTCAGGATTCTGGTAACTCGAAGGTGTGCTCTGATAAGACAGGAATATGGGGAATTTATGTTTGAGGGCTATGTGTGACAAGCTGGTCAGCAGGGTCTCCTGAGGGTGCCTTCAAATCCCTCAGCCCACTTGTCCCCATGCATAGGTCTTGTGGGACTCTCTGGCTCTCTGGACAGCCATGGGGTTGACTTGAAAGAGGACCATCAGTGAGGTCTGCGTGAATAGTTTCCTTCATGAATGAGCTTCCCACCACCACCACCACCACCACCACCACTACCACGACTGCATGGTCTCTGGCTACCTGTATTGGCCCGAGGGCTAGTAGCACAGCAGAGGCTTTTGTGCTATTTTCTTTCCTTAGAAATTTCTCAGGAAGAGAGCTGATACACAGGCCACTGACATTTGGGTATGGTGGGGGGGGGGGCTCAGCTTTGGAGACTCAGACATCAGATTTGAGAAGGAGAGGTCAGTGCCTCCTGCCGTTTATCAGCTAAGTCTGCAAGACTGATCTCCTGCTTCTCCCCTTCTCGTGGCCTCTTTTTAGGCAGGAAAATCTTCTTTAGGCTTTAACTCACCACCAAAGCCACCTCCTTTGTCCCTTTCTGCTATACTTCGGAGGTCTTTCGGAAAGGTGCTTCTCTCCTGTAAGAGAGAAAGTAACATCCAGGGATGTCAAAGAGCTGATGGCTGAAGGGAGAATATAAAGCAATGATGTCAGCTTTCCTTCCATTTCAGAGCCAGCCCCAAAGCTATATTAAGCTAGTGCACATAGCATTATTCAACAGATCTTTGTTGATTGAACGAATACATTTGCAGTAACAAAGAGAAGATTGAGATTTCAGAGCACGGTGGGGTATGTTTAACATTGATTCTCTGATCTCGGAGAAAAGAAAACAGAAAAGTAATTTTCATCTAATTTCAATCAGAATATTCTGGAGTTGAAAGGGATCTTAGTGATTATTTGGTTTCTTTGTTGTTTTACAAATAGGAATTTAATGACTTGCATTTCCCACTGTCCAAACCTTGGTTCAATAATATATACTCAAATATTTTCATTTTTTGAATTGACTGTAATATATACTGGATAGATACCCAGACTGGTCTTCCCTCAAATTGCCCATTCCCTGCTCACGTTTCTTGAATGTTTGGTTGTGCAGGAGCTCATTAAGCTGCGAAACAAGTGGTAGCTTTGGGGTCTTAATGCCTTAATCCTAAATCTTGCCATTCCTAAGTGGGCCCCTTGACATTTACAAAAACTGCCCGAGGTTCAGATTCATAAATACTGACAATGTTGTTGCCAGGGCTGTTTTGAGGAATACAGTTTAAAAAACTGCACACAGCCCCCCCCCCCCCTTTTAAGCCAATACGTACTACTAGCTATTAAGTAGTTTAGATAATCTAGAATGTTAATAACCAAGACCGGTACTCCAAAACACTACCTGGCAAATAGATGTAGGATGGCAGTGTAGTTCCAGCTCTTAGAGAAATGAAAGGAAAGACAGCAAAGAGGCCACAGAGCTTTAGGCTCATCGTTGAAACTGTGGAAGCTTCACCGCGGCCTGAACCATCGTTGGCACACGGTAGGGTCTTAAGAAATACTTGTTAAGTGATGAATGCATAAATCTATAAAAATAGGGTGCTTTTAAATAATGAGCTAAAAACTGTATCAGAACGAGCCTTAACTTGGCCCTGCTTGAGCACCATTTAATGATACTTGTGCAGGGGAGGCGCTCAACGCATGATACATGCATTGTTGCAAAGCTGCAACTGCTACTTCTCTCGTTCATCCACTGAACTGACATTTAGTGAGTATCCACTACTTGTAAGACACTAGAGATACAGCTTGGAACAGATTATGCTTGATAATCATCCTATAGGAAAGCATGTGGGCTTTGGAATTGGACGTACCTGGGTCTGGATACGCTCTTACTGCTAACTACTCTGAGGCTCACTTTTCTCATCTGTAATGTGGGGATATTAATGTAGCATTGAAAGTTGGGTTGTTATGGTGGATTAAATAAAATAAATAACATCTGTGACATTTACAAAGTCACGGAAAGTGGTCAGTTCACATAGTTTACTTGCAGTATTCGCAGTGTAGTGTTTTCCCAGGAATGTTTCAGATGCTATGGCTTTTCCCCACGAGAGGGCGGCATAACCACACAATTTGGAACCTGCTTTGCTTCCCACACAGATGGCTCGCAGTACTCAACACAGTGTTACTTTCCTATTGTGAGTTTAACGCAACACTTACAGGCCTAAATAGCTTAGAATAATATTTTAAAAGTGGCAGGTTCTAACCTCCAGGCTTCTATTCAACTGGGTATTGATAGGAACAATAAATTAAGTATTCTACACTCCAGATGTTGAGAATATTTTTGCAATTAGGACTCAGCTGGATCTGAATTTTTGAGTCTTAAAAATTAGGCCACATTGTCTGAAAGCATCAGGCTGTCTTTGCTTATATCCAGTATTTTATGGAATTGGGCAAGTGTTAGACTTAGGCCTCCTGGCTGCCATTTGAGATCTGGATTAATTCTACACCCTGTACGAGACATTCTACCACATAGAAGACACAAAGATGCCATCTTTCATTCCACAAATACTTACGGTGGACAAACTATGCACCAGGCAATGTTCTAGGTGCTGAGCATTCAGAAGGAGATTGTAAAAAGACAAGTTAAGGCATTATCACTGTCATTAAGGGATATATCAATTGTATCAAATTCCTAAATGGAGAGTAACATGAAAGCAGCAGCCAATGTGCTGAAACAATGGGGTGGGGCTGCTGGTTCTTGTATCAGGGCCTGTAACTGACTATTGTCGATCCCTTTGTTGGAGTGACCCAGCACTGGCCCTTGCTCATGGCTGATGCCCTGGACCGATGTGACATCCCGGCAGTGTGAACATTTGCATTAGTGATTCTAAATCTTCACGCCATGAGAGACAGGTGTATTACTGGGAACTGTAAGGAGTAAATAAGGGGACATTTTCCATCTCAGCATGGAAATCAGGCAGCCCAGACTGTAGCCTGCTTTTATCCTTCTATGAGTCAGTCTCATTTCATTTTGTTCCCTCCTTCTGTTAGGAGGGCAGAAACTTGATTTAGTCATTTTGTGTCTCTAATTCTGGGATGGGTGGTGCAGCAGGGGACAGAGGGTGGTGTGAAGACACTGGTATGAGCACAGAGGCAATCCTTTAAGTCCTGGATGTCATCTGGGCTGTGGGCATCTTTTGAGAAGTCCATTACTCATATGGTCCCTGGTTATCAGTTCACTGAGGTTGCCAAGGAGACATCCATCCTCTCTCCCATAAGTTTCAGATTCATTAGCTCATTCACCTACCTCCTGTGCCTTTACGGGCACATAGATTGGTTTATTCCACTCTGTGAGGCTGCAGTGGCCCTGTCAAGTTGTTCCAGAAGAACCAGGCGACTCTTCCTTCTCTGAATCTTGCTGCCTCTCAGCGTTCTTCCCTAAGAGTGGGGAGGCTATTTCCTGCTCTCTGATGTATCACCTGAAGCCTTCCTGGGGATTTCGGTGCCTCCCTGGGATTGGCCCAAAGTGGCCCTTCCTCTGCATCCCCAGCTTCTATGATCTTATTGTCTGCCCTGAGGCGTTCTCTCTCAAGCTTGGGAAATTCTTTTAAATGGAGGAATGGGAGGGATCCTTGCTCTTTTCTTCATGATTTCTCTCTAAACAGCTGTACCCCAAATTCTCTTTGTTTCACCTAATGCCTGGTCTTTTGGAAACACCAAAATCTAGGATGAATCTTGAAGGCTGTTTGATTTTCCCCTTGCTGTGTCTCCGTGCCTCCTTTCTCCCCACAGAACAAATCCAGGCTAACCTTGCTGCTTGGGGGTGGGCAGGAGGAGAAGGGTAGAAAGGTGAAAAGGGATATAGAGAAAACATATTGGTTAACATTTCAAATGCATTATCCTGCCATACCAATAATAAAGTATCAACATTTGTGAGTGATTTATCTTTTTTAAAAGTTGGAGTGGTTTCAAGGTTATCCCTATAATAACTTTCATCCCATTGTTCCTTTGGATTTTCAGTTTGATCATTGCTTCCTCAGGGAAGGGTCTCCTGACTTACCCTCTTTTATGTTTTCATAGCACTCTTTTTCTCCCTCTACTAACACTTACTCTCATTTTTAAAACTTGTGGTAAAGTACAAATAATGAAATTTGCCATCTTTGCCATATTTAAGCTACAGTTCAGTGGCATTAAATACATTCACATCACTGTGCCCCTGTGACCACCGATCCATCCACAGAATTCTTTTCATCTTACAAACCCCAAATCATTTTAACTTTATTTGTGTGATTCTTGGATGAATGGTTGCCTGCTTCATGAGGATCTAGGCTCCATGATGGTTCAGACTGTGCTCTGTTCTCCTCATCACTATATTTTAATGTCTGGCACAGTGTGTCTCAGAGAGTGATTGCTCATCCAGTACTTACTGAATGAGGGGGTGGTTCTCACTTTCCCTTATATGCATTCTTGAGTAGGAGAGAAAGGAAATAGGTACAGCTAGTGTGCCAGGAACTTTTCACAACCCCAGGTGCACGTGGGAATATGTTGTACAATTTAACAACATCTAGAGAAATTTGGGGTTAACATGGTGGACTCACATTGCATCGTTTCCCCAAAACCCAATGAAATAAGGAAGAATTGTAAAAGCAAACACAAGCAAAAAAGTCACTGAAGGAGGAAAGAGACCTAATGTAGATCAATAAACTTAAAACAAAACAAACAAAAACAAACAAACAAAGAAACCCCCTAGCCACTGTGGAAATTCACAGAAGATACTGGAACAGAGTAGAATCCCAGATTGGCCTGGACACTCTCTAGAAGCCAGACCATCCAGAAGGTAAGATAAGCCAGAGGCTGTAAAATTTTGAGAAGTTTTATGAATCACCCCAACATGAAGAAGAGGAAACTGAGTAAACTGACCTTATGTTTTTCTTCATCCCACTGAGAGATAGTGGGAATGGAACCTGAAAGAAAGGGGAGGGTAGCTCCAGGTTTGGCATGAAACTGGAGGAACCCATTGAAGTGCAAGGTGTCTTGTGATGTGAATGAGATACACATGTTGCCAAAGGGTGACCCTTTGGACAGTACAGATACCAAGAGAGTGAAAGAGAGAGCAGGATTCAGTTTCTTAACCAGAGCTGTTCTGCCCACCACTATCTCCAGTGAGCTGTCCCATCTGTGTCTTAGACCGAAAACTAAGCAGGTTTTGGATACAGTGGGAAGAGAGTCAAGAAGTCAGCTTGCTACTTTGGACCAGCTAGGAAGTCTATTCAGGGCTGTCGAGCATGAAAAAAATAGAAAGGCAGGGCAGCAATGCAAACCTGCTCCAGCAAAAGATGCAACAAACCACAAACCAAAGTGAGTAAGCAAGAAGTATATTACACAGAATCTGTTTTAGAAAAAAAACAAGGCACAGAAGAAAATTCTTTGCAATTGCTTTATGTTATAGAATAATTTGACCTTATAAGAGAACAGATATAATAAATCAATAACTCAAAGATAATAAAACAACAGAGTACGCTCAAAGAGTTATGGAGGCCTGTGGAATTCAACTCAAGAACTAAAGAGGTCACTATGTAACTAATACTTAGGAACAGCTAGGAACAACATTTAAACTTACTGAAAGTTGAATTATTAATATAGAAAGGCTTGAGACAATCTTGGTAAGTGTAATTAAAAAGACAAACATTAAAGCAATCAAATGGAAGCTAATAGATGTAAAATGCAGAAAAACAATAATAACCATAAATATAGGGGGTGTCTCTGAAGATAAAGTCAAAGAAATAATGAAGGAACTGTTGTCTGTGTTAAGACAAAACCTAGTCTGCAAATCCAAAGAGTACATATTATGTGCTAGAAAAATTAGAAGCATAAAGCTCAACACTAAGACACATTTTAGTTAAGAAGCCATTCTTTAGGAATCTAGAGAGAAAGAACAAGTCCTCTAAAAGGAGAAAAACAAAACAGAACAAAACAGACTGGTCTCAGGTTTTCCCACAGTGTTTAATGGCAGAAGACAATGGAACCAGAACTCTAAAGTCTTGTTGGGGAAACATTTGATCTTGGATCCTTTTACCTGTCTAAGATGATGTCCAGGTGTAAAGGGATGTTGAAACACAGAAGAATTTAAAGAATCCAGCACCTGTGTGAACTTCTTGGGGGGGGGGGGGAAGTATATGCAGGTGAAGCCATCCACTTCATGTGTGAATGAGGAAACAGAATACAGGAATGGAGAGTCCCTGGCTAATATTGCGTGGGGCACTGAATTCAGATAAATGTAGAATTCATGGTAAACCGCTGTGAGAATTATGGGTAAAAAACAAAGTGAAGGCCGGACGTATGGACAATGTAAAAATGATAGTATAACTAGCAAACATCAGGAAGGGGGGGATGGGAAGTGTGTGAGAAGACGGAAGTCTTCATCTTTCGTAGCAAATAGCAGGGAATGAAGAGACACTCATACCAAAATAAGTAGCTTTAAAAAAGACTTGCAATCCTCAGATGTCTTTTAATGAACTAATTTCTTACCTGAGAGATATCTTTTTTTTTTTTTTAAGAGTGCATGCACTAGGGAGAGAGGCGGGAGAGAGAGAGCGGGGGAGGGGCAAAGGGAGAGAATCTCACGCGGATTCCCTGATGGGTGCAGATTACCTGACGTGGAGCTCAATCCCATGACCCTGAGGTTATGACCTGAGCTGAAACTAAGTGCTGGACGCTTAACCGACTGAGCCACTCAGGCACCCCTGGAGATATCTTTTTAAAAAACATTTTTTTTTTTTTTTAAAGCAAAGAAACATTTATTTGCTATTCAACGGTTTCTGCTGTTTCACTGTAGTTTTTTTTTTTACTTTTGTAAACTAAAAGTAAATTTCAAATTCATACTTTTTAATAAAAAATGCACACATAAGAATAACCCCATTTTAATAAATGCAGTTTTCCTCTCTTTCTCTATTTATCTGTCTTTTCTTCTTTGTACATTTAGGCATCGAAAGACATGTGTGATCATTTTAACTTAATATGAACAGTTATTCATGGCTGTGGGATTTTGATTTTTGTTTTGTTTTGTTTTGTTTTTTGACAGACAGAGATCACAAGTAGGCAGAGAGGCAGACAGAGAGAGAGGAGGAAGCAGGCTCCCTGCTGAGCAGAGAGCCCGATGCGGGGCTCAATCCCAGGACCCCGAGATCATGACCTGAGCCGAAGGCAGAGGCTTTAACCCACTGAGCCACCCAGGCGCCCCTGATTTTTTTTCTAACCTTTGGCTTCGTGTTTTCTATATTCTTTACATTTTTATAATAGACATGTAGCATTTTGGCCAAAACGAGTGATTTTTAAATTTAAAAACCAAAGAAAAAGAGGAGGTCAACACCACCTATTAATAGTGGTCAACACTAGGTAGGTGGAAATTGGGTGATTATTTCATTTTTGCTTTGTACTTTTCTGAATTTTTAATTTTTTAGTTTTCAAGAAGTTTGTAGAGAGGAAAATAAAAAGAAGGAGAAGTCGAGAATATCTGCTTCATGTCAACTCAATAGCAATCTGCTGGCCTCATTTATGGTCTGCCTAAGAAATTCAGGGACAGGTTGATAGAAGGACTGGCTGGCCAGAATGGGTTGTAGGATCTGTCATAATAAGCTGCAGGATGACAAGCTGGTGTGGCACACAGCCACTCTTGGGTGGTCTCGGAGAAAAGTGACAGGGTCTGGGTACTGGGAGTCTCTTTTGAGGGACTAGGAGAGTTGCAGAAGTTTCAGGAGAACAGTCAGACCTATTCATCATCGCATATACTTAAATGTGCCATGACTCAATTTTCCCCCTGAAGCGTAACACCTAGTAAAGTCTGGGAACACTTATAGGTGTTAATTTTTTCATTGACTTTGTAATGGAATTTTATTTTACTTATTAAGCATTTGACACAGAGAGAAATACATTAGTGAGAGCCAGTGAGACAATAAAAGTTTTATACCAAAAATAAGAGCAGGTTCTGTTACAGTAATAGGAAGAGGATATGATGTCTAAACAATAGGTAAAACATGAAAGAAGCATGGCTAAGAAGTGGCTGCATGGTGGTGTCCTAACCAGGCTGGACTGATGCTTTACGTGGCGCTCTAGACTGCAGGCATGGCAAAGGCAAAAGAGCATGAAGTTTAATGTCAAATTCCTGCTCCTCCACCTACAATTCCCTTCTCCAGGAAGTAGATTCCTTCTCCAGGAGGTGGAGAGCCTAAGACGGACGTCGTTGGGTTTGGTTCAGATGACGCGTGTGTAAAGCACGATGAATGGTTGAGTGGAGGTAATTACTCCTGGAGCCTGTGGGTGAGCGGGGCAAACCTCTTCTCTGGAGTGACCATCAACGAGCTGTTCCCTGAAAGGTGCTGCCTTTATTTCCAACTTGACCAGTTACCAACCTGTACAGGGAATCCGCTGCAAATTAAACATGAAGTGAACTTTATTCGGAGGGAGAGAGCGGACATTGTCGCTGATGGCTCTGAAACCGTAAGAGAAGAGCCTGTGTGTGAGGCCTGTGTGTTACTCCGTGCGCAGAGAGCTGGAGGGACCACAGAGAAGAGCTGGTCCAGTATTCCCACTTTCTGGGTAAATACACTGAGATCCAGAGGCGTGAAGGCTGGCTTAGGCTCATATCTCCACTTGGGGGAGTTTGAGTGAAAGGACTAGCTTATGGAGAAGTGCACGAGGTCGGAAAATAGACTGAGGAAAAAGAGTTGACTCTGAAACACCCCTGGCAGAGCCCATGGGCCATTTATCGGGGTGCTTTGATTTCAGCTGCGTGTGTGTCATTGGGAGGACATGGTCCCTCCTTGTCACCAGGGAAGCCTTGCCGCCTTCTCTCCTCTCCTTGGTTCATCTGCAGATGAGCACACTAATTCTAGAAGCCTCATTAGTCAGTAGCTGTTACCTGTGATGTGTTCACAGAAGACACCTGGACATTCTTGGATTGCAAAGAAGATGGTGTCGAGGGACAAAGTCAGGTCTGGACCCAGGAGTGCTCCTGGATCCACAAGCGAAGGGCCACGGGCCGGGCACGGGTGGGCAGTGAAGGAGCTGGGGGCAGCTCAGTCAGGAATGAAGGGAGGTCACTGCTCCTGGTTGTTGTGGTCTAACCTGGAGGGGTTTTCTTGCAGACCCTCGGCGATGAAGTAGTGCAGGGAAGACACAGGTCCACAGAGACCTGGGAACAGGCTGGCCTTTGCGGTTATTGCCTTTTCTCCTCCTGAGACGTAGGTCTTTAGCCCGAAGTCAGTGGATTCAGTAGATTTGGCCGACCTTATTCCTCCTGTGGGGATTGAAAGTTTGTATCTTGGAAATATGTGCTTCTTCCAAGATGAGCCCCGGGCAGACGCTTGGGCAGGGCTGGGCTGTGGTTTGCCGAATTTTTATGTTCAGCCCCCTACCCGCCTCCTCTCTGCTCACTCTTCCTTTCTCCAGGGTCTTCCCATTTGCAAAATCGAGAAAGCACACATTTAGCAACTACAGGAGAACAGAACAAAGATACTTTATGAAAAAGAGACATGATCTCATAGAAGAGGGATGTTTATTTACCCCAGCCCTGGAGAAGTTCATTCTAAGGGCACCATTTTAATGCCGATGAGACAAACACCTGTGGGGAAGCTGGATGCTTAAAATAAATTAGGACTCAAGTTTGGTCCTTGCCTCGGGGCTCTAAAGTCTGAAGGAGCTAGCACAGATTTAAAGACAAACTCTCAAAGTTACTTTTTCCTCTCCACTGACTTTAATTTTTTTCACTTTTGCTGTTTTTTTTTTCCCCCCTGAACTTTTTGTATTTGGAGAGAGGGAGGAGAATGTTCTTGGGGAGTTGGGGGGCCTGGGGTCCATGGACGTAGGGTGTTAGTAGTGAATCTCAGAGAGAGTCACAGTAGGAGTTGGGGATCTCGCTGACCTTCGGGACCATTTTCCCCAGACTCCACGCTTCTCTTACCTTATTCCTGTTCTGTCATCCTCCTGTGGCTGTGCTATGTCCACTGGCCTGTCCGTCTCTTACATGCTGAGCTTAAGATTCCATAAACAAGGTCACCTCCTAGCTCTTAAGGAAAATCTGTTGTTAGGCTTGACACACAGTAGGTGCTCAGATAGTCATTAAAGTAATAAGTAAGTAAGTTCTAGGTGTAACACGGAGAGACTGAGGATCAGAGACCTGGTGTCCAAAGTTGCCTCCTAGCAAGTAGCTGAAGTCAGGTAAATGCACATAAAAATAGTGAACTAGTGGATGTGGAGTATTGTCCGTGTCACATGGTTAGTATAGGGCATTAGTTGTCAACTCACAAGGGAGCAACGTGGCCTGAAGCCATCAGTAAGACTTCCCGGAAAAGACGGGGCTTGGGTTGAAAACGAAACAGTGAAAAAGTGGGAGGGAGAGGAGCAGGGTGTCTCAGGCAGGAGGCAAGCTTTGGGCCAAGGCCGAGGGACAGTAAGGTTTGTGGATTATTTAGTTAACGCCTGGGAGAGCAGTTTGGCTGAAGAAGTCTGAGTAGAGGCTCTGTGGCAGATGAGGCTGGAGGAGGGCGCAGAGGCCAGGCTGGGAAGCACTGGCCATCTTTGTCATTGGCATCTTCCCGGTTCTTGATTCCCCGGATGAAGTGGACGCTTGGGTGCATGCACTGCTCACATGCCCCCTTCAGGACTAGACATCCAGCGGCCCGGAATGCTGTGGCTGAGTGCCCATAGCTGAGTCCCTCCCTGAAAAGGAACCACCTCATTCAATGTTGTGCTCCCTCTGTTCATGACTAGTTGACATGGGGGTACAAAGGTCCAGTCCCCTTGCTCCAAGCTGGGCAAGATTTATTTCTTTATTTGAGAGAGAGCGAGAGCAAGGGGAGGGCAGAGGGAGAGCGAGAGAGAGAATCTCAAGCAGACTCCCCACTGAGCGTGGAGCCCGACACTAGGCTTGATCTCACAACTCTGTGATCATGACCTGAGCTGAAACGAAGAGCGGGAGGCTCAACCAACAGAGCCAACCAGGTGCTCCCAAGGTGGGCCTACTCTTAAGAGCCATCTCAGCTTCAGGGCTACTGTGTGATGGGCTGAGGTCTCTGTTCCCATTCAAGGTCTCCCTCTGCCCAGTTCCGCTCCTACCCCTTTGCAGGCGTGGTTCAGCAGAGCACTTCCCGTAAGCTTTCTGTGTGGAAATCTACTGTGTCGGCATCTGTTTCTTAGGGGACCTGACTTAACCCAGTTGAGACACAAGTGTTTCTAGAAAGCAGCCTCTAAGAAAACTGATTGCACAGTGAAAACCTCATTGCTGGTGGCAGGCGGAGTCATGCTAGCCGTTGGCCGGCTGTAATTGTGTAATCATTAGAACTCTGCCATGGCTGAGCTGGAATGGGACAGGACTGAGGGAGAACACTGGTGGTTCAGCAGCTCAGGCACAGGGAAGGTTTGGGGGAAGTGGTAATGATAAGGACTTCTAATTGAATAGCTCTTGCTGGGGGGCTATTGATGCCCTGGTGAAGGACTGAGGATGATCAATGACCGGTTGAAGTCACTGACTAGTGAAAGCTAGAGTTCCTCCTTGGTAGATATAAATACTCTTTACTCTTGCAGCTGGAGGACAGAAAAAACTGAAGAGAAGGCTCTGCATTTAATTATAAGAACTGTAGATCTCCCAAGAAGGTTGAATTCACAGCCCAGCAGGTTTACAGCACCAGGTCAAGACCCTGACTGGGAGGAAAGAGGACTCTGAAATTTGGGATGGGGACATCGGAGCTGATGCACTCAGAATTTTTTTAATCCCCAGAAACCCCTGAGCCATCTGGGTCTGACTCTGCTCTGTAGTAATCTGAGGCTTCAGGGGTTGAAATCTGGGACTAGGAAGTTTATAATAAGACTAGAAATGAGGGGAAGGGTGTGGGAGATGATGGGAAGGAATGAGGTTTGTATTCCAGGAGTCTAATGCTCCAATGGCTACTGGAGTAGGAGGCGATTTAATACATTGATGAAGAAGGTGTTGTAATAGAAATAAATATGTTTTGTCTATGTGAGATTAGGTACAGTAAATCTCACATGTCCTCAAGATAGAATGTATTTTTCTCTTTCCTATTTTCCAATTTCCATTTTCAGTTTTATGTCATGAAATAATAATAACAATTCTTGCAACAGTGATTACCCTAATAAATAACATTGTGCATTAGTGCATGTGAATGAAGAATGTACATTATAAATAATAATAGTTTATTTATGATACTGTCTCTACTCACCCTTTCTAGTCTCTCAGCAAGGTGCTTGGGGATCTCAAAAAGCTACCACATACATCTATCTGGAGGAGATATTGTTACATATGTATTTCACAAATAAGAAATCCTCCAAAGGGCGGTTCATAAAAAAAGTGGTAATTCTAGAATAAAAATCATTAGAGATGGTGAACATTTATTAAATTTATGTACTACTGAAACTTGGTTTTATGAACCTGAAACTTAATTAAGACATTTTTGGAATACAAATAGATAAAAAGTAGAGCATTATTGACTTCAGGTAGAAAAATACATTCATGTGGCATTTTTTTCTTATAAGCTATACATACCTTTTTAATTTTAGTGGTTCCCAGATGTTTGGATTTTTGGACCAATAAATTAAAAAAAAAACACATTTTGAGGACCAACATGGGTGGCAGTCTATTTTGTGAATTAAGTTTATTTGAAAAAATGTCATTGTTCTTTTAATACCATTAGTCCCTAAAAAGAACAAATATTTAACAGTCAAAAGGTAGGAAGAATATAATCTCACAATAAAGGCCTTTATTTTTTTTTTAAAGATCTATTTATTGGGACACCTGGGTGGCTCAGTGGGTTAAAGCCTCTGCCTTCGGCTCAGGTCATGGTCTCAGGGTCCTGGGATCAAGTTCTGCGTTGGGCTCTCTGCTCCGTGGGGAGCCTGCTTCCTCCTCTTTCTCTGCCTGCCTCTCTGCCTACTTGTGATCTCTGTCAAATAAATAAATAAAATATTTAAAAAAAATTATTTATTTATTTAAGAGAGAGAAAGAGAGAGAGAGAGAGAAATTGTGCAAGTGTGGGGAGGGGCAGAAGGAGGAAAGAGAGAATCCCAAGTAGATGCCCCATTGAGCAGGGAGCCTGATGAGGGGCCTGATCTCAAGACCCTGAGATCATGACCCGAGCCAAATCAAGAGTCAGACGCTTAACTGACTAAGCCACCCAGGTGCCCCAGCCCTAGAGTTTCTGAATCAGTGGGTGAGGAGTCTTGGTAGAATCTGTATTTCTACGAAGTTGTCGGTGATATTCGTGCTGCTGGTCTGGAGCTCACACTTGGGGACCAAATATTCTAGGTCATCAAAATGTATTTTCTGTGTTCAAGGACTGTGATACTAATTGGGCAGTCGTCCTTCCTCGTATTCCTCGAATGGGTAGATTCAGGCTTCAAGCACTATTCCATAGAAGAGAAAATGCAAATATCACATTCCATGGCCTGGACGCCTTAATCGTCTAGTCCTTAGAGTGAGTGAAGGCTGACACATCTTTCTAGAGCCTGTTTAAATAATCATCCCCTCTTGCCTTAACTCCTCAAGGAGACTCTATCTCTTCCTCTCCCCTTCTCTCTTATTTCTCTTTCTTTTTTTCCTCCCTCCCCTTTCCTTCCTTTCTTTTGTGGATATCTCCATTTGATTCCAGTCTCGTGGAAAACAGGTGCCTTAGCTCATTTGTCTTTGAATCCTAGAATCTAGCAGCATGCCTGCTGTTGCTTTTGTCCGTTTGGCATATCATGGCAACAACCGAAACAAGTGATCAGTAACCATCTAGTGGATTTGCTCTCTTTAGATGGTCTGGATTATTCCACTGAATTTGTTTCCTTCCCCTCAACCCTGGCCCCCTCAAATCTGTGGCATAGTGTTATTTTCCTTAAATCATGTGGATATCTGTTTAAGTGTCTACTGTGGGGTACAATGTACCAGCCAATAAGTCAAATATTGAAGCAAACATATAGACGTCCCCAGGCCCCAATTTGTCAATTGCTAGCCTAATTGGCATACCTAAGAGGACTAGAATCCTCTTCAGTATATCCCTGGCAGAAGTTTGTGTACTATTTCTGTCAGCCTTGGAGGACATCAGAATGTGATGCTTTAGATATCCAAATTCCCAAACCCTTTAAGATCCTTTTGAATATCAAAAATATATAAATATGCTTTGGGTATATTTCCAAATTCTAAAGGTAGGAATGGAAACCTGGAATAGTCTGGAGCATCTTTTTCCTGTCGCCCAATGACCCTTCTATCCATTTTCTATATGCCATATTTCTTTTGAAATCAGGGGACAATATAATGGGATAGCAAAAATATTGACAGGTACAAATGCATGCCGGATGCAGCATCTTTAATTCCATGGATTTGCTTTTGCTATTTCGGCCTAATTTTTAAGATGAATGGCTCTTTACTGTGTGACCCAGTACATAAGAAAAAGCTGAATGACTGTGGAAAAAATAAGTTTACAACTTGCATTAGGTTTATCACTGTTTCCAGGTCCATAAAGACAGAGAGGAGGGAGCAAAGCACATTCGGGCTGTAGACAGATATTTAGAAAGATATTCAGGTAAAAGAATGGGATAGAATAGATAAAGGGAGTTGGGGGTCCCATAATATTTAAGACATTTCCCCCAGCTAATGTAAAATGTGACATTTCTCTCTCTATCACATATTAACTAAGTGAAATAAAGAGACCATTTCAAAATTAATTCTTGTCAAAAGATGCTATTTTCCATAATACTTTGTGAACAAAAGTTACTCCTTACTTCTTAGACATGTTTAGATTGCTTGAACTCTTTCATTTAGGAAATGTGGAGTGTCCTGCCCTCAAACAGAACTAGGCAGTTAATGAACATTTGTTTCAAGGGCTTTGTTATGTTTCATTCAAAGGTGTCTACGAAGTGCCACATACTATTAGAAGCAGCAATCTTTATTTTGTTTGCAGACAATTCAATTATGGAAAATACCCAGAAAGAAGTTGTGAAAAGAATATCATTAGACAACCAAGTAGCTTTCCTGTCTTATGTATGCTTGGAAGAGGGATCAGCTTGTTGGTAATTGACTACAGAATTGGGTTGTTCCCAGAACAAGCATTTATTGAGATTGTAGAGGTAAGAAGTAATACATAGCAAGCTCCCTTGTAAGAATACCTAGGAAGTTCAGGGGAAGGATAGGAAGGAGCAGATTTATTTCTGGCCTCCCTTAGTAGGGACACACTCTGCTATGTTTAAGGCAAAGACAACTCTGCCAAATAGTATCCTGTTACCTCTTTTATTATTCTGGCCTGAAGTGAATTGGCTTCTCCTTGGGTTTTATAGCATTTACTGCCTGCCATTTTCTTGTCACTTAATGAGACATGGCTTCATATCAGCATAGGAGGAAGAGGGGCAAAAACTTGGGCCATGTTCACTAGTAGTCTCCAGGGCAGCTGCGTATGAAAAGTTTCACATATCGGTACTGCCTCCTTTCAGTGACCTTAGAAATGTAACCAGCAATTGGATAGGCAGCCCTCGGCAGGTCTGGCTAGCTTCACTCTCTCTCCCAGCTCTCCTGTGGGGGCTCAGTGTGTGCCTACCCTAGACAATGCTTCTAGCCAGAGGGTGGGTGGTCCCAAGATTTCGGTTTGGGCTTAAGAAGATGGCAAAGGCCTATTTGGCATTCTGGTAGAATGCTTGCACCTACCGGCTTATCCCAGGACCCTGAGATCGTGACCTGCGTGGAAGGCAGACGCCCAACCACCCAAGCCACCCAGGCGCCCCTGAACCATTACTGTTAAGGCAGAAACCGGGATCAGAGAGCGAGGGCTGTGTTCTAGGTCAGGGCATCTCGAACACCCATACCCCATAGCTGTACTTACTCTCTGATCCTTGTTTAGAGTCCAGGGAATGGTGGCTGTCTCCCACCAACACTGCTATCCTGCTTGTTGTGCCCCTTTGTGCAGAGCCGTTGAGAAATGTGTTTAATAATCTTGTGGAGTTGGATTCTGTCTAAAAGAATCTGCCACTGCCCCAAAGCAGGGAAAAAAAAGATTTAAAGGGCCACATCAATGTCTTTAATGACTCGATAATTAAGACGGCACTACATAAGCACAGTTTAAATGTAAGCAAATTACTTGGAAAGGAAAAAATACGCAAATCCTTTCAAATGATACACTATTTGTTTAATTAGAGCAGAATTCCTTTTTTGTCCTTTTTTCAACGCCACTGACAATGGAGTCCCACATGAATTGATGAAAAACAATAGTAATTAAAGACATCTTCTCTGATAATAGCCAAAGGAAAAAACCTCGGCATGAGTTGTAAAGTCAAAGGATACTTGGCATGGGTCCTATAAAGAGGGACTGTGGAAATGTTTGTGCTGTTCTTTTAGTCTGAGTCCCATGAAGCAGAGGTGAGGGAAACACTGGGGGGGCAGGGAGTTTATTTGCGAGGTGACCCCAGAAAGCACGAGTAGGATAAGATAGGGAAGGGTCAAGGGTCAATAAACATCTGTGTTAATGAGAAAGCTGTTGCTTTGGGCAACTGGGGCTCAGCCCTGCTGGGGAACCTCTGAGAGACTGTGTAGAACACACTTCAGAATTGAAAATGAAAGCACCAATTAAAAAAGATATGTACCCCCATGTTTATTGTGGCATTATTTATAGGAGACAAGATATGGAAACAACCTAAGTGTCTACTTAGATAGAAGAAGGGATAAAGAAGGTGTGGTATATATATATGATAGAATATCATTCAGCTATAAAAAAGAATAAAATCTTGCCATTTGTGGCTACATGGATGGACCTAGAAGGTATTCTACTGAGAGAAATTACTCAATGACAAATACTGTACAATTTCACTTACATGTGGAATTTAAAAAACAAAACGAAAAACCAAGCAGATCCTTAAATACAGAGAATAAACTGGTGGTTGTGAAAGGGCAGGTAAAGAAGATTAAGAGGTACCAGCTTCCAGTTACAAATTAAATAAGTCATGGGGATAAAAAGTACGGCGTAGGGAATATAATCAATAACATTGCAATAATGTTGTATGGTGACAAACAGAGACTACACTTACCGTGGTGAGCATTGAGTAATGTGTAAAATTGTCAAACCACTATGTTGTACACCTGAAACTAATATAACATTGTATGTCAACTATACTTCAATAATAAATTAAGAAAATTGTCCTGCCAAGGGACTGCTAAGACAGGGCATTGATTCACCATCCCCTACTAATTGAAGGTTGCTCCTGGGAGCATTAAATCCTGGGCTGCCCTGAGCAGACTCCTAGGGCGCTAGAAAAGGCCTTCGGGCTGAGAAGTGGAGAGATATTTCCCTGAGGAGGGAATGGGGAAGCTGTTGACATGCATGTAACTGTGTAACTGTCCTTGGAGGCTGCCGGTGAACTCAGAAATGGGCCAGTGGGACATGGGGCGGGGCACCACAGCCCCTGTTACAGATAGGCTCTTGTAAAGTAATCATCCTTCTAGACCAGCTCAGTACAAGAGAAATATAATATAAGCCACACATACAGTGAAATACAATGAGCCACAGAGGTGATTTTACTTTTCTAGTAGCTACATTAAAAAAATAAAGAAGAAACAGGTGAATTTAACTTTCATAATATGTTTTATTTCATTCCCTATGTCCAAAATATTGTTATTTCAATGTGTATTCAATATGAAAAATTACTCAGGAGAGTTCATATATTCTTTTTTCGTTCTAAATCTGTGAAATCTAGTAGGCATTTAATATTCATAGCACATGTCAATTTGGACCAGCCACATTTCGAGTGCCTGAGAGCCACACATGGCTCATGGCCACCATATACCTGGGCAGGCAATTTTAGTTGCATATGAGAAGGACACTCATTTGGGAATGGCATAAAGCAAAAATCTGTGATTTCCTTCAAAATAACACCTAAGTCATAATCTTCGCAAATATTTTTGGGTTGTCTTTTCTTATTGTGTGAACATTATTCAATGATATCCCTTTATGATTTATGGATTTTTTTCAGGAACTTTCTCTGTCCTTTTGATTTCAGATTCCCTTCTGGTTTATGCGCCAAAGACTGTCACAGTCTTTTCCACATAAATTTCTCTTGAGAACACTGATGAGAGAAGGCCTTCAGGTCTTTCCCATCCTCATTTCTTATGGGGCCCCATAAGCAAGGCTTACCACGGAGGTGTGGGGGAGCAATGGAAAAGCAGGAGCACCATTTCGCCTGTTCTTTCAAAGGCTGGTACTGGCAAATGAGACTCTACCTATACTTACTGCATTAAAAAAAAAAACACACAAAAAACAAAAACCAACCCATTTGGTAGCTATGTACACTATATACATTGAAATTATACTACATTCTTGAAACTGCCTCTTTTTTTTTTTTCTAGTATTTCTTCCTTTAAAAAAAATCTAGGAACTGTAAAAACTGGTCTGCCTATCTGTATAGGTGAGAGGAGTAACAGATACTCTTCATTGACTAACATTTCACGTCCAACCTCTTTTTCTTTTCTGTCTCTATTAGGTCTTTAAAACAACAATGAACAAACAAAAATTGATTTTCTAGTCTTCCTTGAAGTCAGCAGTGATAGTGTTGGCCAATGAGATATAAGCCAAAATCTGTTGTCTCTTCTTCTTCTTTCTTACTCCTCTCTGGAACTCAGTCATGATGGCTGGCAACATGGCAGCCATCAGCAACCAGGAGGCAATTAGCATGACCATGAAGACCAACATGCTGAGGGTGCCAGAGAAAAAAATAGAGGATTTGGTATCTGGAAGTAATTTGGGGCTTTTTTTTTTTTTTTTTGCCAGCCCTGGAAGTAGTTACAGACTCTTGTTATGTGAGACAAATATCTTATGTGTTTAAGCCTCTATTAATTAGATTTTCTTGTACTTGAGAAAAAGAAGTTTCTATTTGATATAGAGATTCTGCCAAAATTACCACTAAAACAAACTCAAAATGCATTCGCCTTCTTGCTGCCCCCTACAAGTGGCTCATTAAGCAGTCATCCCAGAACACAATGAAAACAACCGAATACACAAAATGCGGCAAGTCTGAAGTGATCAGTTCTCCAGGGGCCTAATTAGATATGTTATATCTTTGAAAAGGTGTAGACGGATCAAAGCATTCACCTTTGTGTTCCAGCCCCAAAGGCCCTTATTTAAAATGACTGTAATTTTTTATTTGAATCACCGTTCCCTTCATTTAAAGTGGGGAAAACAACATGATTACTCATCTTTGGGTCTCCAGATCTTATCTTGAGCCTGGCATTTGAAGGCAACCAGGCAACGTTTATCATATTGATAAACTGTGATAACACCACGCAAGTAAAAATAACTTCCCATTTAGGGTTTGTTCATTTTTGTCCCTTTATGAGAAAGACTTCTCAGACTTTTATTATGCTGTCCCAGTTCATGGATAATACTGACCCAGGCTGTTGCTACCCTAAAGATGCCTTCTAGAAGTTGCCCGAGACCTTCCCATAGTGGGAAGGACAAAAGGAATAGGCAACTCAAATTAGGAAGTTGTTTTTTTCAGAAGACTTTCCCTCCTTCAGTAACTGGCTAGCACATCTAATAACCATAAGTGAGCAGTTGTTAATTTCCATATTACCTCTTCTTTCTTAGACATGTAACTCCAAATGAGTACTTTGCAGAATCTCTGATGTGGGTGAACCTCAGGGCTCCGCTGTAGAAGGATGAAAGCCTCTGAGTTCAGATTTGGCATCCCAAACAGGGATCAAAATCCAGTCTTCATGCTTTCTGACTAAAACCCCCTTCTATATGTGGGGGTTTTAAAGCCTTTCTGTTGGCCCACCCAAATTCTCTGTGGTGTCTCTGAGGATAAAACCCTGCAGGCTTCTACCTTTACCTTTTACCTATCAGGGTATCAACTGATGGTTGAGCTTTCACAACTTAACTTAAGGTTGGACCAGATATTTTAGTTATCTGACCTTGGTTAAGTTACCAAACTTCTCTGAATATCAGTTGGTAGAGCATGAGACTCTTGATTTCAGGATTATAAGTTTAAGCTCCATGTTAGGTGTTGGGTTTACTTAAAAAAATAAAATCTTAAAAAAAAGGAATTAATAATAGTATGGATCTCATTGGGTTGTTGTAAAGTTCTCTTAGATAATGCATGTATAATGCTTAGCACAGTGCCTTACATAGATGAAGCCCTCGATAAATGTTACTTGTTATTCATGAAATTAACGTTATCAAATGTCAAAATGAATAAATTAGTAATATTTACTAACAAAATAATATTTACAACTGTCTGACAAGAATCTATTTTAGATTAAGGTGGATAGTGCTGATTTGTCTTTAAGAGGACATGTCCTCCATGTTCTTTTTTAAACAAATATTTGTAGTGACTTATAGAGTTTCTTTGGTTCTCTTGTTGGATTTACTGCGTAGCCTGCTTGGAAACCATGTCTAAGAATCAGAGCATTAACTTGAATAAAGGACTAAGAGCCTTTTCTCCACGTTATCCTAGAAAGTAATGGGAAGTAAATAATTTAAATTTGCCCCCCCCCCATCTATGCACCTGGATGAGACATTTAATGTCAGCTTTAGAACATCTTTCTTTTCAAGAATTTTTTTATCTTGTCTTTATAGCTATGGTGAAATAGAATTGGGTTCCCCCCCCCTTTTTAAAAAAGATTTTATTTATTTATTTATTTGACAGACAGAGATCACAAGTAGGTAGAGAGGCAGGTGGGGGGAGGGGGAGAAGCAGGCTCTCTGCTAAGCAGAGAGCCCAACTCAGGGCTTGATCCTAGGACTTTGGGATCATGATCTGAGCAGGAGGCGGAGGCTTTAACCCGCTGAGCCACCGAGGCACCCCTAGAATTGGGCTTCTTAATAGCCAAAGAAACCCCATTTGTATCTAGTTGTGGCCCAGCTTGGGCCTGAACAGTAGAGGATGGCTTGGCAGTCATGGAAGAACAAAGTTGTTGAACATTTTGAGAGTTGAGAAAACTTAGCCTTTAATTCAATCAAGGGCTGGGAGAAGGAGGAGGAGGGGTTCTTTATTTTGTTCCGACTAGTTTACCCTGAGTGTGCAGCTGGTTAGAGTTTCTGAGAGGCTGTTAGTTCCAATTAATTTGGTATACACTCTTGTATGTGGGCTTGATGAATTAAGAGGCAGCAATGAATTTATCTGTGCACCAGCCATAAAATTTCCATTACTTTTCTTAATGAATTTTACATTTGATTCTGAAAGCTTTTTAAAAAGTTGCTCATTTGTTTTTCAGGGCCTTCCCCTCCTCCTTCTCTATAATTTGTGTCAAAATAAGGACTACCCTTACAGAGAGTTTGGACATTTCTATAAGACTTTTGCTTTCAGAGCTAGGGAGACTCTGCCCTTCCTACTGTCTGGACACTTCAGAGGCCGTGTAGCATCACATCCTTCTTGGGCTTCAAAGGAGGATAAGATAGGAAGTCCCAGCTGAAGAGGATGGGTGTGGGTTTGTGACAAAGTTCAGTTATCACTGCGAAGGGAAAAGACGATGGAAAGGAAAAGGTATGGGGAAAGAAATAAGATATTCTGCTGCAGTAATGCCGGGTCTGCATTGCCATTCCTGGGCTCTGTGCTTCCCTCCTTTTATCAGAGAAGACTAGTAAGACCACAGGCACCAAGTGCAGGGAGTCTGAATTTTGGCTAAAGCCTGATCCTGTGATTGTCAAAACCTGGAGGGGAGTGACAAAAGCTCATTTCAAACCTGCATTTCAAAGCTCTAAGCAATTTTCTCTCTTTCATGAGATAAAGACTAGAGTATACTTTTGCAAACATTCAGTTTCTTTGTTCTTGAAAGAACCTAAATATACAATCTTATTAGGTAAATGTAATGCACGCCATAATCAGAGGATGTGTTTGAAAGGCTATGACTTTAAGGAACTAGACTGTGAATGTTTATGTTGTTGGCTTCTTGCATCTCTCAAGATTCTATTTCTTTTAGAGAAATGCCTCCCCCCCCCATGTATTGATTTATTTAACATGATTGCCATCTTCTATTGATTTAGAGTGGGCTGTGGCTGAAGAGTGTTACTTGTTTTTGTTTTGGTATGAAGACTGAAGAAGAGTGATCTTCACCTTGCACTGGAGGGAGGCTGTTAGAAGAGAGCGGGACCAAGATGGGGGGAGTTCACCCTGGGAACCTGACGCTTGGGAAGTAGGGAGACATGATAAAAAAGCGATAAAGAAGAATTAGAACAGGACAAGGAGGCCGGGAGACCAGCAAGGAGGTTTTGTCCCTGTGTTGTAGAAAATAAAAGAAAGGGGTAGATTTGAGAAATACCTTTGATAGAAGGTATTTGGAAGATGGCCCGCCTGGGGAGACAGTGCCCTCTATGGGGGATTTCTGAGAATGGGTCTGTCTTGCAGTCCTTGAGATAGCCAAATCTAGAAGTTACAAGTCCTTCCCTGAATCTAATTTTTTTCTGTTATCCTGAACCTAGAATACAATCATGTTAAAGATTGCAGTCTAGTCTCCAAAATGTTGTGGAAAATCAAGGTAAAATTTGTAGTCACCCTGGTTCACAATGGTAAAAGCAGAGTAGCTATTCACATAGAGCCCAGCAGTGGGAGGGACCTATGAGTGGAAGGACCCAAAGAACGGAGTCTGGTGCACTCTCCGAAAGGATGGAGCCTGAGAGTAGAATAGGTCCTGGGGAGGGGCCCAAACTGAGTTTAGAAATGCTGAGTGCAAGGGGCGCCTGGGTGGCTCAGTGGTTTAAGCCTCTGCCTTCAGCTCAGGTTATGATCTCAGGGTCCTGGGATCGAGCCCCGCATCGGGTTCTCTGCTCAGCAGGAGCCTGCTTCCCCCTCTCTCTGTCTGCCTCTCTGCCTAGCTCTGATTTCTCTCTGTCAAATAAATAAAATCTTTAAAAAAAAAAAAAGAAATGCTGAGTGCAAGTGAAGTACAAATGTAAGGCTTGACCTGACCCTTGGGAAGTAGGGAAACATGAGAAAAAATTGATAATGAAGGATTGGAGCAGGACAAGGAGGCCGGGAGACCTGCAAGGAGGTTTTGTCCCTGTGTTGTAGGAAATAAAAGAAAGGGGTAGGTTTGAGAAAGCCACAGACTGGGGATCGTTCTTTCTCTGGAATGTGCTCCACTTTCTGGTGCCTGGAAGAAGAAATCATCATCTCTGCCTCATTGTCTCCAGCACAGGATGGGGTTGTTGACAACAGAACAGTTACCTAGGGCTTCCTGGGTACTCAGTATGAAGGACACACTTCCAGTGGCCTATGAAGTAGGAATTATTACCAATGAGGCAAGTGAGGCCCCAAACAGTAGAATAGCTTCCTGAGGCTCTTACCAATGCACTATTAAAGTGTTCCACCACACTAACACTCCTCTTTCCTCTTTCCTTGGTATTTTCTGTGAAAGAATAAAACAATAATTGTGAAATTTATTTAATCTCTTATGGAGGATAAATGTGAAATAAGTCTCTTTTTAAATTATCTGCTGTGCACCCTGCCCCCTCTGGCCAAAGTTGAAAAGGTAATTAAGGTGAGCACCCATTGCACAGATATTCTGCATTTCTCCTCATCTTCACTATGAAGGGATAATATCCCAAAGATGTTTGCTCCTCTTTCCCAGCTACCTGGGAGCAAGGGAGGGGTACATACTAATGCAACATTACACTTACAAAGCTCATATACTCACGTTGTCTCCGTTTACCCTGATAGTTTGTGAGTCAGGAAGTGTTTTCCAGACGAGGTGGCCGTGTCTGAGGGAGATTGTGATTTGTCCAAGGTCTGGCCATGTTGGTCCAGAAGATCAGGTCTCTGACTCTTTCTCTCCAGTGCCTTACCCTGACCTGTTAAGGAGCTTTTGCTGCCAGTGGAAAGTGGTGAGAACTTCTCCGTCATCCCTTTCCACTTGATGTGTAGCATTCACAATATTTCTGTGATGTGGTTGTGAAGACGGAGGGGCTGTTTCATGCTGTTCACATACAGGGGGCCCCTCTGGAGGCCTGTTGAGAGAACACATAGTATGGAGGAAAAGAGGCCAAAGTTGTTCATGAAAGTTGTGTTCGCTTGGGGCTGCTGATGAGGGGTGCTGACATTCTCCCCTGCCCAACCTAGCAGAACTTTCTTCATCTTTAATTTCTGCCCACGCTTGTGAAATCTTTTGATTAGGATCTCTGCACAAGGCCATATTCCCAGCGGGATCACACTGTACCACCTCATTAGTCCCATTCGCTGATCTTCAGAGCGAAGTGTGAGCTCACCAGGAGCTGCAGGTGGAAGGACCGCGTGGGGCCCGGAGCTCTGAAGGGCCCCAGGTACTCTTTATAGGCTGGATTGTTTCTTGACCTCGATTTTTGCTTCTGACAGCAGGGCTGTGTGGGAAGAATGCAGACTTTGGAGTCCCGCCACTTGGAAGTACGGAGAGGTGGGAAATCACTCTACCTCTGAGTTCTCCTTGTAGCTATCAAACAAGCTCTTTTGACAAGCCGATGTTAGCATTAAAGCGGGGCGTTGGAGGGAGGGACGATGAAGCTTTGCCAACAATACTTGTTACACAGCTATAGCCGAGACCCCTCTGCCCATCATGAAAGCCTCAAGCGTTCACTCTCCCTCTTCCTCGTAATTGCTCCGTAGGTAAGGCTTAATAGACCTGCAGTTCCTGTGGAGAGTGGGCTCATGTTTGAGAGCCCGATCCCTTGACCCAGGCTGTCTGAGAGATGAGTTCCAAAGGTTAATGTTTCATTGAGTGACTGACAAAGGCCTTTCAAAAGATGGCTGTATTCCAATTCCAGGGGGAGCTGTGAAGACCCTGTCTCCTGGTGGGGTTTTTATTCTGGTATCTGAGATCACAAGAAAGGCTGTGGTTTGTGTGAGTGAGTCCAGTTTGGAGTCCTGCTTGGGAAAGTGTTGGGTATCTTGAAAGATGGGGTCTTTCCTGCAGCACTTAACTAAGGGGGCAATTACTTATTTAAATTTCCGGCTCTCCTCACCTCTCAAGACATATGGTAAGCTCCTGGAGGGCAAGGCTTGCATTGTAGACAACTTTATATCTTCAGACTCTGCTAGTCTATCCTTTGTTTATATTTGTTGAGTAAAACTTTTGATTTCATTAATTATAAGTGATAGATGCGTCTCTATTTTTAAACTAGATCTTCACTGTAAAGGTAAAGCAGGTCTATGGTAAAAACTTAAAAAGTACAAAAGGGTAAAAATAAAAATGAAATTCCCAGCTGAGAAAAATCACTATTTTAAGTTTTCTGTATCTCTTTCCAGAAATGTCCAATGAATCTGCATCTCAAGCACATTTTTTTTTTTTTAACAAATGAAACCATACTTCACCCACTTTTCTGCAACCAGCCTTTGTGTGGTTACCTATCTTGAATTTTTTTTTTAATAGTAGTGCATACATAGCTACCCTAATGTTTATAATGGCTGCAGTCTTGTATATATTTTCCATTATTTATTTAACCAATTCCCTATTGATGGATGTATAGGATATTGCCAGAATCTTATTGACTATAAATAATGCTTAGCAAATATTTATTTATGTTCATATTTGTATATCTGTGGGATAAATTTATAGAGGTGTAAATTTATTGGATATTGCCAATTGGCTTTTAAAAGTTGCACCAATCCATACTTGCCAATAGTGAGTGCCCATTTCTTCATGTCCTTGGTAACACCTAAAATTAGCAAATGCTTTTTTCTCAGTCCAGGTAATAAGAGAAACTAACTCCTTTTTTTTTTTTAAATTTCTATTTCTTTAATTTTGAGTAAGTTTCAACCTTTCATGCATTTATGGGCTATTTTATTTTATTTTGTGTGAACTGCTTATTTAGGTCCTTTACTGATTTTCTTATTGGGTTTTCCTCTCTCTCTTTAAAACAGATTTGTAAAAAAAAATCTTGACTTATTCATGGCATTAACTCTTTGTCACATTTGTTAAAAAATTGTCAAAGTCTGTCACTTTTCTTTTGACTTTGATTATGACATATTTGTCATAAAAATTTTTAACCTTTTATGTAGCTAAATTTATCAATCATTTCCTTTATACTTGTGAATTTTATGTCATGTCTAGAAAGGATTTTGCCATTTAAGATTATAAAGAAAATTCATTGCTTTATTTTTTACAATATACATTATTTATTATATTTAAATACTTGATCCGTCTGGAATTTATTTTGGTACAGAGTCCTATAGGGATCCAGATTGATTTTATCCAAAAGGATAGCCAGTTGTCCCAGCTCTATCCTTCCCTTACTTACTTGAAATGATACTTTGTTATATATTAACAATAAACATTTGTTTTTCTTGTGAAAATACATGGCAAAAACTGTGGAAGGAGCCAAGATGCCCTTCAACAGATGAATGGATAAAGAAGATGTGGTTCATATACACAATAGAATATTACTCAGCCATCAGAAAGGATGAAAACCTACCATTTACATGGGTGTTAATGGAACTGGAGGGGATTATGTTAAGTGAAATGAGTAAAGCAGAGAAAGACAATTATCATGGTTTCATTCATATGTGGAACATAAAGAATAGCACGGAAGACCACAGGGGAAGGGAGGGAAAACTGAATGGGAAGAAATCAGAGAGGGAGACAAACCGCGAGAGACTCTGGACTCCAGGAAACAAACTGAGGGCTACAGAAGGGAAGCGGGTGGGGTAACCAGGTGATGGGTATTAAGGAGGGCACGTGTGGTGATGAGCACTGGGTGTTATACACAACTAATGAATTGTTGAATACTACATTAAAAACTATTGATATCCTATATGTTGGCAAAATGAACATAATAAAAAAATAACTTCAGGGAAAAAAAAAAGAAAAGAAAATACATGGTGATATTTAAAGGAAACCGACATGTCCTTTTCCAGAAATATACTACACATAGGTTTTTCCAGTTTCCCTCAGTGAGTTCTTTGGAATTGTTCTCAAATACGGAAACAAAGATTTTTTTGTTGTTGTTTAAAGCCAGCCTTTCTATGAGATATAAAATGGAAACAGGGTACATTGTGAACTGTTTGAGCAGTAACGAGAGGCTGGGTGAGTTTTGCGTTTAAAAAAGCTTCCGTGGAAAGGTGGTGATTGAACAGGCTCAGGTTTTGGGGTAGAGCTGCAGGACTGCTGAGTTTCTCCTCACTCTCATCCAATCTCACCCTCAGTCAGTGAAACACACAAGTCTGCTATTGGCACACGATCTGCCTCCCTCCCTGGCGTGGTGCATGAGTCCCTGTGTGTGGAGTTTGGCTCAGTGGAGAGTCCTCACTCTACCCACATCCTTTCATTCTAAATGAAAAGGCTTTTGAGCCATGCGTATTGCTGTTCATCATCATTTTTCTGCCTCAAAGCAGAGGACTTGGCTTCCTGAGACATAATTAAATTAACCCCAAATCCAAACCCTAAGAAACAAATGAATATTGTGTCTCAATCTCAGGGAATCTCCCACTCAGGAGATGTGTATTTTAAAGAGGGGGGGGTGTTTCCTTTCATACTCTACTAAAATTTGGATCCCAGATTTCCCCTTGGAAGTATTAACTAAGTATGTGAGTCCAGACAGGTTTCCTCTTTGTTGAAAAGATTCAAGGTCCATAGACAATAATTTGATTATGTATATCCCACAAACCCATCACGGAGAACTTAAATTTAACATGTCCTGCAGGGAGTTCCGACATGGCTCTTTCATTTACAGTTAGGAGAATTAAAAAAGAAAAAAAATCAACCTTTGTACCATACCACACACAGACACACAAGAAAAACCAAGAAGTTTACTGGTAAACTTTAGCTCAGTTGTTAAAACTTTCTAATTTTCTTGTGTCTTTTGAGCCAAAATGAGGAAACTCTCTAGGGATTTCTCCAGCACTTTTCATCTGATGCTGTCAAAGCCCTTCGCACTCACTATTTAATTAAGACTCTGAACACCTCAGTGAGAGAGGGAAGCATCCACACCATAAACCTGACAAAGAGAAGTTAGATCCCCTGAAAACCTAACTAAACAAAATAGCTCTGAGTACACGATAAGAATGCATTGCATTTAAATTATCAAAAAGGTTGCATTTTGTCCACTTGCAAATTCTGCAGTGTCTCCTGTAGCATCCAGATCATTCTGCTGAGACTTCTGTGTTGCTGGAACATTTGGAGCAAGTTGTAGAGTTTCAGAGAAATTTCTCAGGCATTAAGTATATCAGAAAAGGAATTGAAGGCAAAGAAATACAGAGGAAGAACTTAGGGAGCAAGTTGTTTGTGTGTAGTAGCTCCCAGTGGGTAACTGGGAGGGGGCCATGGAGAGCTCCTATCAGGAATGGTTCTTGAGGGGCTGGGGAAGTTTCAAGAAGGGTGTGTGTGGGAGACTCCAGAATCTGTAATGGTGTCAGGATTCTTAGCTGCAGAAACCAACTCTGGCTAGTGGGAGCAAAAAGGACATTCATTAGAAGGGGAGAGGGAAGGAGTTAGGGTAGAATCAGCCCCAAACTGGAAACTTAGCTAAAGGAAATGGTTAATTTCAGTGGGCTCTTGGTCATAGGGGCTCTCCATAGTTATGTGTATGTGGGCCTGAGATAATGGGGGCAGGGGACTAGTAGCTCTCACTGCAAAAGCCCGTTGGAGGAGGTTGGGGTGTGGGCTTTGGGTTGGTTGGTTTGCATTTAAAATGCACACTTGAGGGAGAAAAGTGTACTGTGTCTAGCAACTGGCTGGCTCTGGAAGGGGCAGTTCCTCCAGGGCCGTATCCTTCCAGATATCAAAGCATCAAAATGTAAAAAATGGAAGTATGGTTACTGCAGGAAGCATAATCTGTCTTCTGTAAACTGCTAACATCACAACAATTAGACTAGCAACCAGCATTGCTCTTATGATTATCTATGCCAGTGCTCTTTCCACTCCTAAACTGGACAATAGCAAGGTAGAGGGAAAATCATCTTATTTAAGAGCGCAATGCCAGTGTGAGGTAGAGGGCTCCGTTCTCTAGTGCTTTGCTCTGAACAGGAAAGTTCTTAGCAAACTATGCCTGGTTCAGCCTCACGGCAGCATCATAAGTTAAATGTATAGAATTGTCCTTTCCATTCAATGAGATGGAAAACAGAGCAGCTCGTGGCAGGCTGCGTGATTCTGCCAAGGCCTTTGGCTAAGCCTGAGTGCCTGAGGTAGAAACCAGGCCCTGGGAGTCTTATAGCGGGTTTGAACCTCCCGAATATGGAAAACACAGATTTAGTATTGAATACAGTGCAATGTAAATCTGAAGGAAGGGGCTCGTATTTGTCCCTTTGCACACTGATGCAACCTTCATGCAGACTTTCCACCCCAGTATCCACCTTTACTTCTCGGTCGGTGTCACGGGGTGAGATTCATTAAATATTCAGCCCATTACAAATCCTATGCCATCAGTCCTGCTGTATCAGGAGGTTAATGGGTGCATGGTAAAAAGTATTTAATGTGACAGATATTCTCATGTCTCTGGATGCCCTTGCTGCCTCTCCTGGTGTCGTGGCTAACCCCAGCTGGCACTCTCAATAGAATATTTCAGTGGCACAAGAAGTAACTAGGTTAATAGCTGAAAATTTGTCCCTGTTTTCCCCATACAGCCACAGTGTTCAGTAAACCTCACATACAAAAATCCTTTAACCTATTACAAAAACTCAGTCAGCAGAAGCAAATAGTAGCCTTTAGACAGAGCCCAGCATGAAGCAGTCAATCGTATTCCCAATACCTAGAGATTTAGCTGGTGTGAAACATAGTGTTTGGGAAAGGGGTGACAGATATTGGAAGACTGATTTTTGACAAGAGACTTAAGTGGTCCACATTCTCTCTGAGGCAATAAAAGCTGTTTAATTTGGATCCAACTAGAGCTACAGACTTTTTCTGTTTATTTGCAAATCATCATCACCATCTTTAACACCATCTCATACCCAGAAGTCATCTGCATGCCGTGCTGGACACTGAACAGAGTCTGGGTCCCAATTCTGTGGGATCGTACCATCTTAGCTTGGCTACACTGACACCAGTAGACTTAAAAATACATCAGGCAGAAAAACTTGGACTAGCACAAGCAATTGCAAGAGTACAAATTCAGGATCAAAGGAATTGAGTGGTGGAGAGCGAAGACAGAATCAAGAAATTCCATTTTCAGACAATAATGGTACACGGCACCAGATGTGAAGAATGAATGGACATCGAAACCCACAGCTAATGCGGTATTGCCACGTACTCAGAATAGTGACATCAAAATACCTGGATAACTGACTTGCCTGGATTTTATTCCTGTATGTCACTTCAAAAATCAGTTTTTCAAAGAAGATTATGTTTTAGGATCTCTTCAAATGCTGGAAAGAAGAAATGAATAAGACTAACATTCACAAAGCAATAGGATAAAGCAAAATCCTCAGTTGTCTGATAGGGAATATTTGGGCCACAGTGATTTAGAAGAGGGGACAGGTAGGTATTGTAGATTCGGGAATGACAGGAGAGTAGGATGTTTGTAAATTGGCGTCCAGTTTTCAGATTAACCAATGCTTCTATCAGTGCAAATAATAAAGTCGCATATGTCCAGTTCTGTTCCCTGTGTAAGGGCACCGTTGTCATATGAAAGGAAAGTGGAAAGGCCAGAGGTGACATCTATGTGCACCTTGCCCGGTTAGAGTGACCCGCCATGGTGGGTGTTTAGTAATGACAGTAGGGGAGGTTGGGAGCGTGGGGAAAGAACCATGGTACAAGCACAAACCTGTGCCATGACGGATCCCCTGCTGGTACCAGGACGGAAGTGATCCACTTGCCCCTCTGCCAGAGCAGTGTGTATGTGTACCCACACACATTACACACCTGACGCACCATATGCTTTAAATGTCTGGGTTTCGGTGCCAAGCAAGAACGAGACAAGTGCAGAGGGGGGACTCTTGTGGACATTTTTAATTTTTCTGACTGTCCACATTCCAGGCTCTTCACTGCCTAGTATACCTGAAGGAAGTTCACATAAGGTCACAGTCTCGTAGATACTACCCCTCCCCCCAACTAGGGAAGCTGAGGAGCCAGATTCTCCTCCTTTCTATGCCTGCACAAGCTGACGTGGACAAATGACTTGGGCTACACCAACTGGGGGCTATCCCCCAAAATGTAGACTCTTGGAGGAAGTGTTCATAAAGATGTCAGAACAACAGAAGTCATTTTTTATGGCAAAAGTAGCAGCAGCAAGCAGACTAGATTGTTCTTCCTGCCAGACTAGGAGCTCACTCTTCTCCTCCTATTTTCCAAGTCCACTTCTTGAGTCTCCTCTTGAACCTGAGAGATGTTGATATCCTTCTAATAAATGTCTTTTTTGCTTCCACTAGCCAGAGCTGGTTTCTGCTACGTGCAGCTAAGAATCCTGACACCATTACAGATTCTGGAGTCTTCCATACATACCCTTCCTGAATCTTCCCCAGCCTCTCAAGAACTCCTTTTTTTTTTTTTTTTAAGGATTTTATTTATTGATTTGCCAGAGAGAGAGAGAGATCGCACACAAGCAGGGGGAGCGTCAGGCAGAGGGAGGAGCAGGTCCCCTGCTAGGCAAAGAGTTTGACACAGGACTTGATCCCAGGACCCTGGGATGAGGACCTGAGCCTAAGGCAGACACTTAACCAACTGAGCCACCTAGGTGTCCCAGAACCACTCCTCTTGTTAGCTCTCCATGACTTGGCTCAAACTAGACAAGCAAACTAGCCAAAACCATTTACCCTCATATGTCTGTTTCTTCCTGTGGAAAACAGGGTAAAGGCTCTTGTCCAGGCCCCCCTCAACCCCCACCTCCTGACCAATTCCCTTGTTTTCCCGTGCAGTCCCCTCATAGAGTGGCATGATCCCTTTTCTTGGGATCTGTGAGTGTAACAAATTGGTGTTCATTGTCTAGAGTCTCCTGGTCTGATGGCCTTGTCAAAAGATAATAATAGGGACACCTGGGTGGCTCAGTGGATTAAGCCACTGCCTTCGGCTCGGGTCATGGTCTCAGGGTCCTGGGATCGAGCCCCATATCGGGCTCCCTGTTCAGCGGGGAGCCTGCTTGCCCCTCTGTCTCTGCCTGTCTCTCTGCCTACTTGTGATCTCTGTCAAGTATATAAACAAAAAATCTAAAAAAAAAAGATAATAATAAAACCTAATTGTCAAATACTTCCCCTGTTCTAAAGTAGAATCCAGATGAGGTTAAGGTCTGGAAAGATCTAAATGTATAAATGTAAATGTGGAGGTGGCCAAATAGTATTGAATAAATTGAACTAGATAAAAAAAAGTCATTAAAAAAATCTGAAAAGTGGGAACCCGATATTGTTGGGCATTCATTTAGTGTATGATAGAGTGAATATACAAACAGATGAGTGCCAGGCCATATATAACAATAGAACTCATCCTCTGTGGCAGCTGGCCCAGAAGAGTCAGGACTTGGTCAAGGACTGCTAGCTTCCCTAATTTTTACCTCTGTCCCAACTCAGAGCAATGAGAGAAAGACAAATATGTTCCCTAAAGCAATCATGTAGGGTGCCCTAACTCTGATTAGTGGACCCTCAACTTCTCAATGCTGACAGTCTCCAGAGAGGGCATACCTTAAGCCTTCTTTTTCTCTTTGGTTCCCCTGTCTTTAAATCTCCATTAAATCCAACTGATGGTGGCTGATTCCCTTGGTATAGCATATGTATATATTTTATGTGTATACATACCTGTTTTGTGTGTGTGTGGGTGTATGATTTATCGTAAGGACTGGGCTCATGTGACTATGGAGTCTGACAGGTCCTAAGATCTGTACTCAGCCAACTGGAGACCCAGGAGAGCCGATGGTGTAGTTCCAGCCTGAAGGCCAGAAGGCTTGAGACTCAGGAAGAACTGATGCAAATATCTTCTCCCATTCCGTGGGTTGCCACTTTGTTTTGTTGACTGTTTCTTTTGCTGTGCAGAAGCTTTTGATCTTGATGAAGTCCCAAAAGTTCATCTTTGCCTTTGTTTCCTTCGCCTTTGGAGACATATCTTGAAAGAAGTTGCTGTGGCTGATATCAAAGAGGTTACTGCCTATGTTCTCCTCGAGGATTCTGATGGATTCCTGTCTCACGTTGAGGTCTTTTATCGATTTCGAGTTTATCTTTGTGTACGGTGTAAGAGAATGGTCAAGTTTCATTCTTCTACATATAGCTGTCCAGTTTTCCCAGCACCATTTATTGAAGAGACTGTCTTTTTTCCACTGGATATTTTTCCTGTTTTGTCGAAGATTATTTGACCATAGAGTTGAGGGTCCATATCTGGGCTCTCTACTCTGTTCCACTGGTCCATGTGTCTATTTTTATGCCAGTACCATGCTGTCTTGGTGATCACAGCTTTTTAGTAAAGCTTGAAATCAGGTAACGTGATGCCACCAGTTCTATTTTTGTTTTTCAACATTTCCTTAGCAATTCGGGGTCTCTTCTGATTCCATACAAATTTTAGTATTATTTGCTCCAGCTCTTTGAAAAATACTGGTGGAATTTTGATCGGAATGGCATTAAAAGTATAGATTGCTCTGGGCAGTATAGACATTTTAACGATGTTTATTCTTCCGATCCAAGAGCATGGAACTGATGCTTCAGTTTGAGTAAGAAGAGAAATAAAAACCCCTTTTCCCAGTTTAAAGGCAGTCAGGTGAGAAGAATTCTCTCTCTCTCCGGGGAGAGTGAGCTTTAGGTGCTATTTGGGTCTTCAACTGATTGGATGAGACCCACCCACATTGGGGAGGGCAAATTACTTTATTCAGTCTACCAATTTAAGTGTCTGAAAACCCTCACAGAAACATCCAGAATAATGTTTGGCCAAATATCTGGATACCCCATGACTCAGTTAGGTTGATGCATAAAATTAACCATTATACCCACCAAATTAATTCCTTTTTCCAAATTTCCAGTTTGGGGTTGATTGTACTCTAACTCCTTCCCCTCCCCATAATCTTGCAGCGTATTTTACTAATTCTTCATATTTTCTTCCTCTCTGATCCTTGCTCTTAGAGACTTTTTTTCCCTCTTCATTCCAACAACTATCCCCAGCATTTGATTGCCACAACTTAGCTAGTAGATATTGTTAGATATTTTTTTTAAAACACCAAACTAAATTTTATATTTTATTGTAAGACAACACTTCCTAAAATGCCTTTAAAAAAAAATCACATTTGTTCCTTCCTCAAGAGGAGCTAGCTACCTAACATAGTGAGTTTCCAACCCTGGCTACACATTAGAATGAATCAGCTAAGGTGCTAAAAAACAACCAGCCAAACAACCAAACAAGAACACCAATACTTAAGCCTCATACCAGACCAAATAGACTCAGGTTGAGATGAAGATAGCTGTATTTTTGAAAAGCAACTCCAGGTGATATTATGTGTAACTCGGGTTGAGAACCACTGTCAGATCAACAGATCAAACCAAACTATTTCCATCTGGTAGTGAAGGCTGTTAAGAAACTGATCCTACAAATGTGGATCTACTTTCAGTTCTTCACAAACTCCTTGATAATAACAAGGATACTTGCTAATTCCTGTGTTCTATTGATTTTGTCTCTGAATTAGCAACTCTCTAATAAGAGAGGGACCTGGGTGTTGAATGTAAATTTAATGTCCCAAAAGTTTCCTATATCAGGGATCGTGGGAATCTGCAGAAGAATATCTTGCAACATCTCAAGTTTTGATGTGCAGTGAATCACTTGGGGGATATTGTTTATATGCAGATTTGGATGGAGCAGGTGGAGAAGGGGTCACTGAGAGCCCTGAGATCTAACAAAGTCCCAGTGCTGTTTGTTCTGCCACACTTGAATAGCCATGACTCCCCATCGAAATCACTGGAGGAGCTTCAGGAACTACTGATGCTTAGAATTCACCCTTAGAGATGCTGATTTTAATGAGCCTGGGTGCAGCTTGAGCACCGTGATTTTAAAAAGCTCCCTACAGGGGACACCTGGGTGGCTCAGTCAGTTAAGCCGCTGCCTTCGGCTCAGGTCAGGATCCCAGGGTCCTAGGATCGAGTCCCGCATTGGGCTCCTTGGTCAGGGGGGAGCCTGCTTCTCTCTCTGCCTCCGCCTGCCGCTTTGCCTGCTTGTCCTATCTCTCTCTGACAGATAAATACATAAAATCTTAAAAAAAAAAAAGCTCTCCACAGGAAAGCAGTGTGCTGCCAAGTTGGTGAACCACTATTGAGCAGATTCATCTCTTGGTCTACCTTTACTCTCCCACACATCTGGATCACTATTCTTTTTCATCTTCATTAAACAACGTCCTATAATTTGTCAAGCTGTGCTCAAAAAATGACTTCCTTTTCCAAGATATCTTCCTTCCTTCCTTAAGTAACTCAGTTTATAATAATCTTCCTTTGGTTTATTTTAGCACACGTGCACAATTTATACTACCGTATCACCTGATTACTCACAGACACCTTTCAAGTTATGAATGTATCCAAGTTTTGTTCCCTGAAACTTTACTATAGGGCTTTGCAGACAGTGATTAGATCTTCCTGGGCACTGTCTACACATGCCTCTTCCACTCAGTGCCTTAAACGCTGTCAGAAAAATTATCCAAAACTTGGAAATAAGCAAAAGGTATCATTGTGTGCTTAAGCTCAGCTCTGGGCTTGATTTTCTATTGACTGGTCTATTTTACAATGCTAGAAGTGTATAGGTTAACCTGTCAATTTTTGTCCAGTAGAGATGCAAATAATACCTGTTTATTGGAAGTGATAACCTGAGAGGTCATGGGTTATTGCTCCCATAAGACATCCGTCAGTTTTGTATGTGACCTGGCAACCTTAACATTCATTTACGAAATTGGCTATATATATCTCACTGGCTCCCTCATTAATTAATGAGTTGAGTAAAATCTTTGACATGTATGATTTTGAATGAGAGTCATGATTTTACCTTTTTAAAAACTGCTTTAAAATGTTGGAACACTTACATAGGAGTTGAATCAATGCGTGGTGAAATTAATTCGATTGAAGAGGCAAGTCATAAAATTTCATATCTGAAGAGACAATACTTCTTGCAAGTGTAAAATGGAATAATCAATATATCAAATAACACATGAGAAACTCTAAGTAGCAATAATTTCAAATAGGAACAGGCCATACTGATTTGCACACTCTTAGTCATGGAGGACAGCCATTCAGCACACAGTTTTCAGTTGATTTTCCCCTCCCTGTGCATTTAATCAATGCAAATAAAGGTTGAAGACAGTGAGGCAGTAGTGGGAGGAGTCACAGCTAGGAAATCACACACATAGTTCATATCTTGGTTCTGCCCTTCATAGGTGTTCTCTGTAAATAGGGTTTAATAAATCCCTATGAGAAGCGCCTAGTGCATAATGGGTGGTTAATAAATGCTCTGTTCCTCATGAGCATCTCAGAGGACGAGAGCAGTGGACCACTGCCTCCTGGTTTGGAAACCTGAGTTTGGAGAAAGAGTTAAAATGACTGAATACTGTTTATGTAGGGTCATAAAAACACCATCTGCTGGCTCTAGCCAGTTAAGCTATTACAAAGCTGACAAACACTAATGCTGTCCTGATACGGAAGGAATGGCCAAGGTTTTGCTCTCTCTATCGTTATTCGATGAGCTGCCATCTCGGGACCAGTCTCCAGTTTACCCATCACATAACCCGGTTGTTCAACATTTAAAGATTTATTTTGGCTCTTAAATATTTATACTCTCCTCCAACCTTTTATTGCTATAGTTACTGCTACGGAAAAAACAAGACTTAGGAGGTCCCTGTGTGGCTTATCAGCAGTTCTAGACTTTGCTGTTAGATTGGGGTATGTTTTATGTTGAAGTAGACTCAGATGACTGGGTTGGTATTAAACTCTCATTTTGTATGAGGCTAGATGTGTCTGTGATAAAACAGTAAGGTCTATTCCTCTTTTAACCCAGCAATCAGCAAGGTAAAGACCACTCACTCCGCAGTACACAATACTGAACCAGAAGCGAAAAGCGACAGATCTTAGACCTTAGTGGGGGTTTGCCTCCAATAAACCTGCAGCTGAAGGTTGTCCCAGTGGTAGACGAGAACTCAGTGATTGCTCCTGCCGCCGCTCGCAACACCTGTGTTTGTATCCTCAGTACCCATTAAGCATAATGATGGGCTGACTCCACATCCCTGGGACATTTGGCCTCATCTGGATGATTAAGGAGAATGAAATATATATCCCAGACACCTGCCAACCTGCAATAATAATGGCCTGTATTTACATAATGTTTTCCTCTAAGAATCTCAGAGCCCCTTGTCTTTGAAAGTCTATTTTTTGATGGGGAGAGAGAGATAATCTTATTTCCATTTTGCATGGTCTTAGGGCTGTGGAAAGGACCTAAATGTCTGGTCATTTTGGCAACCATATGGTGTGCCAAACTTTGCTGCGTATTGAAATCACTTGGAGTTTTTTTTTTGGTTTGTTTGTTTGTTTGTTTTTAAATAGGCTCCATGCCCAGTGTGGAGCCCAATGCAATGCAGAGCTTCAACTCACAACCCTGAGATCAAGACCCGAGCTCAGGTCAAGAGTTGGATGCTTAGGGGCACCTGGGTGGCTCAGTGGGTTAAAGCTTCTGCCTTTGGCTCAGGTCATGATCCCAGGGTCGTGGGATCAAGCCCTGCATTGGGCTCGATCCCAGACTCATGGGATCGAGCCCCGCATCGGGCTCTCTGCTCCTCGGGGAGCCTGCTTCCTCCTCTCTCTGTCTGCCTGCCTCTCTGCCTACTTGTGATCTCTTTCTCTCTGTCAAATAAATAAATAAAATCTTTAAAAAAAAATCTTTAAAAAAAAAAAGAGTTGGACGCTTACCCCATCATTCAGAGATCTTTAACAACTCTGGTAACTGACTCGCTGGGCAACAGGATATTTAAAAGTTCTCTGGTTATTGGAATGTGCAGAGAACCTTGGAGACCCCAAGCATAGAGGTGTTTTTTCTGTGAAGTAGTAACAGTAGAAAGCATTTCAGATGTTAGAATCATTCTTCCCCACTGACTTTTCCTTCTTTGTTTCTGTTTTTGACTCCTGACCAACCCTGATAATAAGGAGGAGAGCCATTTGAAATATAGCGCAGTTCCAGAATTCTTGGGTTGACCCTTACCCTGTCTCCAACCACTATTAGGTTAGCTCAGATCACCAACCTCCTGCAGGAATTACGTTTTGGTGGAGTATTCAGAGAGAAGACAAATCAATGTATAACTGTAGTTTGAAAAGGAGACGACAACAACAAATTTATCCCTTGGGAATTTTATATATGGCTTTGAATTTGTAGAAAATTTGGGAGATATCATTTTCCCATCAGTGGACTGGGTTTTTTTTTTTTTTTTAAAGATTTATTCATTTATTTATTTATTTTTGAGAGAGAGCTAGCTCACAAGTAGGCAGAGAGGCAGGCAGAGAGGCAGGCAGGGGGGATGGAAGCAGGCTCCCTGCCGAGCAGGGAGCCCAATGTGGAGCTCCATCCCAGGACCCTGGGATCATAACCTGAGCCAAAGGCAGAGGCTTTAACCCACTGAGCCACCCAGGCGGCCCTGGACTGGGTTTTTAAAGGAGAGAAAATACTGAGGGCTTTTTAATCACCTCGGGGAAAGGATTCTACAGATCACAAATGAGTATAGCAGGGGCCTGTGGTGGTGTGGCTGGGAGGTGTTTGTCATAAATCTTACTCCAATTCCTTTCCTATCACAAAGATGCTCAGGTTGTACTAAGGGTTGGAAAAGCCAAGGGGCAGCCAGTGTATCTTGGGTCCCTGCATCACTGCCTGTGACTCAGCCATGACTTCTAGTGTGGAACCCATTTTGCTCAAAGGTGTATCAATCTGATCGATTCTGCCACTCGCAGGGTTGTTTTATGAACATGGCTTTTGCTTGAGGGGAAAGTAAGACTAGCTTTTCAGATGTTGAGGTGCCTCCCTATCTAGCTGAAAAGAAGTGGGAGTCACAGTAAAAGAAAGGCAGAACAACTGTGAAGCATGAGAAATACAGAGAGACCACAAGAAACAGGGGAGACAACTCGAGAGAAGGCAGTAAGACTTTACCAGCTTAATGGTGAGCCTGTTTTTTTAGTGTTAAAGTTAAAAGTCATGTCCTCCACTGCCACTAGCAGGGAGTAAATGAAGTGATGAGAAAATGCATTAAGGAAGCCTGGATTTCTTCCTGCTAACTGGTTCCATAGGTCCTTGGAAGGTTCTAGAGTCTCATTGTTATTTGAATGTGTCTCTTGTGAGCAGTCACTTCCTTTCTACAGTCCTTTTGGTGCCTCTAATTGTTAGGATAGTTTCTGTTTATTTCTGGAGGCACATGGACATCCATAGACATTTAGGGTATTTGAGTAATTCTCAACAGACATTAGGTGAGTTAATGGGAGGGTGTTTTACTTTCCCAGGGCTGCCATAATCTGGGTGGGTTAAACACAGAAATTTATTCTCTCACAGTTCTGGAGGCTAGAAGTCTGAAATCAAGGTGTTAGTAGAGCCGCACTCCCCCTGAAGGCTCTAGGAAAGACTCTTTCCTTGCCTCTTAGTTACTGGTGACTCCTGGGAATCTTGCCATTCCTTGGCATGTGGTTGTGTCGCTTCGATGTCTAACTCTGTCATCACATCCTTCATCTCTGTGTGTTTCCTGTGTCTTCTCTTCTTCTATAACGACACTGGTCATTGAGTTTAAGGTCCAGCCTAAATACAGGATGATTTCATCTTGAGATTCTTGACTAATTTAACCTACAAAGACGAGATCATGTCTGGAGGTTCCAAGTGAAAAGGACCACTATTCAACCATTACAAAGGAATGAGAGAAACATAAGACAGAAACAAGATTGATGCACAGGTTGAGAATGGGGCTTAGACCAGTGATTCTTAACATTGCTTGTTTCCTAGCAACCCTGTTATTCTGAGTAACTCCATCTAGAGTGGAGCCTGATCAGTATAAAAAAATCTCACTTAGGGGCTGGGCACGTAAGGTATATAGATGAAGAGCGTTGATCTAAAGTAATAGGGAGGAATGGAGAATCTGGGGGTTAGGGAGCTTCCATGCTGCATTGTAAAGCATTCAGATCTGATTTGGCAATTTTTCCCAAACAAAATGGGTTTTCAGGCCTTGAAAGGCTGCCAATTTGAGATGCCAGGTACAAACTCTTAGAAACCCTTCTATTGTATCTTTGATCTCCTTTGCCCTATTTTCCATGCCCTAGACTTTGGAGTAATTCTGTTTTCTAGAGTTCTATTATGGGTCCACTTGGCAATGATTCAGGACACTTTCCTGATGCTCAAGTGTCTGTCTCTAAAAGATCTAACTCACTTCCCAGTATTCCTTTGTAATGGTGAAATCTGGATCTGTGCCCAGCCTTGTCACCTAGTAGTTATATGACCTTGATTACATATCCAAGGTTACTTATCTTTGTTTTACAGATGAATTTGTTAATATTGACCTTACCAAATTATTGTTAGGATTAGATTATTACAAGGTCTAAGACATGTTAGTTCTCTTTCTCTACCTCTTGTCTATCTCAGATGATGACTTTTTTTTTTTTTTAAATAAACACTATCAGTTATTGGACAACATGTACTACCGTTATTTATCTTTTAAATAGCAATGAAATGATTATAGTTTTAATAGCTGACTTTCCTTTTTTAATATTTATTTATTTAAGTTTTGTTAGTTATGATATAGTACAATATTGGTTTCTGGAGTAGAATTCAGTGATTCATCTCTTACTTACAGTACCCAGTGCTCATCACAAGTATCCTCTTTAATCCTCATCACCCATCTGGCCTGTCCCCCACATACCTCCCTCCATCAACTCTCAGTTTGTTCTCTGTCATTAAGAATCACTTATAGTGGGGTGCCTGGTGGCTCAGTGGTTTAAGCCTCTGCCTTTGGCTCAGGTCATGGTCTTTGGGTCCTGAGATCGAGCCCTGCGTTGGGCTCTCTGCTCAGCAGGGAGCCTGCTTCCCCCTCTCTCTCTGCCTGCCTCTCTGCCTACTTGTGATCTCTCTCTGTCAAATAAATAAATAAAATTAAAAAAAAAAAAGAATGACTTATAGCTTGTTTCCCTCTCTCCTTTTTTTCTAATAGCTGGTATTTTCTGAGTGCTGTATATATGCTGAAAACTTTGAAGAGTTTTGCACACACAGTTTCACAATTCCATTTCCTCATTTGTAAAGAGGGATAAATAGTAGATACATAATATACAAAAGATATATAAATTGTATATACACACATATATATAAATTATATGTGTAGTTTATTTCCTCCTTACAAATGAGGAAATTGCAGCTCAGAGACAGGAAGAAATTCCTCCAAAGGCACACAGCAATTTTGACTGCAAAAACTGCATTATTATCCACTATGTAGTTTTCCCAACTCACTTGTCAACTATGTGAGGACAGAGGCCTGTGTCAGGTGGGACTGATGACTTACCCATGGACATCTTTCAGAAAGTTCTTGTAAACATTGGGGGATAGTCCTGTCTTCTAAAGGCCCAAACCTAGATTACTCAGAGTTCTCAAGGGTGCCTGGTGGGTCTTGGTATTCATGCATATAGTGCCAGTATTCTCATCTTATAGGGTGAATTATCAGTAGTGATGGCTAATTAAAAAACCCAGATAGGAGCACTGCATAAGTGTTTTGTGAGAAAGTGAAATATTTGCCTCATTATCTCAAATACATTTTTAGACTATGGAAATAATTAGACCAAGAGAATCTATAGATCCATAAAGTTGGCAAACAATTAAGAAGAGGGTGAGAGAAAAGGGGTACCACCTTTTGGTAGATAAAGTAAATTAGTTTTTTATCTTAGCATAATATTTCATAACCTAGGTGTTGCTCATTAAAGTGACATTATGTTTTTATAGCCATATACAATAAAAATGCCCAGATTGTCCCTGGCATATGGTAGGTGCTCAGCAAAGAGGTCTGTCTCTGAATTGATTGAAAAAACAAAACAAAAAAACTTCAAAACCTTGGATAATATTTAAAATACCTCCCAAAATAAATACATGCTTACAATCAACCAAGATGTTAGAGTGAAGACCCAAATAAGAAACAAGTAGTAGTAAATAAACCCAATTGTCTTACAAATGAAAATACTGACAGGCTTGGGGAAATAAGAACTAATCTAGGTAACTTTGGAAAACAGTATTTTGGTTAGATGCTGTAAGACTAAAGGTGAAAAGAATTGGACACAAATGTTATACTTTAGTTAGTCTATCTTTTTGTCACGGGAGTATGGATGGCTTCGCAGTTGTATGGCTAAACATTTTCTGGTTACACTGTGGTTGAACAAGTAAGTGAGTACATTGTTAAAAATGAGAGCCAGGCTTCTCAGTGTTGAAGAAAGAGGTTATAAGTAAGAAAAGGGGAATGACTGGAGTCAGGCTGGTGGTGTTGGGTTGGAATTAGAAGTGTCTATATAAACTCGTGTTTTTAAAATATGTACACAGATAAACTGATAATGAGATATATAGAAATGAAAGTGTAAGTATGGATTTGTATACAAACTAGTATTTCCAAACTGTGTCTGCTTACAGGGCCAAGGAACTATGACATTCCAGTAGCAATGAGCACATACGGAGCCTAGATCCTGTTTCTAAATCTCATTTTTTGATAAAAAAAAAAAATCAGGGCTCCCTTGGGGAGAAATTACTGATGCTAGGACTGGGGCGAGGAAGTACAAAATGAGCTTGGAGCATCTTACAAATCAGAAAGTAAAGAAGTTCTAAAAAAAAAAAAAACCAAAAAGTGATGACGCTATACCAAAAGGAAACAGAGGCACAGCTAATGGAATGCCGAATGGCTAAAGTGGTCAGTGTGAGAAACATCGTAACTAACGATAATATTAAAAATAAATATCTATGTGTTCATCCTGATGTGAATAATTAAAGAAATCAATAAATGGGAGAAGAGACAGCTCTTCTTTACAGAATTCCAACCTATATATGGAGAAGGAATGTGGGAAATAGTAGGTCGCTAGCAGGCAACATCACAGCAGTACTTGTTACAAGGAAGATGCATGGGTTGATGCTAAAGTCAGAGACAAACATCTGAGGAGAAATAGTGTATTAGTATCTGTCCCAAGATCCTTATCAATTACGAAGGGAGAAATAGAAACTTTACAGTGGAGAAACCCAAGAGACATTGCCTTTACCATGTGATCAAAGTTAGTATCACAAGTTATAAGATACGTTGGTTGATATTATGTTCCTCCTGATAGGATGTCCAGAGAAGGGCACAGCATTGCTTTTGTGGTATTCTGTAATATTCCTAAAATATATAACCTCAAACTAATCAACTGGACATAACAAACCCAAACTGATAGACATTTTACCGAATAACTAACTAGTATCCATCAGAAGTAACAATACTGAAAGACAAGGGTAGACTGAGGAACGGTCTATGATTGGGAGCTAAAGACGCAACAACAGGGGTGCTTGGGTGGCTCAGTCGTTAAGTGTCTGCCTTCGGCTCAGGTCATGATCCCGGGGTCCTGGAATCGAGCCCCACATTGGGCTCCCTGCTCAGCGGGAAGCCTGCTTCTCCCTCTCCCTCTCCCACTCCCTCTCCTTGTGTTCCCCCTCTTGCTGTCTCTCTCTGTCAAATAAATAAGAAAAAATCTTAAAAAAAATAAAGACATAAAGCAACTGAATTCAGTGTGAGGTATGAGGAATGGAAAACGGACAGTAGGAGAAAAATTTGAGTAAGATCTGTAGTTCAGTTATTAGTATTGAAGCACTGGTAATTTCCTGGTTTAATAATTGTACTATGGTTATGTCCTTTGTCAAAATTAGGGAAAGCTTAGTGAAGGTAATATGGGACCTCGTTTTATTTTTGCTATTTTATTCTGCCTAAAATTATTTTAAAATAAAAAAATAAAAAATCAATGAGATAAATTTGGGCAGTGAGTATGGGCCATTTTTGTATTTTATTTTTTTCTCTTAGAAAGATAAAAGGTAATTTTTGATTAAAAACAAAACAAAACAAAACAAAAAACCCTTGGGTACAAAAACAAAAAGTCCTTAAAAATTAAAGATTTTAAGAATTCAAGATAAAGATGAAAGGTTAGACATTTCATACATAGTATTTACCAGGCATTAGACTCTTTTTCTTCCTTGTATTTAGGAGTTTGTGGAGATCAAGTGATATAATGTATGTATGTAAAAATGCTTTGCAAAGCATAAAACATACTATAAAAATTATTATCCTTTCTTCTATAGCCTTCATTTTCTTCTTGTTCATGCTATTACCTGTCAGTGTTAATTTTATTTGTTATTAATTTTTAAAGCGTTGTAGAGAAAAATGATAGGAACTTTGGTGCAAGACAGATCTGCCTGTTACATAGTAGCTGCTCAATAAATATTTGTTGGGTAAATTGAATGAATGAATATGAATGAGTCTTGACTCTTTGACTTACTCGCTTTGTCATCTTTGGAAGTTATTCAACTTCTTGAAGAATTGTCTTCATACATATAAAATGGGGGTAATACTCCTGCTTTGAGGGGTTATTGTGAGGTTGAGGGATAAGGGATGTGTGCAGGGTCCGGTGCCATGTCTGACCGTAGTTCTTACTCTCTCATTGTCTTCACTCTATTTCTCTTTTATTGTTTTCTCTACTTCTAACTAAAATGCACTGTTTTTCCATCTTCCCTTGGTCAAAAATGTTGTCTATGCTTTTTGGTTCCTCTCAAGTAGTTTTTCTTCACTTAGTCCTCTAACATTTTATTCCTGTCTTTATTGTGGTTTGTGGTTTATTATGACGTGTAAATGTGTGTGTGTATGTGTGTGTGTTAGATTCAATCCTCTTTTACACTGTAAATTCCTTGATGCACCATTTTCGTTTTTAATCTGCTAGTCCAGTGGCTGCCACACAGGAAATGCTAAACTGTAAACCCTGTGATGGAAAGGAGACCATGTTTATGTTGTTTAGCATTGTTTCCCCTGAGCTTACTCTTGTGTCCAGCAGATGGTAGGTAGTCAGTAACTATAAGATTGGATAAATATGAAGTAGCAGGCAAAGGTATTTTTTTTTTTAAAGATTTTATTTATTTATTTATTTGTCAGAGAGAGAGCACACAAGCAGGCAGAGTGACAGGCAGAGGCGGAGAGAGAAGCAGGCCCCCTGCAGAGCAACGAGCCCAATGCAGGACTCGATCCCAGTACCCTGGGATCATGGCCTGAACCAAAGGCAGTGGCTTAACCAACTGAGCCACCCAGGCGCCCCAGCAAAGGTATTTTAATGTTGAATAATTTTGGCTACCTTTCCATCCTTCTGTAATTTCTGATTATTTAAGTTCATTTTAAAATATTGGGCCAGCTCTTTGCCCTTACCGTCTAAAGAGCTACATTCAAGTAGTTTTGTGGTTGACTTCTACTTCCTTGTCGATTTAAATTCCTATCATTCTTCCAATCTTAGTGTGCATTTCTGGTTATTTATTTTTTAATTTTTGTATTTTTTAAAAGATTATTTATTTATTTGACAGAGAGAGAGAGAGAGGACAAGAGAGAGAACACAAGCAGGGGGGAGTGGGAGAGGAAGAAGCAGGCTCCCTGCTGAGCAGAGAGCCCAATGCGGGGCTCAATCCCAGGACCCTGGGATCATGACCTGAGCCAAAGGCAGATACTTAATGACTGAGCCACCCAGGGGCCACCTCAGGTTCTTATTTATTAGACTATTTCCAAATTCCCAAATAAACTCTGCACTCTTATTACTATGAGCTTTTCAGGCCTGCTGTTCTTTCTGTCTGGAACATCAGCCTTCCCATTCTCAACCATTATTTTCTAGACACCTTAACAGGCGAGACACCTCAGCAAATCTCTGATCCCTTCCTATCCTCTCCTGTTCTCCTGCAGCAAATTGCTAGTAGCTTTGTCCAGCCTCTGTTTCATTTTTACTTAATAACAATTACGTTGTTTACTTGTTTATATCCCTTCTAGACCAGAGGTACTCAGACTCCACTGTGCAAAAGAATTACTCAATTTGTTAACAATGCAGATTCCTGGAACACAGTCCCCCGAGCCTGTCACCATCACAGTGTTGCTCCAAATGTAATTCAGGGGTTAACAATGAGAATGTCCAGGACCCATTTCAAGCGTATGACTTCTGACCGGAGGATCTTCATTTGCAGTGAGGATCTTTGAATTGCACTTGGAGCGATACAGGGACAGTGATGAGCACGTTGAGTCTCCATAACCTCATAAAGTCTGGCACTCAGAGGCCCTGTAATCAATGAAGGGGACAAATATGAATGTCTCTGAGTCAAGAAACAAAATTATGTCTCTAAGTCAAGCAACAAAATTATGGCCTTTGCCATAGGAAAAGAGATTTCTAACCACTTGCGGAGAGGCGGGCGGGCACTTTGCAGAAAGTGGAGACAGGCCCCAGGCCCAAGTGAACTGCAAACCCACTTCATCAGCAGAAAACTCTGTGCTCATCTTACTTGAGGAATAAGAGGACCAGTCCAGGTCACGCGGTTAACGGGAAGGCTAACACAGGCGGCCGTAATTGATGATTTACTAGATCAAAGACCTTTAAGCCAGGCAGTAGAGATGACCCTTGCTTATTGATTATCATCCAATAGCTTTAAATTATCCTCAGTGTCCTAGGAGACACACACGGAAGGACTGGTAAAGAAAGGGGCTTAAGGAAAAGTCAATAAGTCATCCCCGGACAAGTTAAAGGCATGAAGCTTGGCATGAACATTCCTTTCAAGTGCACTTACAAGAAGGAGAGAAGAAATGAAATAGGCTTCTAATTATTTAAATTGGACCTACACTCTCTGCTGAGCAATGCCTTAGCTAGCATTCTTCTTCGCCGAGAACTGTCTGTTAGGCCACGAGAAGGAGATTAAACATGTCAGCGATAGGTGTGGAAATAATTGGGGGCAGTAATTGGGAGAAATCCGGGCACCTTGATTGTGACCGCTGTCTGGTTTTCTCTTTCAAAATCGAAATTCACATTAACATGTTGATGGCCTCCTCCAAACTGGGTGGAATTTATTAACAATAAAGATAACTACAAAAATGGCTTGTGTTTAGATAATCAGATAACAAGCCACAGTCGTGATTCTGGAGAGGCTTTACGAAGTGGAGACCCTAGTCCTGTTCCCATAAAAATTTTCTCACTTATTAGGAATTTCATTTAGTTTTTTTAGTTGAATTCAGGCTTAGATCCAGTATCTGGTTTTCTAATGCGATAGCGTGGATTCCTTCAGTGACGGGGGAGGAACAAATATGCTTGTCGTTTGTTTGAGAATGTTTGGCATACTTTCTGTTGAGTAGGTATTTGGCTAATGCTAATCTGACTATTACCCTAAATAAAATTCTGAAGACGGTATCATTCCCCTTTGTGGCTCCCAACTTAGTTGTTTTAAAAAAACTGTGCATATAGTTCTTTGAGCCTCATTTTCAAGGCGCAGAATTCTCCCCTTTTGAAATTTTTTCCAGGAAGGGAATTGATTCCCATAATCTGCACATTTTAAGTATTTAAAATTGTATTTAATGCAAATGGGAACATATACCTTGTGTCATAGAAATTCTAAGTGTTGGGATATAGGAAGAGACATTATTTTGGGAACTGGGAGGTACTTTCTAGTGACACGTGTGTGCAGGCTGGAGTAGCCCATTGCACTGCGGCCGTGACGCTCTTTCTTCTTTGGGGGAAGACATGGAAGGAATGCTTTGGTCGTGTGCTAATTATGTTGCTATTTTACACCGGCCGAGTACTTTCCAGTTCCAAGCTGAGTTTGCACTGATGATCTCATGGGAGCTCTCCATCAGTCCTAGGAGGAAGTGAGGGCACATGTTTTCAGACTTGTTTGGCTGAGGAGGAAATGAGACGCAGAGAAGCTGTGATTGATCAGAAGTCAAACTGTGGTCCTGGGTCTACAATCTTTTTAATCAGAGTCAGGCCTGCCCTCTTCTCCCTTCCTCTTTCCCTCCATGCTTGTGTGAAACTTCTTTGTGCCATATATTGTGCAGGAAGCAGGGATTTTTCATGAGCTTCCTTGGAACCTTGCACATAAAGCAAGTTTCCTGATCCAAAGGGACCTACAATAAAGTAAAAAGGGACACATGGAAAATACATTAAGGACACCCAAGGGTTAGAGAGGCTGTGGTATCAATATTTACGGAGAGTCATGGGGAAGAGGAGTAGTGTCGTTTGTCATTTGGATTTGGGACTGTGATGCACTTGGGAAAATGCTTCATGAGACAGCAAGGTTCTAGCAAAGTCTGCAATATGAGCGGGAACCAGACAGACCTGAAATTAGCCCTTTGCAGAGTGTATTTCCAAGAGAGACTCTGCAGAAAGGGTTCTACTGCCAAGTAATTTTGTGAACTATAGCATGCACTCTCTCGGAAATTCACAATTCTTATTAGGATATTGAGGATTTAGAAGCCCTTCCAAAAGAAACCTGTTTAACTTTGTATCTTCCAGCCAAAGTGTGGGATTCTAGAGCTCTAAAGAATGTTTTTAGAGAAAAATTAAAATGTTTGGTAGTGTAATGTATAACTTGGAAAGTGCTAACTTTGATTTACTGGCTTGCGGATCTGGCCATGGGGTGTGCAAAGCTAAAGATCAGTGGAGACTGACCCTCTTGGATGGCAATATGCCCTAAACCAGACAAACTGGAACACCAAAAATGTTGCTGGTTCCTGTCTTATCTAAAATGGTGAGCTGTCCCAGAAGGAAAAGGGAGAGGAGGAGGAAAGCCAGAGGGGTGTCCTGATTTTTATTTCTTCCACCTGGCAGCATGGTTAACTCAGGGCCAGCCTTCAGATGAAATCATGTCCCTGGAATGGTGATGGAGAAGTTGCTAGGAGAAAATACAATGGAGGGCTTGATCAAGGGCAGAGGCTACTCATCTTAGGGGATGAACATCTCCTCTTCCTTTCAGGTAATGCTCTCAGTCCCTCTCCTTTTAGGAGAGACTTGGTTGGATAACCTTTGTTGCTCCCCCACTGTGTTCTAGGAGACCATAGGGTATGTTCCTTCATTTCAGCTTTGTTTGTCTCCTCCCCTTCCCCTTGTCAACTCATTCAAAATCTGTTCTGAGAGGCTTTCCTTCCCCATCATACTTAAAACAGACTACAGTCTCATTATGCTGTGACTCTGTAGTTTCTTCTAAGATCCTCTCATATTATAGACAAGTTCCACCAGGGAGGAAAATTGTCTGTCTCCGGAGCCTAGAACGGCACATAGTAGGGCCTCAGTATTTATTGAGTAAAAATGTGAATGCCATCTTTTTTAAAAAAACAGACACATAGATATCTGATTTTCATTTGGTCCATGAGCAGATACAGGAGAAAGGGCACACTGGATGACAATTCACTTTGATCAGGCTAAACCATTGTGTTGTAGGCTTTTCCTAAAATACCTCATTTCAGACTCCTAGTACTCTCCATGAATGGCCATTCTATATCATCACTGCCATTTGTGGATGAAGAAACCAGAGCCCAGGGAGGTTTCACTTGCCCTAGGTCCCCTGGGCATGAAGCACACAGAGCAGGAGGGGCTCCTGGTGGTTCTGAGGCTGCATGGTTTCTATTAGCTTGGGGTCACAGAGAGGGTGCTGAGCTCAGTATCAGGAGATGGGAATCTATTGAAGCTCTTGTCACCGATTAGTGTTAGATTCTTGTTATTTAACATTGGACTCCAGAGGAAACCATGGATTTCTACTGACTTCTTCATTCTATTTATATGGCCTCCATGAAGATTCCCTGTAAATTTGGCAATATCAGGTCAGATGGAGGGATTTTTTCCAAGGGCTAATGATGACACAAAGCACCTTCATCTAATGCTATTCCTCTTCTGCATTGGATCTGTTTGGGTAAGATATATGAATCCTAAATTTAAGATGGATCCGTACCCTTTTGAAATACTTGTCACTCACTAGATGGCACTGTTGTATTAACTTTATCTATTTTCTTGTCCCACGTTAACAACTTTAAGAAGTGTATTTACTGTGATACCAGAGCTGCTGGGCTCTCCAGAGTTTTTAGATGTGGGTAGAAGGTCAGGGTAGACAAGCAAATAGTTCGTATATGTTTCATTAGTATGGATCCTAAATCCCTATTTAGACTTTAGGGCTGTAGCAAAATTGTAGTTTTTGTGGCAACACAGCAACAGCTGGATTCATGGACAGACTGAAAAACAATGTCTCTCGATGGGTATTATGAGACCAAAATAATGGCCTCACCAGGTTATGAGAATTCTGTAGCGGCACCAATGGCGACAATTTCTGACATGCGCTAGAGACAGAGGCAGTATAAACAAGCCCAAGGACACAGTAGATTCTCTAAACAACCTGGAGAGTATAATTGTCATTTTAAGCTACCTGAATCTCTCTCCTCCCTTGGAAGCTAGATTCCCTTGAAACTTCTCCATTCCTGCCAGTGGTGCTATCCTGCCCCCAATCCTCTGGAAAAGTAGTTCCTACGAGATTCTTTGCCTCTGTCGTTTTTTAGTTTCCTAAGTTCTTTATTCTCCAGTCTCCCTCCCTGCCATTGCTTGCTTCCCATTTCCACCATGAGAATGATAGTTGGGGATCCTTCTCATTGACCTCCATTTCATAATCATCTGTCCCCTGAGTTCCCTGTAGTCTGGGATGGGAACACGCTTCATAACGTGACTCTCGTGCTCATGTGAACACGATGTCTTGGCCTGGCATCTAGGGCCTCCCCCAGTCTGATCACAATTTGTTTCTCAGGTTCATCTCCAATTCTCCTAATTAAATTTCAAAAAAAAAATAAAGAATAAAAAACACAACCTAAGATATTGCACGTAGTAGGTACCAAGTAAAAGCTAGCTGTGGCTCCACCATTGACACTGTCTAGGACTCCTTCTCTGCTAGGGTGGCCGAACACTCATTTGTAGAGCCTCCCCTAGATACCAGTTGAGGAACAAGGGATGTTGCATCAACTACTGTCTCTGATCATTGACTACCCTTGTAACCTAGTGAAGGGGTCCGGGTCTTGCTTCCTCTTGGCTACACCCCTCCCCATAGGTTGAAGGGTCCTTGGGCTAAGTGTTCCTGCCCATCCTGAGTCTGTTTCATCGGGACCCTAGAATCCCTTGCTCAATCCTCCCTGAGTCTACTCTCAGATCCTGTATGGGCATCTTCTTGAGGTCTTTCCTGTTGAGGTGAGACTGTGCTGCCTGCTGGCCCAAGGGAGTCCGAGGGGCAGTTGTTTGTAGCCGGGAGACTTAAGTAGACTGGGCTTGGCCTGGGGGGGGGGTGCCCTTAGCAGGTGTGTGTGGCCCTGGTCAGTGCAAGATGAAGCTGGGGGTCCAATGAGAAGCAGGGCCTGCTCTCCCTCTGCTGCATGGTGGGCTTACCTGTAAGAATCCTGTGGCTTGAAGGTTACTCTCCCTACTCTATAGGGGAAACTGAGGCTAGAGATTAAGCACAATGTTTCATGATTTGAATATGCCCATTTTCCTACATTTTAATGTTTCTGAAATCCGGATGTGTCTTACAAGCCATGACCTCTGCACGGTGTTTACTCCACATTGTTGTTTCTTTGTGAGTTCTATAGTAAACAGGGATGTGTCTTAAATTGATGACATCCTAGACTTGACGAAATGGATGGCTTGACTGGTTCACGCAGCTCAGTGATAGAGCTGGGATTCAAACTCCTGTCCATCTGATGCCAGTGCCCATGGCCTCACCCAGCTGCCCAAGCACATCTTCCCAAGGAGCCTCACTTCTCTTTCCACTGTCCTGCCTATGTCCCCTCAGCATTTTTATACATAGTCGACTCTGAATAATATAGGTTTGAACCGTGCGTGTCCCTTAATCCATGGATTTTTAAAAATAAATATAGTACTGTAAATGTATTTTCTCTTTCTTAAATTTTCTTACTGACATTTTCTTTTAGCTTCCTTTATTGTAAGAATACAGTATTAATACATATAACATATAAAATATGTGTTAATCAGTGGTTTATGTTATTGGTAAGGCTTCCAGTCAACAGTAAGTTGTTAGTAGTTAATTTTGGGGGGAGTCAAAGTTATACATGGATTTTCCACGATGCAGAGGGTTGGCACCCCAACCCCTGTACTGTTCAAGGGTCAGCTGTATTTAAAAGACACTGCAGAGCATTTGCTTATAAGTTGGATCGGAAATATGTCCTGTTGGTTTTAATGATGTATTTTCTGATTCTTCATGGTGAGCTCCCAGGGAGCAGGGTTCCATGTGTTTTCTAAATGTTTATCTACTATGTGTCACGATAAAAGCAGAGAATTGTCAAGACTGGAGTTGAATTTCCTCTCTGTTTCTGACTGACATGGTGATGCAGGGAGTTGCTTTAGCTTCCTTGAAACTTAGTTTGCTTATCTATGAAATGGGTCTAATGGTACCTAACTCAGAGCTATATGGTGAGATGTAAAAGCCCTTGGCAAGTGGTTGATTCTCATTACACATTAGAGTCCTTCAGCTGACTGCCGTTAGCATAGTGAAAGCTAAATAAATGAAAATAAATTAAAATCTCAAGCTCCACATGAGCTTATCTACTGGAATTGATAGAGTCTCTGAACCCTGAACTGAACGCATACCCTGTTCAGGTATTCAGCCATGCATTAAACAAATTTTTATCAACCATCTGCTACGTATGAGGCATTGTGCTAGGCTTTGGGGATAGAACAGTGAATAAGAGAGTTAAGATCCCTGCACTCATTACAAGTTGACACAGTGGCTGGAGAGGGAACAAAAGGGGAGCTGAGACAGAGGAGAACACAGAGGTGAGGTCAGGGACTCCGGAAAAGTCTGGCTGAGGAAGCTGTGTTTGAATTGAGTTGTGAAGAATGAGAACAAAGCATCCATGTAGCAAGAGGAGTGTATTAGTCTTGGTTCTCCAGAGAAATGGGCTGTGCACTTCTGTACATGCACGCATACATATACAAGGAGAGTTATCAAAAGGAACTGGCTTATATGAATACAGAGGCTGAGAAATCCCAAGATTTGCCTTTGGCAAGTCTCAGGAGAGCCAGTGGTGTAAGTTCCCATTTGGACCTAAGTCTGAAGATAATGGAACACCAATGTCGCAGCCACCACGGGTAGAGAAAGAGAATTCTCTTATTCCACCTTTGTATCTAGTCAGGCCTTTAGTGGGTTGGATGAGACTATCCACAGTGGGAGAACAACCTGCTTTTCTCAGGCTGCTGATTCAAATGTTCGTCTCATTCAGAAAGGCCCTCACAGCCACACCAACAAATAATGTTTAACCAAGTATCTGCACACCCCATGGCCCAGCCAAGTTGACACATAAAATTAACCATCATGAAGGAAGTGTTTTTTTCCGCTGAGATTGGACCTTAGATTTTCTAACATGAAAGTTCCCAGAAGCCTCCCTGTTAGCTGGCTGCTTTATGGATGGCAGCCCTTGTTTAGGAAAGTATATATGCTCTGACTCCCTTTTGCACTCCACCCATCCTAGAGAAAAGGTACAGAAAATGTAGTTTATCTTATGTCATAAATACATCCTACCTGCTGGCCTCTGTGATCTATGTTAGAGATACTCAAGACTGCCTATTTCGCTATGGCCAGTCTTTTCCCACTTTCAACTTAAAGGTCTTTGTTTAATTCATGTGTTCAAGGTCTTTCATCAGGGTTTCTCAGCCTCGGCGCTATAGATATTTTGGAGGGCTTGATTTGAGAATCCTCTGTTTTGGGGGGCTGTCTTGTGCCTTATAGAAGTTTAGCAGCACCCCTGGACTCAAACCACTGGATGCCTGTAGCAGCCGTCTCCTCCTCCGAGCTGTGACAGCCAAAAACGTCCCAGTCATTACCAACTATCTGGTGGGGAGTAAGATCTCCCAGGTGGAAACCACTGCTCTAATCTTCATGGAGATTTGCCATATGGAGTCTGTGCTTGGGGACGCTTTCTCCAAGGATGGGGAGAGTACCCTTCATTGACCTGACCACAGGAATCAGGAGTGCAGAGTCTTCTCATCTCTGGAGTTTCCAGTAAGAGGATTAGACTGCCAAGGTGATCAGATTGCATTTCTAATGAGTCGAGCTGCCAACATCTGTTTGTGGTAATTGAGGACAGCTGTGATGCTGGCTTGGCTGAAACCTCTGCAACCTTTCCTTGCCCCTCCAGGCATTTCAGCTGGCCCCAACTATCTTGTCACATCAGCCTCTCACAGGAAGATACTGGCAAGGTCAGGCGGTTTGCTGAGAACGGTACCAATCCAGACAGTGTCTTAGGTGTGACACTGCCAAATGGGGATGCAGCCATGTTTGTTCCTGTAAGCTGCCTCTAAGACACAGAAAACAAGTATTTGTGTATATAAAAAAGCAAATCACAACCAATACTAATAACAACACGTATGTTCATCCCACATGCCCTATGTCCTGTTTTAAAAGCATAGCTTGTCTTATTTTCTTTATTCTTTATAACACCGTTCTGACATAGGTACTATATTATTCACGTGTCGTGGCTGAGATGCAGAGAAGGAGAGGTGGAATTAGGATTACACCCAAGCAATTGATTCCAGAGTTTACACTGTGTCCAGGCAATGTGGACTCAATTTTCCAAATTCTGTTTTAACTCTATTAGATTGCATACACACGTATTTATTCATAACTAACATAACATAAAAGTCTGGAAGCAGACATACCAAAATACTAACAGTCTCTCTCTGGGTGGCTGCCTTAGGGATGGATTTTGTTTGGGGGGGTCTTCTTTAAACTTTTTAATATTTTTCAAGTTTTCTATATGAAGTATTATTTTTTATTGAAAGTTATATAGAAGTGCTTAAAATATGTATATGGCAAAAGTGATGGGAAGAGGAAGAGTGAGATAAGAGGATATTTTAGAAGCTGAATCTGCCCCGAAGGAGAGTATTCTATGGGACAAGGTGGCAAGTCGACCACCCTGGGCGCCGATTTCTTTATGGATGTGCTAAATTACTGCTCTCTAAGCTGAATGCTCATTGAATCACATTACAACTTACCCAGCGCACTCCCGACTTTTTGGTGGGACTCTAGAATCTCTCTGAATCAAGTTTTGTTTTTTGGGTCTCACTTGCTATTGCAGGGATGTTTTTCGGAGGGCAGCCTTGGGCAGTCTGTGTTCAGCTGTACACTCCTCCTCATGGCACTCTTCCCCAGGGGAGGTGGAACTGATGGTTGCTTTGCAGACTTTGGTCATGGGAGGTCAGTGAAGACCTGCCCTCAGGCATGGCTCTTTAGGGAAGTGTGAGGATTTTTCTAGCAGCCTGGTCAGGGCTGCAGCTGCCCCATCTCCTACCCTTCTTTCTCCATGAGCATGGACTGTCTCACACATCAGCACAGCTTGCTGGGGAGTTTGGGCTAGGGCGTGGGACCACCCAGAAGACACCCCCCCCCCCCCATCACACTTGGCAGATCCTGGAGAGAAGCTGCCTTGGGGATGAGAGTAACATACTTGTTTGTTTAAAATCTGCACACTGTTTTTCTTTTCCTCTAGGAACCTCACCACTTACGGAGTGATTAGAGGCAATTACAGAGTTGGCTTTGCTTAGAATAGACAGTGCTGGGCAGGAAGTCTTACCAGCCTCATCCTCCCGGGGTGTTGAAGTCTTCTTGTAAATGCCAATCTGGCTGGGACATAAATGTCGGCACAGGGATGAGAGTCCGTCAAAGGGAAAGGAAAAAAGGTACCGTTTACCATTTTTCTTCTGAAAGACAGGGGTGACCAGAAAAGTAGAAAGCTTCTGGGAAGCAATACCATTTGTCACATTATCCCCATTTACATGAAACCCAGCAGAACCCCCAGTGGCTCCGGGTTGACATTGTGCCTTTAAACTCAGCCAACCCATAATGTCTCTCACTGGTGTGGGTGAATTAAAACCATCAGCCCCAAACTCCTTTCTTGGTAATTTCCTTGGATTTCCAGTGTTGGTTCCTGCCTTTGATCTTCCCTAAATTGCCACACAAACAGCTCTAGACATATGCACACATTCAAGGCTCCATTTTTCTTCTCTGGTCTCATGTTGTAGCCTTGAGCTCAGGCAGATTTGGCTTCTCTAGGATGCTGATGCTGATAACGTAATTGCTCTATTGGGACATCAGCATGAAACGGTTTTATTTTTTTTAATATAAACCTTCAACTATGCTGTGACAAAATTCTCTTTCTTAAATCTTGATGACAGATTCTGTCATTTCCTGGCCAATTTTAGATGTTAAAAGTTGAGATCCGTTTAAATTTTTGTCTTTATTTTGACTTAAATCTTATCTCCGACTCCCCTCCCTGCCCCGCCTTGGCACAGGTTTGACCCATTGCCTGAGCTCTGAGGCTCTTCCATCTGTTTTTCCACTTCTCTCCAGCATTTCCATGTGACTCAGCGTGAGTGGGGACAGCCTTAAGATGCCGTCTCTTCCTTCCCTCTCTTTTGGGGTTAACTTTGCTTGCATTCGTGGGATTTGGGAGTTTGGGAGGAGATGGTGGGGGCATGTCATAGAAACCAGCTGCATGTCACAGTGGGGAGGTGACCCTGGTTTTCCTGGGAATCTGTGTGTGTCTCCTGGTGACCTCTTCATGATCAGTGGTTTAGTGGTAAGTTTCTACCAGTCCTCTCTGTTACTGAAGTTTTCCCCAGAGAGGGCAGCTGGGTCTCCCCAGGGCCTGAAATTGGTCCATGCCCCAATCACCTTTTAGGGCAGCAGCTCCTCTCTCTCGGTGGCCACCAGAATGACCCCAGGGCTTCTGCCTTGCCTCCATGCTCTTTCAAAAGGAGATGTTGAGATCTTTGCTGCAGGAGAGGAGGGTGGGGCTCACCCCCTTAGGTACCCTGTGCCCCAGTCCCTGCTCAAGGGTCTGCCACAGACCCTTGTTAACACAGTCCCTTTTGGCAGTCTTTGCACCTTTAAATGGGCAAGTCTCCATGTTCAGGAATATCACCATTATCAAGAGCTGTAGGGCAACTTCCCCTGATAGCTCGCTGTGACTGCTGCAGAAGAGGGGTTGTGTAGTTCTGCAAGCTCCATCCAGGGTGTCAGATGCCATTGTTCTTATTTGGTAGGCGTTAATCTCTCAGAGGGATTCTCTTGAAGCTTTTCATTTCTTTCCTTGAAGATAGGGAAGTGGCATCCCATTATAGACCCTGCATGTCTTGATAAGGCCCATGACCTTGATGGTTCCGCCCCCACCCACAGGGCTGTCTTTTATGGACTGGGAAGGGGCAGAGATTTGTAAGGGTAGTGGTGGTGAAGATGGCAGGGAGGGTCGGGCTTAGTAAACCCCGAGGAAGGCATCTGGCCCTTGGTGTTGACAGTTTTGTTTAGAATGTGAGGTTTGGGGAGCCTCTCTGTCCATAGCTTTGGGCTTCTGTTGCCGATTTTGGGAACACACAAAAATTACCACTTAGTGTTCTATTACTTTAGCTAAACTTCTTGCTACATATATGCTAGGCACAGTCCTGGACCATGCACTGCCGAGTTTGTTTAAGCTCAAAGTGATCCTTTGAGAAAGAAATTATTACCTATTTTTTACAGATGAGGAAACTGAGGCACACCGAAGTTGTGTTAACTGCTCAGGGTTATGCCGCTAGCCAAGAAATGAACCTGACAGTCTGAGTCCAGAACCTGTGAGTTTACCTATTACCTTAATATTCCTTCTGGCTTGAGAATTTTGTTTAAATTTCACCCTGCTTTCATGGTCCTCGCAACTTTGGATATATACTTGGTTACTTTTTGGCCGCTGGGTCCTCATTGTGATATTGTTTTTTTTTTTTTTTTTTAAAGATTTTATTTATTTATTTGACAGACTGAGATCACAAGTAGGCAGAGAGCCAGGCAGAGAGAGAGGGAAGCAGGCTCCCTGCCGAGCAGAGAGCCCGATGCGGGGCTCAATCCCAGGACCCTGGGATCATGACCCGCGCCGAAGGCAGAGGCTTTAACCCACTGAGCCACCCAGGTGCCCCTCATTGTGGTATTGTTAGGGAGGACAACTTATCCTGTATCCTTTTTGGTTTAATGACTAGGGTCCTGTGAATTAAAATGGCCAAAGACAGATTAACAGGAAAAAAATTTATACATATGGGAACTAACAAAAAAAGTAGCTAGCTTTCTAAATGATTAAAGTTGGAGGCTTATATAACTAACTTAGTAGGGGTGAAGAGGGAATGAATGAGGCTTTTATGGGAAAAACAAATAGGTTTCTTTAGGAAAGACAGATGGGGTTTTAGGAGAACAAATAGAAGATAAGAAAGTTTGTGATGATGTTTGTTTATGCAGGTGTGAGTGGTCTTTTCATCTTCTTCATGGCCACAGAACTCCTCTGAAAGGGGATTTATGGCAGGTTTACTCTCTGTCTTCTTCCTGGGAGTATACCCACCACTAAGAGGGAATGTATGGCAGCCTCATTTCTCAGAAGCTGATGTTTTTAGTCAGATAAGGGAAACTCTGAGAAAGCTTTTTTTCTGCATCTGTTGTACCTCAAAAGTTTTCAGCTTACAATAATCTTCATACCGACTGTGGGGTTCTGAATGGGTCCCCCTGGTATAGTAAATAGCATCATTCTACCAAGCTGACCAGTTCCCCTAAAGGAATGATTTAAATATTAGGTAAGGCATAAGCCCAGAGCAATAGGCCAGAACCCAAGCAGAGGGTGGCTGGGGAAAAGCCAGGAACACTGAGGTTGACATTGTTTTCTGCTTCAAAGCAAATCAAGCCCTGGAGAAAGTTTGGCAGGAAAGAAACATGATTGGGGTGAGGGAGTGTTGCTTTTATTGGATCCATCTGAATGAGGAACATCTTTTTAGGCAGTAACAAACTTTTGCACAGGGTACCAATAGTGGGGAAAAGTCATGGAATATAAAGCTAGGGCCTTGAATTCAAGTTCTAGCTCCTCCCTTTGCTAACTAAATAACCCTGAAGAGTTCAGTTACTGCAATAGAACTATGATTTATCTATGAAATAAAGAGAAAATTTATCTAATTTATCAGATAGGGTTGTAGTGAAGTGGAAAGGGGCACAGCTGAGAAATCACTTTGCGCATTGATACACTCATATGTGAGAATCAGAAGTAGTATTATCCGGAATGACCCATGCCCTTAGTGGACTGGATGATTGAATAATTAAGCAATTTTTTATTGCTAGTTTACCATATGCAAGGAGTGTGTTGGACTCTGCTGTTGGTGACATGGTGGATAAGGTGGAGTTATGGCTTTCAAGGACTTTGCAACATTGTATTTGAACAGAAGCATATTCATCAATAACTGTGAGATGGATACAATTTGGTAAGTGCCAGGAAGAAGTTATAGAAAAAAACCACTGCAGAAGTTCAGAAGTGGGGAGTTCTTTTTGACAGGAGTGATAATAGAAAGAGAGGATTTTTGAGGTAGATCTAGGGAGATGGGTTATACTTAACTGGTAAGGAATTCTTAGTAAAAGTCACAGCATGACCAAAGTATGTTTACCGGGAAACTACATTGACTTTAGGAGGTTGTTTAGGAGAGGGCTCACAGCACAGTGGGGGTAATAAGGTTGAACAGATGGGTTGGAACCAGAACATGGAGGCTGTTGGATGCCAGGTGATGGGGTTGAAGGCAGGGAGCTCAAAACAGGTTTTGAAATGTGAAATGTCATGGTCAGAGCTGTCCCTGCATTAGTAACCTGGCCACAGTGTGCAGGGTAGACCAATGTCCCAGGTGGAACTGAAGGCGATGAGACCGTGTGGCCATGGTTACGATTTGGTTGTAGTCACACGAGTCTAAACAATATGTGATAGTAGTAATTGGGAGGAAGACATTTTAGCTAACACATCTCTCTAGTGCCACAAGACATTTAATTTATTCTTTTCACATGCCTGTTAATTTTGTCAACACATATTACTTACTTAGTGGTTACCATATGCCAAATAAAGTGCTGGGATAGAGAAAAATTACACGATACCCTTGCCTTAAAGATTATTGTCTTGTAGCAAGTTATGAGGAAGCTATTTGCCCTACAGGTAAGAGATGGGGTTTTGGAAGGAGGCCAGTTCAGGTTGGAAGGGTAGACACATGGCAGTGCATTTAAAATCTCAAGTAGTTCATGTGCGTGGTCTTTTGGGAGGTTCAGATAATTGGTTAGGGGTGGGATCATGGGCTTGTTTCACAGATTAAATTTAGGCTTTATTCTGTAAGGATTGAAGAGTCATCAAACTCCTTCAAGAGGAGAAGTAATATGATAAACTTTGCATAAGGTAGATATTTCTCTGGTGATAAGGTGGAGGAAATATTGGCAAGTCAGGGACTGAGAAGGAGCCTAGTGGTAAGAGGATCATTTTGGAGACAAAGCAATGGTCCAGGTGGAAGGTGAAAAGGCTGTGAGGTAAGGAACATAAATGTGAAGGGAGAGGAGGGACAGACGGAGGATGTTGAGAATTAAAGTCAAGAGGATTTGGGCGCTAATTGGATGTGGAAAATGAAAAAAGAGTTGAGGTTGACCTTCAGATTTATGGTTTGGGAGCTGGTTCTGTGCTAAGGAATGAAGTCCAAGTTCTGTGGTCTAGTTTATCACTAGTTCATGTGAGCTGTTCTACCTTGCAGTTGTTTAAAATTAAAGTAATAATCCTAACATCTCTGTCTTAAAGAAACAAATGCAGGTATTCAGTCTTAACGTCAGGGAATATGTACGGTCAGCTGTGGCTGAGGCAGTCTTCCTGCCTAGTGTTCTGTTTCATCACCATTTGGCTGCTCACAGGTATGGTCTGTCTATCCTCCCAGAATGCCACCAGAGAAGGGAGCAGAGGTCAGGTGCCCATGTGGTTCTCCAACTGAACCATGCCAAATACGTTTTAAAGCAGCTGTTGAGTTTGGGAGCTGTTATTTAAAATGGCTGCAGATTGGGAAGGCGTTGTCCCTCCTTTACCTGGAGAGAGCCAGCAGGGAGGGCCTCATCAAATTGGTTAATAGTTTTTAGAATAGTGGACAGTGTGGGGGTTGACTGGTGTAGTGAAACCTTGGCAATGAAGACAGCAGGGAAATATAACAAATCTGAAAAAGTGTGAGCATAACCCAAAAAGGAAACCTCAGCTTGACTGAACTGTGTGTTATGGGGGATGCCAGGAACCATGATTTCAAAGAATGGATCTCTTTTCTAATTTCTCACAGCAAGGTTTTCTGTACCCCAGGTGCTTCCCTCTGAGCACAGCAAGATAGAAAATCATCCGGTGTCATAGATAAAACATCCCAGTGGACATCATTTTGGGTTGTTAGTAGCCAGCTGTTGAATCTTGAATGGACTATTGTAATTGCCGATAATTTCTCTTTAGGGAAAAAGAAACAATTGTCACACTTGCTATAGACCTTGGAAATAAAATTCCATACCGCCTTCCTCTAATTTTTTTCCATTGGTGTGTAAAATTTCTGCACACTTGAACCTTGACTTTCATGGATCTTCTTAAAAAGTGGTCCATGATGTGAATGACAAGAACAGCATAAATACGGGTCTGCATCCTGGGGTTCAACGGAGAGTCTTGTTTCTGTACACTATGCAGGATGATAGCCAGGAATGAGTTTCTCCACTGAGAAAATGTGGGGCACTTGATGATATGTATTAATTTGTTCTTGGCTATCATGCACTAGACTAGAAAGTAATGAGGGTAGAGGACTTGTCTATTTTGTTTTCCATTGTATCCCAATACCCAGAACATTGTGGGTCCATAGAGGCTTTCCATAAATACTCATGGAATGAGCAAATGAAGAACAAATGAACCAAAGAAGTTCAAAGAGGAATCTAGAGTTGCTATATTGAAAAGAGTGAGAAATGGAACTGGAGCTGGGGTAGGGATGGGGAAATCTCAGATCAGAGAAATGAAATCAGGTCTAGAGGGTCAAATGCTCATAAGGAGGGATGGGGAACCACAGAAAGGAGGCTTATTTACATGGGGGGCTGGAGTATGGTGTTGGGATTGCAGTGGTGCTGGTGCATGGCAGAGTCAGTTGGCCTCAGATGGGCAGAACAGATGGTGTGAATGCCAACATTATGTCTCTGTTCTTTAACAAGACCTCATCATGGAAGTAATTTGTCTCATTTACTGTACATTTTCCAGGGAATTTCTAACACCCCTTGAGTTATCCATTGCCTACCTTTATTTCAGAATAGTGAACCAAGCCTTAACTTGCAGTTTTGGTAACGCTCTGAGCTCTTGTGAACAAAACTGAAAGAGGAACCCCTCTTTACGAACCACTGACCCTGTGTAAGATCTCACATTAGGTATTTCCAAGTGCATCGATGGCTCGGCATTTTCAACATTAGAAAAGCCCTGGCTACGATTTATTAAGCACTTACAGTCTCTCTGGTACTGTCCAAAGTGTCTTACCTCTGTTATTAATTTAATTTTCATAAGAGTCCTGCAGATTAGAAATTACTACCGACAGTTGAGCAATGAGGACTCCTGAGGTTTAAGTTAAAAATCCCTTGCCTAAGATCACACAGGGTACAGGGGGTGAAGGTGGGATCTGAACTCTGATTTGCTTTACTTCTAAGTCCATGTTAATAAGAGCACATAACGGTCCCCTGGAGGCACTGATGAAAGGACAGAGTCCAGCTGCCTAGATCCCTTTGGAACCAGGAGTCTTCAGCAACGCCCTGCCCTAGCCCTTAGCTAGGAACCAAATCCTGCCTCTCACACAGGTCCTCTGTGTTTTTGCATATTCTTTTCTGATGATCTTATTTTAATTCATTTTTTACTTTCATGCCCCCGTCTTGTTAGTTTTGTTCCCATCCAAAGAGAAAGTAGTTTCAAGGATTTTTTTTTTCCACTTAATTAGATCCAAGGCTTGGCTTGTTTGGTGGTGCTCAGCTCCTTTGGCAGACTTGCCTCTGTAGCACAAAAGCAGCTTAATGTCAGCTTGACAACTTGATAAGTCCAGTGCCAATTGTTATGATGGAAGAGGAAACTTCTAGACTCAAGATTAAATACGACCCTTGGAGAAACAAGACAAAATGACCTCATGGCTTTGGATGAAGTTGTAACTGGGGAGCAAGGCATACCTTAATGATTTAGTTAGTGTGCGATGAGATAGAGACGTTAGTAGGTGGTCGCTAAGGCAGGGCTGTGCTAGGTAAAGTTCACGGTTTGTTCTTTGCCCAGCACAGCTGATACCCCTGGTACCCTGGGTCATATCCCATTAGACAGACCACCTTTGCTTTCAGCTGTTCTTGCAGTGGGTATCTTTATGTGAGCTCAGCTTCCCTTGTGCTAACAGTGTTCTGCTTGAAGCATAAGTCATGTGTTTTCATTTTCTGTCCTAGTGAGTAGGAGACCACTCAGCATGCACAAGCACAGCTGGGAAGTATGTGATCTGACACTCTTGGGGCAACGTCCAATCCATGGGGGCTGAGAGCCAATAGATACATGTTCCAGCCACCTGTCCTTCCGGCAAGCAATTTTAGGAGGCTTTCTGTATGGTTCTCAGAAGGTCCATGTGTACTTAAGAGCAGTGACCTCAATAATGCACCCTTAGGTTGGGTTCGAATCCAACCTTATCTCATTTTTCCCATTTTCCCATTTCTGATTCTTGGAATTACCACCCCAATAAGTTACTTACACCAAGTCCTTGCCTCAGGCTTTGCTTTTGGGCTAAACCCAAATTAAGATACCTAACGCAGGTTCCAAGCAGAATTTTCAGCACAGTGAGAGGGAATCAATCTCTTAGCAACTCACTCTAACCAAACTCACATGAGATTAATGTATAAACCAAAATGACAAATATTAATTTATGGAGATGCTTGTACCACCAAGTGGACCAGAATGCTCATATGCTGGACAGAGCACACTTTGCTGCTGGGCATAGTTGATGATAGACTGAGATTCTTGCTCTTTGACTCCTCTTTTTCTAACATCCTTGTGAATAACTTCTATTCTGTTAAGACATTCCTTCCTTGGATACAGAAAAGGTTCAATTTGATATTTAAATCTGCTTTTAGACTTATTGGTTGCATTTTGAATTTAAAGTTCTCAGGAACTCACTTTACTGAACTGTCTTGTGCTGTTGACAACTTACCTCCCTTCCCCATCTTCTTTTGGTAAAGTGAGAATATGGAATATATAGAAAAAGGAGAAAAAATGTAGGGGAAATCACATCTGCCCACCTGAGTACCTTTCTGTTTAAAGTTCACTATACAAACTGATACAATGGTAGCCTGATAACATACAAAATCATTTCAGTATAATCTGTATGTAGGAGCTTAGAAAGATTTTTATCCCCAAACAGTTGAAATAAACATGCTTGCAACCCAAAGAATTAAGTTCTGGTGATCTGAAACTCATCTGTAACTGAAAGCATATTTCCCTAATAATTTTGAATAACCACATTTTACTTTTGTTTCTTACATATTAATTTTGCTGAAGAAAATCATTGCTGACATGTTCTGTATAAGTTCCTATATTCCATTTCCTTCCATTCTTAATGCCACAGCCTTATTTTCATCTTTTCTTCCCCTAGACTATATCAGGAACCTCCTAGACAGGCTTCCTGATTACAAGGATCCCTCTAGTCATCCCTTACAACAATGCCAGGCAGATCTTTCTATTATACATATCTGATTATGTCAGGATCTTGCTTAAAACCTGTGCATGGCTCTGGGTAGATATTACTCACCAGTATTTTTAATTCTCCTCTCCTTCCATGACTATGGGAGAAATATCTTTCCCTTTTTCCTTGAGTTCAGGCATGGCCGTGGTATTTGATTTACCCTTCAAAACGTGAGCATGAGTCACTTTCAGATGAAAGCTCTCACTATGGACTAAATTGTGTCCTCCTAAAATTCATACAGATGTTGAAGTCCTAACCCTTAATGGGACTGTATCTAGAAACATGGTCCTTAAGATGTAATTAAAGCTAAATGAGGTTATGAGGCTGGGGCTCTAATCCAATAGGATTGTGGCTTTCTAAAAAGAGGAAGATTTTTCTCTCTGTCTGCCATGTAAGGACACAGTGAGAAGGTGGCCATCGGCAAGTTAGAAAGAGAGCTCTCCTCACATTCGACAATACTGTCACCCTAATTTCAGATTTCTAGTCTTCAGAGCTGTGAGAAAATAGATTTCTGTTACTTAAGACACCCGGTATTTCTTCCTGGTAGCTAAGCTAAGGCTGACTAATACAGCCTTTGGATCTGATGAACTCTGAAGACGTGTCTTGACAGGATATCATCCCAGTGTGATAGAACGTTAATAAGCTGAGTTTCTGAACGTGGCTGACAGAACAGTGACCCACTAAAGATGTCCATGGCATATTCCCTGGAACCTGGGCATATGTTCCTTTATGGGGCAAAAAGGACTTTGTAGATGTGATTAAGATCATGGACCTTGAGGTGTGGACATTATCTTGGATGATCTGTGTGGGTGCAATCTAACCATGAGTCCTTAAAGGTGGAGAACTTCATAGCTCTGGGTCTGACAGTGATGTGACAATGAAAGAATGGTTGGATAGATGCTTTGAAGATAGAGAAAGAGAGCCATAAATTAATGGAGGCAGGAAGCCTTTAGAAGTAGGAAAAGGCTAGAAAATAACTTCCCTAGAGCTTCCAGAAAGGAATGCAACCTTATTTACATCTTGATTTTAACTGTGTGAGACCTATAGCAGACTTTTGAACTACAGAACAATGAGATGATAAATTCATGCTATCATAATCCATTACGTTTGTGGTAATTTGTTATAACAGCAATAGGAAATGAATACATTGAGTGTGGTAGATTGTATAAATGGTCCCACAGTCTTTATTACATCCATATCTTTACTTGATGACATTATAGATTCTTCTGTCAAAAGGTGGAGGCTACTTCTCCTTGCCTTAAATCTGAGTTGACCATTATTCTCCTTTCTGAATGGCAGTGATTACTGAGGTTATCTGGTCTTTGTTCCACCATTGTGTGTTGAGTGTATGTCTGTGGCAATGGTTGTAATGGAAAGATGGAGAAGTGGTTTATTCAGCTTAAATTTTTTGTTTCCCAGGTATCTCGTCCAAGGTGGACTGTGTGTCAGCACTTGATGTATAGATTAATATCATCCCTCCCTCCTTGCTGGTGAAGAGACTACTGATGTCTGCCAGTGTCCTGGACTTTAAGCTCAATGCTGTGATTGGCTGGAACTTCGGGGATTCTCTGTGGGGTTGGATTTAGTGTTTTCAAGGTATTGAAGAATGAACCAAATATTTGATGACCAGAAGACTGGACTGTGACAGTAATGTTTTGTGTTCATCCATATCTTATACTCTTCTACTTCTGGGCATATGAGGGAATTAAATTTCTGCAACTCCATAGCCAATATGCAAGAGCATGGGGTTTGTTCTGACCAATAGATTGAAGCTGAATTGAGGTGGGTTGTAAGTGAGCTAAAGCATTTAATTGTGGGTGTGGTATATTCCAGCATTTTCTTCTTCTAGCATGTGCTCATGGAAGCATCTGTTGAGATGGAGGTGCCCAGTGACTGAGCTACCACGTGAAGGAAACGTGTCCTGAAGTACCACCTTAGCTCATAGCACACTTTGTATGATGAGAAACTTTTTTGTATTAAACTATTGATGTCTTGTTGCTTTTGTTATTACAGGATAACACACAACCCTGGCTAATATATAATATAACTGGATGGTTTGGAGTTAAGTATTGTCTCTTACTCTGTGACTATGAGCAAATTACTTTATTTTTCTAGGTTTAAATTTTTGTGTAGTTCCTATTTCATAAGATTATGAGCATTATATGAAGACATGCATGTAAAGTGTTTGGCGTACTGTCTGATAAAAAGGAATAAATGTTAGTGTAATAAATGTTAGTTACTTTCATTATCAAAATCACCATCATTATTGTCACCATCACAATTGTTAAAAACACTGAGATTCTGGCTAAGCAAAATTGGATAGTATGAAGAAAGGACCTTTCAAGAGGTGAGTTCAACATACTCCTTACCTTTGAACTGCAGAAGTGGTCAAAGTTGGTAATCTGTAATTTCAAGAGTAAAGTCGAACTTTGGGAGAATCTCCTCCTTGTACTCTGCGGTTTTAGAGGTTGTCCTTGACATTCCCTGATGTGATGCCCCTTCCTCCATCTTTAAAGCCAATGACCGTGGGCAGGGTCCTCATCACACCACCTAACTCTGAATGCTTCTCCTCCCCCTTCCATTTTTAAAGGCATTTGAGGATATATTGGGACACTTGAACAATCCAGGATAATGTCTCCATCTCAAGGTCCTTGCTTTAATCACATCTATGAAGTCCTTTTTGCCGTGTGAAGTCACAGAGCTGCTGGTTGTGGGTACGAGGACCTGGGCACTTTGGGAGACCATTATTCTGCCACTATAATGTCTAAGATTACTTTATTCATGTCTTCTCTCTCCCACCCTCACTCCCTCCTGTACCTCCAACCACCCTTCTATTTTCTTTTGTTCACTTTGTCAGGAATTTTTCCTTTTTTTCAGTCTTCAGAATCCCCTTTTTTTTCTTAAAAAAAAAAAAAAAGATTTATTTATTTGTTTTGGAGAGAGAGAGAGCACGAGCTGGGGGAAAGGTAGAGCGTGATGTGGAGGGACAGACTCTGGGCTGATTTCAGAGCCTGTTGTGGGCTCCATCTCAGGACCCTGAGATCAAGACCTGAGCCAAAACCAAGAATCGGGCGCTTCACTGACTGAGCCACCCAGGCATCCTCAGAATCCCTTCTGTGTTCTGTCTCTATGTCATCATTATTTTCTATTTCATTGATTTCCACCGTATCATTTTTATTTTCTTCCTTCTATTTACTTTTGGATTGTTCTGTTATCCTATTTCTAATTTGCTAAGGTTGTAGATCCAGTAGTCTCGAGACATTTTTTTTCTTAATTATAGTGTATAAAGCTGTAAACATCCCTGGAATTACTTCTTTAGCAGCATTTCACACTTTTTTATTAGCCTTCACTTCTAAGTGGATTTCAAAAAATGATTTATTCTTTGACCTGTGAGTTTTAATAAGTATATTTTTAAATTTCTATAAATGTGAATTTTTAAAATTAAAATAGAACTTGAAAGTCCAAAGTGGATTTGCAAGTAACATTTCAGCAACAGAATAAAATACTACATTTGGGATCATGATTATAAGAATTCTGTTTGTAGCATCCTTATATTTATTACTTTTACCATTCCATATCTCTTTTATTTTTTATTTATTTATTTTAAAAAATTTTTTTATTTCTTTTCAGCGTAACAGTATTCATTGTTTTTGCACCACACCCAGTGCTCCATGCAGTCCATGCCCTCCCTAATGCCCACCACCTGGTTCCCCCAACCTCCCACCCCTCGCCCCTTCAAAACCCTCAGTTTGTTTTTCAGAGTCCATAGTCTCTCATGGTTCACCTCCCCTTCCAATTTCCCTCAACTCCCTTCTCCTCTCCATCTCCCCTTGTCCTCCATGTTATTTCTTATGCTCCACAAATAAGTGAAACCATATGATAATTGACTCTCTCTGCTTGACTTATTTCACTCAGCATAATCTCTTCCAGTCCCGTCCATGTTGCTGCAAAAGTTGGGTATTCATCCTTTCTGATGGAGGCATAATACTCCATAGTGTATATGGACCACATCTTCCTTATCCATTCATCCGTTGAAGGGCATCTTGGTTCTTTCCACAGTTTGGGACCGTGGCCATTGCTGCTATAAACATTAGGGTGCAGATGGCCCTTCTTTTCACTACATCTGTATCTTTGGGGTAAATACCCAGTCGTGCAATTGCAGGGTCATAGGGAAGCTCTATTTTTAATTTCTTGAGGAATCTCCACACTGTTCTCCAAAGTGGCTGCACCAACTTGCATTCCCACCAACAGTGTAAGAGAGTTCCCCTTTCTCCGCATCCTCTCCAACACATGTTGTTTCCTGTCCATATCTCTTTTAAATTGCAATAAGAGTCCTTAAAGTGCCCAGGTTCCTGGAGCACTTTCAGAAGGAGGAGTGGTGCTGGGGAACTGTGTCGTACTCTTTGACCAATGCTGAGACCAGGGGAAGGGAAATACCACAAATGGATAAGGTCAGTAAGGCAAGATAAGGAGTAAGGAGCCGGTTGAGGCCCAGGGCTCTGTGGAAAGAAGAAATAAAATAGGAGCGTGAGTTGGGCCCTGGATATTCCTTGGACTTATGTTGTAAAAAGCCAATGTAGTCCCGCCACAGGGCACACTGGCAGAATGGAAAAGAAAGTGCTCTGAGGTCACTAGACAGGGAGGAGACAGATAAATCACAAGTGGATTCAATGACTAAAAACAACAGAGGTCTGGGGCTTTCTGGGTTTGGGTTAAACAGCCCAATGCTGCCGAAACCTCTCAGAGGACATTAGTGAATTGTAGCATTGTAAAATAATTATTCTAATGATGACCCTGGGTCACATGGACAAGAGAGTTATGTTTTGAATATGCTTTTTGAGGAGGTTAGCCTATATATAAATATACCTTATGAAAGATTTCAATTAAACTAGTTAAAACAAAAATAAAACAAAATCTCTGGGGGTTTAGAGCAGAGAGTTACGTTTACCTGGAATATTCATTTATCTGATTTTTTTTCAATATGTGGAAATACACAGATGGGGGAGTTGTGAGGGTGGGGAGCAAAGTCTGGGCTAAATCAGGCCATACTCGTTTGGTTATACATTGCTTATGGCTCTAAGACAGACTAATAGAATAGGTAAGTCATAGTGACCAAGACTCCACGGTCTGCTAGCCTGAAATAGTTACTAATCTGGCCTTTTACAGAAGGAGTTTGCTGACCCCCACCTCGGATCATTATTGTGCCTCTCCAATGTGCCTGCTACTTTGCTCCAAATGTGCCGAAGGTCGCCGTGATGCCCACTTCTCTGGAGCCCCTGTAGTAAAAAGCATCACAGCATCTTCCAAAATGGGTGCTCATGAAAAGTTGCCCTCTGTGGAGTCAGGGGGAGGAGAGTACATGGCTGGTTGGCTCACTTTGCAGAGTCAACAGTGGTCAGTGGCCAGGACCTCCACTTCCGGAACATGTGAGGATGCGTGAGAAGGGAATGACCTGAGGGCTGAGTGCTATGACTGCTCAGCTGGCTAGTATTCCTTTGCAGAAAATGGTCCACATCTCATTTTAGAGTTAAATATTCCACTGAGGTTTTGCCTTTGTTTCTGAGTGGCATGCCACTATTTCAGTTGACTTCTTGAGGCCATCGAGGTTCCTAAAGGAAGTCGTGCGCCACGCCCCTCTTCTGTCCTAAGGGGTTCCACTTTCCTGAGGTGAGTGAGGCAGATATTTCAAAGGAAATGGACCTAAACAATAAGCAATAATAACAGTGACAATTGCACAGAAGAGCTGCTTCTGGCAAATACTTAACAGCTGGAGAAGTTGGGGACCTCTGACCTTACCCAATCATTATCTTCCAGAAATGCCTCGCAGAGGGAGAGTATAAAAATACAAGGAAAACTGGTTTTATACACACACACACACACACACACACACGTGCACACACACACACATGCCCATAAAACAAACCCCATAATTAAGAAAAAATAATAGCTCTCAATATTGAGCGGCTTTTTGTTGTAGACACTAATTTTTGCCTCGAGTCTTCCCTCATAATGAAAGATCAATATAATACTTTATAGGAAAACAAAATACTTTTCTTAACCTTTGGTAGGTGCATGATTAGGAATATAATATGAAAGGTGGCCTCATACTCTGTTCACAGAGGTCTTGTCTTTTAAGACCCGGAATGGTTTGGAAAAATATAAGAGGCAAATTCAGAGATGCTAATTAGAAATGCAGTGACCACTTTTACTGACACGCTGAGAACAGCTAGGCTTTCCAGAATTTATTCAAGCTAGAGGGAGAGATCTCGTTTTGTCTGGTTCTGAGAGCTTTCTAATTTGAGGAAGAAAATAACAGTAGTAGAAGCCACCAATGTATCATATCTGAGATGAAATCAGCCTGTGGTCTTAGCAAGAGGAATATTCTTTGTTTCTCTGCCTACGGTAATATTTCTCAAGCCCCTGTTTGAGGGAATCTGGGGATTTTTTTTTGAAGATGCCTGCCAGGTTTTGGTATCTCTTCTCTCTATAAGTTTTTTGTTTGTGTTTTTGTTTTTGTTTTGTTTTGTTTTGGTACTGTTCTCTGGGTTAATAATATGGATAAGTCTCAAAATTACCCATAAATGTAAAAAGCCGCAGTTATATAGATGGAGAAAATTATATGAACAAAGATCCTGTTTCCCTATTTTCCTAATACCTGTCATGGGCTCTACTATGTAGCAGGACCTGATACAGAGTTGGTGAATGAATGAATGAATTTCTCCATTCAACATAGTTTATCACTAGAGTCAGTTTAAAAAAAAAATCTGAAGTTTTGCATCCTAACTTTTTGCCCTCACTGCTACACTCTTAATGGTAGACAGAGACTTTTTATTCAGTGCTTTTTGTTCATGGGAAAGAAAACTGTTTAGGGCCTCCATCTTGGATATGGGTTGAACTGTGGTCCACTGGATCTGGTGCCATCTTAGGTATAATGGTCTAAGAGTTTCCAGTGTTCGCATTCACAGAAATTAAGTATGATCTCATTACTAAACACACCTTCTTATGACCCAGGACCAAAGTCTTCCTTCTTTTACTTCCTACAGTAAATTTTGTACTTTAGGGTTTTTACTCATTCATGTGTTCATTCAAAGACATTCATTATTAAACTATTTTAGATTCTTTCTAATTTTTGATTGATTTCCTGAAGGAGATTTTAATGCTGCCATTTACCATTCTTGCGACATTGGGCAAGTTATTAAACCTAGCCTTGATTTCCTTATCTGCAAATGAGGGTGGTGATAGAATCTTTCTTATAAGATTGCTGCAAGAATTAAATGTTTTAACCTGTCCAATGGCAAGTGGTTAATACACATTAACAATTAAATAAAAAAAGAATAATGTTGTGATTCAGATTTTCGAGGACAGAGACAGTCTCATGTTTCAAACCAGGCAGCACAATTTTTGATCAATATTTGTTGCATTTATTTTATCTTATAGGGCAGCAAGAGGTTTCAATACAATGTACAAAATAACTCTGGGTTGGTAGGTATTTTTCTAGCATATCAAAACAAGCTGCCTTGGGTAATAGGGGACCCAAGTCTCGGATTCAAGGGGCTTAACCTTTGCATTCCTTTCTCATAGCCTCTAGCTCAAGCACTTAGCTTCCCACCTCCCACTGTCTCTCTGAGGATGAGTTGGTTTAGGCTGACCGCTGGCTCCTAATCTTGAAGAAAGGTTCTTTATAGATCTCTGAGCTTATGAACCAACCATATAGAATCCTTGCTGAGCAAAGGAAGAGTTGTACAAACAGGAATGAAAAGAAGCGACCGTGCTTGGGCTTATTCTTGGCCTTGGAAATAGATAATAAACAAGAGGAATCTGAGGGTATGGTGAAAATCTCATTATTAGAACCACTGTGTTTTTTCCTAAATGGTTTTGAGCACATTTGCACATTTTGAAAAAACATACTACTTCTTTCTAAATGCCTAAGTGCTTTGTTAATATGAGGGCAAATGGCAATTTTGCATTCTGGGTCCAACATTTTCATTGTCTATGTTTGAGAAGAGATTCTCTCTTTCTGTTATGTAATATATTGTTTGTTGGTTAAAATTCAGGTCCTTATTAAGAAAATATATGTAAGATGCAATCAGGACTCTGACAGGTACACTCTCCATGAAGGTTAGCATATTTTGAAAGCTCTAGGCGGTGGGAAATGAGGCTGAATATTTAGAGAGTGATTGAATTCTAGAAAGCCCTATATGTCTTAAATGGGGATGGGAATTTATCTTTTAGGTAATGGGGAGCTTCTTGCAGTTTTTAATCAGAGGATTACCATAGTCATTTTTGTGTTTGAGGAAGACCACTCTTGCCATAGCAATGTGTGTGTGTGTGTGTGTGTGTGTGTGCACGCATGTACCTGTTTGTGATGGTTGGCAGGTCAGAAATTAGTTCAGAGACTAATTCCAGGTGAAGGATGGTAAGAGATGAATGCAGGCAGCAGAGGTGGAGATGGAGAGGGACAGGTTTTGAGGTGGTAGCTGTTAGTGACTCGTATGATTGGTTCTTGGTGGTTGGGTGTATTTTGTGAAAGAAGAAGAACCTTGGGCTGAGTGGGAGATGTTGGGTTCTTCAAGTCTCATTCACTGAGGTAGGAAATGCAGGTGGATGAGGTGATTCCATGATTTCAGTTGCCAACTATAAGTTGATGACACCCAAATCTATACTTGTAGTCCAGATCTTCTGTTCTAGACACACACAATCAGCTCTTTACTGGACCCCTCTGGGCCACAGACATCTGAGACACAACCTGTCCCAAACCAACATGGTGACTTGATTTCTGAGTTCTCTCCTCATTCTTACTTGGTGAACGACACCATCTACCCTGTTGTTGCCTATGCCAAAAATTTGGGAAATTATTCTTGATTCATCTCCTTGTGTGACTGACATCTAGTTATTCCCCAATTATGTCAGTTTGGCATCTTTTATATCTCTTTGGTTGTTCATTATTTTCAGCTTTATTTACAAGAAAAGGAAGTGGAAGTTACTGAGGGAGTTGCCAGGACAGGAATTGTACTAGAACTTAATAATTCAGGACTATGGACTCTGAAAAACAACCTGAAGGTTTTGAAGGGGCGGGGGGTGGGAGGTTGGGGGAACCAGGTGGTGGGTATTAGGGAGGGCACGGACTGCATGGAGCACTGGGTGTGGTGCAAAAACAATGAATACTGTTACGCTGAAAAGAAATTAAAAAAAAAAAAAGAATTCAGAGACATTTCAATTCCAAAAGTTGGAAATTATTTCATATGCAGTGGCTGGAGATTAATGGGTGCCTTAGTCTGTCTAGACCAAATAGGGCATAGGCTGGGTAGCTTAAACAACAAACATTTACTTCCCACAGTTCTGAAGGTTGGAAAGTCTAAGACCAAGGTGCTGACAGATTCTGGTGAGAGCCTGCTTCCTGGTCCATAGATGGTGGTTGTCTTCTCTCTATATGTCCTCATGTGGCAGAAGGATGGAAGGAGCTTCTGGTCTCATTTATAAGAGCTCTAATCCCATTCAGGAGAGCTCTGCCCTCATGACCTTGTCACCTCCCAGTGGCCCTTCTGTTCTGCTTTGTTTATCTGTTTGGACGGGAGTTTCAGAAGGAGAGAATTTAACTTAACTTCAGAGAATCAGTTTTGGAAAAGGTTATTATTGATAATTTTATAAAATTAAAGAGTGGAATGAGTTTTCAGATTAAAAGCTCACAGTAATCATTGAGTAGTATAAATAAAAGTAAATTCACAGTAGGGAGGGCCTCACTGCTTAATACCATCACAGGGGTTACAATTTCAACATATGAATTTTGGGATGAAATAAATATTCAGTCCATAATAGTGGGTGAAGTATGATGTAAGGAGGTCGCAGGATTTATAAGGTGAGGTGCACATTCCTTTTGGTCCAACATCTGTTCCTCTTTCTTATGTATGGAACAATTCTCATATGTTGAGTCCATAATAGTTGAAAATGCCAGGTACTCACCTTTCAAGCTTTACTTGTATCTAAGACATGCATGGGATGCCACCAACCAGATGCAACCACCATGTACTTCGAGTCTGGAGTCACTGCAGCAAAAATGTCATTTGGTATTGCAAGATGGTGTACTGAACACCGAAGTGACAGCATCGACAACGATGGTCATGGTTGCAGTAAGATCACACTTTTGTTGCAGAAATGGCAGCAGGACAAACAGCAATGTCTAGTAGACTGATGGCACTTGTAGAGTAGTTCCGTGGTGTACTTTTGGGCATCGGTGCTGGCTGCTTAGACTTGTATCCTCCCAGTGAGTTGGGAAGTGTGCCAGTTAGGCATTCTCTCAGCTGCAATACACAGCAAATACAACCAGCAGTGGCTTAGGACATTAGGGGTCTTTCCCCCAACCCATAACAGAAGAAGTCTGGAGTTGAGTAGCTACTGATATTTGTTCAATAGGCTCTTTGTTGGCCTCTTAGCTTTTCCCTTACTGGGGTCCATGTTTAAGATAGGAAAAAGGGGAGACAGGTTAGCACCAGTTGTATTTTTCCATTTTAGCAGGGGAGCCAAAGCTGAAGACTTAGGCTTCCATCTTACTGTCCCGAGCTCAGTAATATGGCCAACAAGCTGCGTAGGAATGTGGGAATTGAGGGAAATGAGTTCTTAGTGAATATTTGGAGTGTTCAGCTTCTATCACAGAAATGGGCAATGGGGAAATAAATTGAGAAAGGGCAGCCAGTCTACATTGTATGTCACAGTGTGTTACTCAGTGTCTTTAAAAAAAAAAACCAACTTTTTTTTTTTTTTTTTTTTTTTTTACTGCAGGTGTTTCTGTTGTTTTCCACGGGAGAACCCTGTATGATAATCCAAAACTTGGTATCTAGTAGAGTCAAATGTGGGGTGAGACAGGAAATAAAGATGATTCTAAAAGTTTGGTTGACTTAGAGGATGGTGCCTCTGTTGATTAAAGTAAGAAAAACCCTTACTAAGGAGTGGGTGGCTTATAGTATTATGCTGTTTACTTCATCCTCAACTTTAAAGAAGTAAAGTGTGTTGACACAGTTGAATCACTCATTGGCAAAATGTGTGGGAAAGATATTTTTGAAGCAGGGAGGGGGAGGGTAGCTCACTTTGTCTGTTCCTGGTGCCATAGTTACCTCTTCTACTTTTTTGTTAGCTTTTCCTGGGACATTTATAAGACATTTTGAATTTTCAGTATTATTATAGTTGCTTTGAGAAGGGGGCTCCAGCTTGTCTGTGCATAGGCTTTGTTCTGTAAGTGATGGAATTAGTTGTTCATTAAGGCAGTAAATGAGGTTGATTAAGTAGTGAGGTAGTGAATCAGTTATAAGTTCATAAAAATACAACCCCTATTTATTGATTTTCCTTTTATTGCTTTTCTCTTGGGGAGAAAATTTATCAAAAATTGGCAGTAAGAAAATCCTCTCTTGAGTTCATTATCAAATGCCAGTGTCTTCACACTGCTGGGTACTTTTTTCTACTATAGTGCCTTTGCAGATGAATTCTCTGTGCCTAACTTCTGTTTCTCCTTTAAAACACTCACTGTTGTTTTCTGGTGTTTCTTGAAATTGGTGTTTCCAGAAAGTTTCCCCCTGCTCTCCTTTAGAGGAGAAGGCTCTGGTTTTATTTATCTCTGTATTCCATGTTCCTAGGACAGAGCCAAGCATATTTTAATTTCTCAATGCATGCTTGTTGAATTAACAGAATGAGTCAGTATTAGAGAACTTACAGCTAATTGAATATTAGTCTTGATTGATGGGAAGAAGAGACTGCATATTGAAAAAACAGACAGAGAAAGAGAGACACCTAAGCCATTCTTAGGGTATGAGAGGCCCAGGGAAGGGGAGTAAGGAGCCATGGGAGTACAGACAATGTCTCCATTCAGCTCAGATTGCCTTGGATATAGGAGTATTAGGAGTACTGGGGACTTTCCCTGGAAGTGTGTTGGAGTTTTGTTTTTGTTTTTGTTTTGCTTGTTTTTGTTGTTGGTTCTTTTTTTTTCTCCACTTCTCTACAGCTCTAGAACATTTTTATCCTTGCCACCCTCCCCAGTTATCCAGATCCCCATAGAGCTTACTCCCCCAGCATGACAGAGTTTCCCAAAGCATGGTTCCAATTTTCTATACCCTTAATGGAGAAGCCTTTACTTTTCCTTCTTTCTCTCTTCAATTTTAACAGTTCTGGAAAGAAATTATGATGATTGTTTCTACTGCATTCTAATCTTCGAAGCTGTCAGACCATGAAAGTACAAGATCTATTCCATACATCTTATGTTTCTATGTTTCTTTGGAAGAAAAAGGCTGTTGAGTAGTTTACAGTCACAGACCTGGTTTATGATTAAGGTGGCTCAGTCAGCACACGCACATACTTTGGGCCTTGGACTTTGGATCGTCATTCACCACTGTAACCTACTGAAACATACTAAAAGAAAGCTAATTTTTCCAGGCTCCTGAAAGATTCTGAACTTCTTTGTCTTCTCTGAGATTCTTTCCCTTCCCACCATCCCACCCTCAACCTTTTCCTACTCATTTGACTTTTTTTGTTGGCTGCCATAGGGACTCTGAAGCATTTCAGCTTTCTAATACATGTTTTCCTAGCTTAGACTAGTTGCCCTTCTTTGCAGCTCTATTTCAATGTTTGAGATGATTGTCTACACCGTGATTTTTAAATTTGAAACATTCTCTTGTGTTCCCAGGAATTAAGTGGTATTTGGAAATCTGACAAACAAATAGACTGAAGTTTCCTCTTCCTATCGGAAGGAGGAAGAACTCTTTCCTCTCGTGTTCTTGTGTTTTTATTATGCCAAAAGGGAAGTCAAAGCTTTACTTCCTCTGCCTGCTAGCCATTTCCCTGTTTGGTGAGGGGAGTAGGTTGGTGATTTGTAGCTGAACCGGAACTACCCTACTGATGAGAAAATGAAGGTCAAACTCAACCTTCTAATTTTAGAATAAAAATCAATTTGCCTTTTACATTCCCAAAGATACTTTGTCATTTATTTCAAGATTGACATGTTATGTAGTACTTAGCCTAAATTGAGCCAACCCATTGAAGTATTTTGTGATAATCATGCTACCTGGGGCACCAGAATTGCTACTGGATCTTGGTAAAATGGCTACTTGTCTTTCCTTGTGGGTTGTGAAAATATAAAAAGAAAATCATTATAGCTGAGAAAATCTTATTCTGCCTTACAACTCAGAAAGCAGTGCTGTTAGTTTCTATGGGAGCATTTCCCAGAGATATTCTTAATTATTGATGGCTAAATTCTCATTACCTAATGGAAATTGATATTTAAAGGGAAACAAGAGGGAATTGTTATTTGTTCATTGGTAATACACATTGTCTTCTCCACATCCATGGACAAAGACACTGGCTTGGCGGAAAAGAGAGATCAGAGTATGGAAAGAAGCAAGGGAGGGGTGAAGGAGAGGAGAGTATAAACTGACTGCAAGTCTGGAAGCCTAGTTTTAGTTAGGGCGTAACAGTACTTATCTCTTCCATGTATAAGTATGTAAGAGGGAGAAAAATCATTGTGACAAAAACATCCCTACCCTTCCTTATGAGAGAACCCCCCTGTTCTGTTGGACTCCTTGGTTCATTTGAATATGGAAAAGTGGCCGAGCACTGAGTGTGAGGGCACAGGTTGAAGAACTATGACTTGTTTCCATAATAGATTGAGGAGATTTTGGGGTGGAGGGTGTGAAGTGGGAATCTTTCAAAGACAAAGTGTGGAAGAGAGTGGAATTGGATGGAAAACAGCACAAGTTCTTGTGATGATATGGGCTAAGGGAATTCTATAGGCTGAAGTGGACATTGACAAAACCTTGGTAGTCAGTTATCCAAAGGTCTTGAAAAATGAGGATGTCTAATGCTGAATTTGAAGTTGTTTGTACTATTGTGATATAACCCCCCCTTTCTAGAGAATTCTTTGTATAAGTCAGCTTTGGCTGAAACAACATTGTACAAAAAAACCAAACCAAACCAAACCAAAACAAAAGAAAACCCAGCCAAATCTCAGTGGCTTACAAAAACAAACATTTATTTTTTGTTCATGGGTCTGTGGGGTTGGCTGCAGTAGCTGTGCTCCTGGCTGTGGGTCAAATTCAGGTCTGCTCCTAAAGCTTTCATTTTGGGGGCCAGCAACTTTTAACCTTCAGGGAAGTCATGTATGTGCATGGACACCACACATATGTACTGTTTTGAGGTGAGGTTTGTTAATAAAATAAAGGGAAGACATGAATTGCAAATTGGGTTGCCACAGTCATGAATCAGGATGACACAACACTGGGAGATCTGTTAGCCTTTTTTGTTTGTTTGTTTTGTTTTTAAATTTATTTGTCAGAGAAGGAGAGCAAAAGCGGGGGGGGGGGGGAAGGGGGCAGCAGGCAGAGGGAGAAGCAGGCTCCCCACTTGATCCCTGGACCTTGGAATCATGACCTGAGCTGAAGGCAGCCACTTAACAACTGAGCCATCCAGGCACCTCAACACTGGGAGATCCTTAACAGAGATCATTAAGTATGAGAAGGACTCAAAGCCGGGTACATGAATATGGTAATTTCCCTATCTGTACCCTATAATTGGCAGAAATCTTGTACATGGAGGAGGGTTGGCCTTTCACAATCCATACAGAGTATTCACATCAACCCTTTCTCTTCTTGAGGGGCAAGAGACTCTAGCTCACATCTGTGCCATACATGTGAGTTTTGAGACCAGGAAAATTATTCATTCTGATCTTCCTGTAGAAAACCAATCCACATTCTCAAGCCCATCTCATTTTACACAATCATTTTTTTTCCCTAAATAAAAATTACCTGATTGGCTCTTACATAATCACTTCTACTCAAGCTCTTAGATGAGTCAATTTCTTAACCAGCCTTTTATTGTCACCTCTGCCTCCATAAAAATATCTGGCAAAGACTTTTTGGCTAAAGGCTGTGTGAGCTTTTGGGTCTGAAAGTTGGGTTTCACTTTTTCCAGCTTCTCTTACAGACTTCACTAGAGGACTCAAAACCAAAACCAAAACCAAAACAAAACCCAGGCTCATTCTATGGCTCAGCTCCTTACCACCTTTTGGCTCCTCTGAAGATTAAAGTAGTTCTTTTTTAGATTTGAAGATTTGGAAGCTGTCTGGCTTTAATAAGTGGACCATCCCTGTCGTCACTTTTAGATAAGTCACCCACACTAATTATTTCTTTTCCCCCAATGGAAATTTATTTTCTGTTAGAGTTCCTTTTTCTATTTTTGCAGAAGAATCATTTGCCTTGAGTTGATAAAGAAGAAAAGGAAAGGGCCAGTACTCTTGCTTCGCAATGAGGCAGAGACAAAGAGAGTTGTTTAGTAAACTATTCCTTTTTTTCCATTTTATTTTATTTCTTTTCAGTGTTCCAAAATTCATTGTTTATGCACCACACCCAGTGCTCCATGCAACACGTGACCTCCTTAATACCCACCACCAGGCTTACCTAACCCCCCCAGCCCCCTCTCCTCCGAAACCCTATTCTTTTTTTTTTTTTTTTAAGATTTTATTTATTTGACAGAGATCACAAGTAGGCAGAGAGGCAGGCAGAGAGAGAGGAAGGGAAGCAGGCTCCCCGCTGAGCAGAGAGCCCGATGCGGGGCTTGATCCCAGGACCCTGAGATCATGACCCGAGCCGAAGGCAGAGGCTTTAACCTACTGAGCCACCCAGGTGCCCCCGAAACCCTATTCTTAAAAGAAGGACAGAACAGGTGAAAGGAAATAAATTAACCCATCAAGTTGTCAGATCACTTCCAACCCAAGGCTCTTTCTGTGCAGCTCGGCTCCACATGGCCTCCTTATGTGATCCATTTCCTGCTCAATGAAATGTTTCTTATGGAGGAAAGAAGATGGGGAAAGCAATTTTAGTCTTTTTCACCATTCCTGACCCATTTTCCTATGCCTGGCTGTTGGCTCTTCAGAGAGTGATGGCTCACTACAAGAGTGGGCTTCTGTCCCCTGTGTTGTCATTCTTCCAGAGGACATTTGTGTGTGTGAAGGAAGGAACCTGGTGCCAGGTTCTCGTCAATTAGAATTGAATTAACGAGCTGAGAAAATTAGTACCAGCAACCAGTTTGCTTTTGAGCCTGAGGGTTCCTTATTCATGTGAGCATAGAATGTCAGAGCCCCAAGATACTTAGAGATCATCTCTTTGAAACACTTTGTTTTACAGGTAGAGTTCCAAAGAAGTTGAAGGCTCTCCCAAGGTCAGACAACTAGTTATTGGGAGTACTGGGACTAGAGCCCAGTTGTCTTAATTCTATTCTTTCTATTACATTTGATTTAGTTCCAGAATCTAGATGATAATTAAAGGCACAGACGTATTAAAGTTAATCATTAACCTCTAAAGTGGCAGATTGAGTTTTAATAGAGGGAACACTGAAATTCTCGGTAGGGATAATAAGGGGGCAATTGGGGAAGAATAAAACTGCTGAAGAATAAAACAGCTTCCCAGCTTCTGGCTTATGGTGGAAGTCTATCTAACAAGAAAGTTTGTTTCAAGGCATGCAAACTTTAAGGAAAGGGGTTTGACAGAAAAGGAGGGAATGATTGTCAAAGCTAACCCGATTGCCTGTGTCATTCTGGGAGATTCCAGGACAAAGAAACGCAATGTCATTAACAAAGGAAACCAGGATTGGAAAGGACTCAGTGTTTTTCCACTTAAAATGTTGCCTTTCCTCTTCCCAGGTTTAGAAAATATGATTTGGGAGGTGGAAATTTCTTATAAAACAACACAGACTCTTTGCTCTATCCCTGTAACAATGATGCTAAATTTAAAGAACTCTAATCTTCAAAAAGGACATAGTACCTTGCAGATATTTCTGAGTTGCTTGTTCACTTTTTCCTGGCAAGGTCCCCTGCACAGCTCAGCTCTGCAAGGACTTCTAATTCCTCTCCATCCCCTGCCCCCCCCCCCCCAATATTTCCTCACTGCAACCTTTTCTTCATAGCCAGTCTGGGAAATGTGATGTCGGTCATTTTCCCCACAACTTCCTTCAAAGTAGGGATAGTGGTTGAGGAAAAAAAACCCATTGTGGGTTAGGGTCATGGAGCAGGAGTGGGGAGGAATGGAAATATTGATTATTTGGGGCTTAAATTTTCTCCCAAATAGGGAAAACTCTTGACCCTGCCAAATTGAAGAAACTAAAGTTGAGTGGTCAGACTGGAGGAAGGGAGGGAAATGGTGTTAGTTGTCACGTATAAATCTAGAGACAGAGGCAGGAGTCCAGCATTTTAGGTTTTATTGGAGGAAATATGCCCTTCTTTTCCTGAGTATATATGTGTTGTTGTTTTCTTTTTTCCCCAAGACGCAGAGCATACAGAGCCTCAGTAGAGCCCATACCTGGAGGCTCCCTTCTGCCCACGCCTGTGCCTTCCACCCTTCCCACCCTCCCTCTTTCTCTTGCTTTCTTCTTTAGAAAGAAAGAAGAGTCTCTTAAGCTCTTAGATTGCTGAGCGTGTGTTTTTAATGTTTATGAGCCCTTTTATTTTAAATATTTCATTTAAAATTCTAATAATATTAACTATTAATACTAGTTACCTTTGAAAAGAGATTTTATTTATTTATTTATTTGAGAGAAAGAGAGAGAACACGCATGACTTGGGGGAGGGGCAGAAGGAGAGAATCTCAAGCAGATGACTGGGGCTGAGCAGGGAGCTCAAATGGGGGCTCAATCTCATGACCCTGAGATCATGACCTAAGCTGAAACCAAGGGTTGGATGCTTAACCAACTGAGCCACCCAGGTGCCCCATTACAAGTTGTCTTTATTAAGCACGTTTCTAAGGTCCATTTTACAGATGAGGAAATGGAGGTGACTGAGGTTCAATAACTTATTTATGTTTCTGTCAAAGAGGCACTAATTGGAAGAACCTAGACTTGAACACATGGTTTTGTGAACTGAAGGTCTGTTTTCTAGACTTTATTATACCATCAGGAGCTTCTTTCCCTGCATCCTCCACCCCATAACCTCTCCCGAACCCCTGGAACTCAAATCTCTGCCTCATGTATGATTTCCGCACTTAGCATCAAAGTTTTTAGCAGAAAATCACCTGTTGGGAAGAATTGATCTCTGATGAGACAGCTGGTCCTGCACTCCTGGTGGTGTGTGTATGTTAAGGGTTTGCAGTGCAAAAGAGGAGATTCCTTGGCCAACTGGAGTGTAAGATTCCAGAAGGTTCTTTAGAGAAAAACATGGAAGACATGAATTTATTCAATTTATGCCTTAGCTTTTACTGGTGCTGTAGCTTTCAGAAAAGACAAGACTCCACTTGAAAGGAAAACCACCCAAACAGTCCTTTCCATTCTTTCTTCCAAGGGCTTGTTAAGTGAATTTTGTTTTAAAATACCTTGTTTATCAATGGAGAAGTCTCGTGTTAAGGGGCTTTGGATCAACAGCTCTGAAGGCAGCTCAGTCTTGTATTTATTCTCATCAAAGGAATAAAATACTGTAAGCTAAAGCACTTAATCCCCACTCGCCCTCCCGCCCCCCACCACTCCTTTCTTCTTGCCCAGCCACACCACCTGAATATTTCTGCTCTGGTTGTGCAAAGGACTCAGAGAGACTTGTAGGCAGACATGTTGAAGTGTTCTGTTGTGCAAAAGTTCTGCTTGATTGGCAAAATGGATCTTTTCTCAGTGAAAAGAGAAACACTTGAAGACAGAAAAACACCTTGTCTGTTTCCTCAGTGATGGTTTTGCCTGCTTTTGGGCAGTGGTTGTGATTCTGCCTAGGGGTCCCTTAGGACCTAGGGGTCCCCCCTCCAGCATGGCACAAGTCCTGTGGTTGAACTCCAGGTCTGTACCACCCTCATCCAATTAGCTGCAGGAGTTTGCTTCCTCAGTTCTGAGGTGTTTTGGAAGGGCTCATCATGAGGGCTCTTGGCTGTGGTTGATATAAAGGAAAGAGAATAGAGACAACTCATCAAGTTTAATTTTATTCCAGACTTCAGATGGAATTCCACTACTGAATTCCCAAGGTGAGAAGGCCAGAGCTGGCTCCCATGCCTGCTAGTATTTGCAGAAAAAATGCTAATTAGGACAGCAATGTGAAAATGACTGCTGAGCAATTTGCCTGGCTTTAGCTGGAATATTAGTTAATGATATAAACACTATTTATTGAGTACCTACTCTGTTTCAAATATCGTTTCTCTGAATTTTCACAACAGTTTTATGAGGGAGGTGACCTTTTCCACATTTTTCCATATAAGGAAAGTGGGGCTCAGAAATCGTCAAGAGCCTGATGTGCTGTAGTGGGTCCAGCCTGAGGTCATACAGGTTAGGGCCGTATTCTTGATGGTGGTACCAAAGACGCATCACGACAGGGATGTTGGTTTTCCTTAAAATATTAGGAATTCTCTCCAGATATATTCCAACTTCTCTAAACTACCCATCATGGATTTATTCATCCATTAATTTATCCAAATGATTTCTTTAAAAAAATTAATAAATTGGAAAGATATTAAAGGCAATATTGGTGCTATTAAAAAAAGCCAAACAGTGCAGATGAGGATAGAAGGGAAGTAAAAATTTCCTTTTCTTCCTATGTTATTCCCTAGGGCTACTTCTCAGATACAACCATTGTTAATAATAATTTTCTATGCATATGCCAGAATGGTTTCACATATATCTAAGCATGTGAATATATATAGGGACCTGTGATCACTTATGTTTTCATTACTGGGGAGGACACGCCCAGGAAAAAGAAAGTTAAAGCAGTTGATCTAACTGTATCTCCTTATAAGCAGGATAACTAGACCTCTGGGCAATAGGTTAATAATATTTGTTAGCTAGACAGTATCTGTGGAATGTTTGAGTAGGATATCCCTGAATTAGGATTGCTTATGGTAAACAAATTATTAATCCATAAATATATGAGACATGACTGTCTGGAGAATGTCATGTAGACTATGTGACTCTCTAGGGTATGAAGTGGAGATGTTTTTTAGCTGAGAATATACCTGCTGTGTGAGATGACCCATGAAACTCATCAGAGAACTCATCTGGGCCCCAGAGCATCATGCCTGATAAGGGAATGAATTACCCTGTGTATATGTAACATAATTAATTGAACTCATACTCTATTAAGAGAAATTTAGGCTGTTTTCAGTTTTGTTCTGTTATTACAAACAATGTTGCATTGTACATCTTTGTTGATATATATTTATACATTTGCTTATCTCTAGGGTTAAGACAATACTAGGTCAAAGTTTATGTTCATCTGTATTTTCAACCACTTTATTCTTTTTTCCCCCTCCCTTGGCCTTCTCCCATGTACACATACAAGATTGTTGTAAAGCCAACAGCAGATCTGGTGTCATTTCATCTGTAAAGACTTTATTTTTTTTAATTGTTTTTATTTTTTAAAGATTTTTTCTATTTATTTGAGAGAGAGAGTGAGAGAGAGCATGAGAGGGGAGAAGGTCAGAGGGAGAAACAGACTCCCCAAGGAGCTGGGAGCCTGATGTGGGGCTTGATCCTGGAATTCCAGGATCATGACCCGAGCCAAAGGCAGTCGCTTAACCAACTGAGCCACCCACGTGCCCCCATCCGTAAATACTTTGATATGTATATCTAAGTTTATGGAATCTCTCTCTCTTTTGATACGACTCCTTTACCTACATAAAATAGAGTATGCCATTCACACTCTTCTTTTCTTTTTTTTTTTTAATATTTTTTATTTATTTATTTGACAGACAGAGATCACAAGCAGGCAGAGAAGCAGGCAGAGAGAGAGGAGGAAGCAGGCTCCCTGCTGAGAAGAGAGCCCAACTCGGGGCTCGATCCCAGGATCCCGGGATCACGACCCAAGTCAAATGCAGAGGCCTTAACCCACTGAGCCACCCAGGTGCCCCCATTCACACTCTTCTACACCTTGCATTCTTCTCTTAACATATCTGGGAGACCACTGCATGGCAGTATATTATAGAGATTTCTTTATTCCTCATTATAGTTACATAGTATTCCATTTGTGGATGTACCATATGTTATTAAACCTATCTCCTATTAATGACAATTGAATTGTTTGCAGTCTTTTTCTATTACAGAGACTATTATCTGTACCAAAACTATTTAATAATTTTTCCTCTGTATATTTGGGATAGATGTCTAGAAAGAGAATTGCTGTTTCAAAGATATTATCAGTAAGAACACTTTAGTCAAGGGGAGACTGAATTTAATATGCATTTAGTTTGAGTTCAGTAGGATATATTAATGTAGCTTCCCATCATTCTGAGCATAGTTAAATTACTGCTAGATGTCTTAGTGTAGAAATGCTCTTCCGGAGCGTTCCTTCTACCCAATGTGCCAGTTCCCATCATCATGACCCCAGGTTTCAGGATCCAACATAATACCCTTACTAGGCTGTTACAACAAGGATATCCATGACAAATTATGACAAATTAGTGTCATAAATCCAAAGTTGTAATGACTAGTCACTGTAAAAAATAAGTCATAAGGAGTCGTTAGGTAGAAAGAAACTTTTCCAAACTATCCATAGATAAAACACAAATTTTGATCAATCATGTGTTTAAGGAAATATGAAGTCATTTTTTCTCTCTTTAGAAAGAAACTTTTCCCCTTCTTTGTCTTCTTCTTTAGGAAGAAACTTTTCCTCTCCTTCTCCTTCTTCTTTTTAACAAAATCATTGTCACATGAAGAGGCAGTCAGAGATTGAAGCCAAAATAATATAGGAAAAATTGTCATGGACATATATCAGGTATTTTAATAAAAATTTTAATAAAAATTTTTCTGGATTTTGTGATGTTTGATGGATTTGTTAGCTTTTTAGCATTTGTGACTTTTTTGCTTATCTTTTAGTTTTAAATATTTAAAGACTTATTTCTAACTTTATAATTTCACATTCTTGTCTTAAATATGGCTCCCAAATTGCATAGGCTTGGGGCCATGCAGAACTGTGCTATGCCCATAGTTGTTGGAGTCACACATATTTAGTGACTTTGAGTAATGAACCAGTCAATTATAAGCTGAGCTCTGGTGGGAAATACACCTCCTTCCTTCAAGGGTCTGAAAGTCATGGCAAGAGGTTATATATCACTTATGGGCATACTTTCCTGAAGAGGATCATATACTGAGGCAGCCAATAGTAAATATTTGGGGAAGATAATACAATCTACATAGTTGCCCCCCATTTTCTTCATATATGGAAATGCATTCACCTTTCCAAAAATAGGTAACCCCAAAGTCACATTCAAACATGTCATTGGCTCAAAGTCCAGGATTTCATGATCATGTTTCATCAGTTCTAGATGTGAGTCTTCACTGGGAAAATTATAATCAAAACCAAATACCAAATAAGAAATAAATAAACAACTCTAAACCACCACAATGGAAAGATGATTTCTCTGCTTGTTCCTCTTCACCAAGCATATATTTTTTTAAAGATTTTATTTATTTATTTGACAGACAGAGATCACAAGTAGGCAGAGAGGCAGGCAGAGAGAGAGGAGGAAGCAGGCTCCCCGCTGAGCAGAGAGCCCAATGCGGGGCTCGATCCCAGGATCCTGGGATCATGACCTGAGCTGAAGGCAGAGGCTTTAGCCCACTGAGCCACCCAGGCGCCCCCCGCCCCCAGCATATTTTGATAGAACAGGGACAGGATAGCTTCAATAAACATTCTCATTTGGAGAGAAAAATACATGGCAACCAGCAGTTATTGGTTCCTAGCAATTCTAAAACATTGCTGGATATACATTATGAGGATGCTTACTCTGGGGGTAGGGAATATGCCCTGTGTTTTTTTCCCCTCACCCTCCTTTATCTTTCTTGATCAATCATGCTAAGCATTTATCAATCTTATTGAACTTATCAAGGAAGCAGTTTTTAGATTCATTGATTTTCTCTGTGTTTTTTTTTTTTGTGTGTGTGTGCATTCTATTTCATTGATTTCCATGTTTTGTTATTTCCCTTCTTTGCTTAATTTGGATTTAATCTGCCCTTCTTCTAGTTTCCTATGGTTAAGTTTGATTCATTGGCTTTAGACTAGTTATCTTTTCTAATATAAGCATCTCATGCTATAAATTTTCCTCTAAGAACTGTTTTAACTGTATCCCTGAAATTTTGATAAACTGTGTTTTTATTTTCATTCAGTTCTAAATATTCTAATTTTCCCTGTGTTTTCTTCTTTCTCTCGTGGTTCTTTAGAAGCGTGTTGATTTATTTCAAAATATTTGGGGATTTTCCGGTTATCTTTTTGTTATTGAATTTTAGTTCAGTTCTGTTGGGGCCAGATAACCTCCTCTATATGGTTTCATTCTTTCAATTTATTGAGATTTGTTTCCGGCCCTATATGGGGTTTCTCATGGTGTTGTTCCCTTGTGCATTTGAGACAAATGTGTATTTTACTGTCCTTGGCTTGAGTTTCTATAAATTGTAATTACGTTAAGTTGGTTCATAGTGTTGTTCAAATCTTCTGCATACCTACAGATTTTTTTTGTTGTTGTTTTATGAATCACAGAGAGAGCAGTATGGATCCAGTATAATTATTTGTCTAAATCTCTTTTCATTTGTATAAGATATTTTCATATATTTTAAACTCTGTTATTTAGTAGATTAGAAATGGGTACATTTAGGGGGCACCTGGGTGGCTCAGTGGGTTAAGCCTCTGCCTTTGGCTCAGGTCATGATCTCAGGGTCCTGGGATCCAGTCCCGCATGGGGCTCTCTGCTCGGCAGGGAGCCTGCTTCCTCCTCTCTCTCTGCCTGCCTCTCTGCCTACTTGTGATCTCTCTCTGTCAAATAAACAGATAAATTCTTAAAAAAAAAAAGAAATGGGTACATTTAGGATTTTTATGTTCTCTTTTCATCCTCATAAAACGTTCCTCTTTATCCTGGTTTATTGCTTGTTCTGGAGTTGGCTTTGTCTGGTATTAATATAACCATCCCAGCATCTGCATGGCATATATTTTTCATCCTTTTACCTTTAAACTATCTATATCTTTATATTTAAAGTAGATATCTTGTATACAGCAATATTGCTGGATCTTGATTTTTTTTTAACCTCATTTAGTGATCTGGTTGGATTTAAATTTAGTATTTGCTATTTGTTTTCTATTTGTTCCATCCATTCTTTGTTCCCTGTGACCTCTTTTCCTATCTTTGATGTATTGGCTGAGCGTTTTCTCTGCTTCCATTTTATCTCTACTAATGGCTTATTAGGTATTAGTTTAGTTTTAGTTTTAATTTTTAGTTTTAATTTTTAGTGATTGCTCTAGGATTTACAGTATACATCTTTAACTCATTCCAATCTCCCTTCAAAAAATATCATGATAGTTTATGTGACAAATCTTATGCTAGTATACGTCTAGATTTTCCCATCTATCTTTTGTGTTATATTTTACTTCTACCTATCTCATAAACCTTACAATTTATTATCACTATTTTTGCTTTAAAGACCCAATTTTTTTAAACATCCTTAAAATGAGAAAAACTTTTTTTTTTAATATTTATGGAGTTTTTCTTGTTTGGTATTTCATTTGCATTGTCCATTTTTGTTCATTTGTGCTTGTTTTTGAGAGATCCAAAACCTTAGACACATTGCCATCTTGCCTTCTATCCCCAAGTTGTTTATTAACCTATTTTTATGTGCAGCCCATATAGTCTCTGGGGTGATGAGTTAATATGATATTCTTATTGTTTGAAGTAATACTTCCTTTTATTTTCCCTCAAATGCTAATGTTTAAAAATGTATGTGTGTGTGATCTGGGATGAATGACTATTCTAAACTTAGACACCAATTTTTAAAGTGAGAATTTGAAGGACAGTCTTTGTTGCCAAAGCTATTACAGAAAGACCACAAACATTGCTTATTCGCCCTTTATGATATAGTCTCATTTGGAAGTGCTGGCTAACTGTATAGGCTTTTATTCACTATAATACATGAATTTCTCACTTATCCAGAGGTCATTACTCGGGCAACCTCGTCTATTTGGAACACTAGAGAAAATAATAAAGTAAAACAAATGGCTTCTAAACAGCTGAACTAGATGCTTCAAGGTCATTACAAATAATTTTCATGAATTTTACTAAAAGGAGAACCCCTGACTCAGAATGTACTTGCTTCCCCTAAAAAATATAATTTTAACCAGCTTGGTTAATTGGTTTCTTTGCCTTCAGCAGAAGGGGGAGGCAGGCAGGGGTAGTAGGGAGAGAAATGAGGAGGAAGCACCCGCATTATGTAGAGTAAGATATAATAACCGATGTTTGTATATTCCTTTAGACTGAAATCTCCTTTAGGGCAGTTAATGGTGTCCTATTTATCATTGCATTCTCTGCACAGTCCCTGACACTAGATAGTCAATAAAACCTGACTGCATCATAAATAAACAAACCTACAAGACTCAGAGGCTGGGGGGACATAGGAGAACCGCATGATGTTGAAATAAGGATTTAAAAAAGGGTAGCAGTTAGAGGCAGAATGTTCTTTATACTATACTGTACCATGCAGTGAGAACATTTCTATTTAGGGAAAATAGGAGCCAGCACGGAGCAATAGCTCATTTTGATATTAGTGACATGTCATTCAGGAAAGGTTACAGTTTAGAACCCATGTGAGTATTTATTGCCTTAAAAAATGATTTCCATTAAAACCATCCTCCTCCATCCAGCCCTGCTGTTCACTCTCCCCACCACCCCCAACACACCAAATCTCTACTGCTACCTCTGGCCTCTCTACCTAACAGTCTCCCCTCTTCACGCTTGGAAAATTCATTTATGCCACAAATGGGTCATTACCTGATAATGTTACTAAAATGGTGTTTTTGTATGTGAAGGATTTGTTAGAAGGAATTATTTGTTTGACACATATATGGAGGAAAAAAATGCTCATAGTGATACGTACATATCCATGCCTTCAATTTGAAAAATGTCATTCACCTTTAGTAAACGTGTACACTCGGTGTAGAGAGATATTTCTGCTCTCTTTACGGCCATCTCTTTATTCAGTTTGCCCTCGGTATGTTATTTTCGCCAAGATGTTTAAGAGTAGGAGCGCGAATAATGATGGACATGGCAGCTGGCACTCCCCGAGTGGTGATGTGTGTGTGTGGCCATGTGTGCACTCCAGTGACTCTGTGAAGAGTTTCCATGGGTTAAACTATTATTTAATTCTTACTGCACCTCAGGAGGTGGGAACTGTTACTATCTAACCTCATGTGTGAAGAACTAAGCCTTGGAAAGGTGACTTTACAAAGTCCACGCTGACAAATGTAGTAAATGACAGAGCAGGGATTTGAGTCCTAGTGGTCTGACTTCAAAACCTGTGCTCTTAACATTTATATGTATCCTTTGTCTTCTCCCATCATCTCTGAGACTAAAGTAGGAAGCGATAGCATGGTATCTATGTTCATCATGCCGAATGAAATATCGCTTTGCTTTGTTGTCATTCAGTCATGGCCGTGGCAGGGATTAATGAAGCTAACCCTTCGTCTGAAGAAACAGTAGGAAAATACATGAATTTCTAAGCACAGTTTATTAATTTGATAATTACCACTTATTTCTCTCTCTTTCTCTCTCTCTTGTGTTTGATTAATGTATGTGGCCAAATCAGATAACCTACAAAGCATTATCTTTCTTATTGGCCCACCCTGATTTGCTGGTGGGCCAGAATTATTTGGATAATTTCATTATTTCCCGAGTTCAATTTCTTTTGAAGCTCCTTTGGTGATGGTTTTCGTTTCTTTTCTCAACTTTGTTGAATTTGGTTCGTATTGGAATATCTTTCTACAGAAGATAATATTCTAGGGATGCAATTTTGAAACTGTGTTCATTCAAAGAGCCCGAAGAAGAAAAGCCATGGTGATTATCAACAACAGGTAGATACTCGGTTTAATTATCTTGGTGTCTAGAAAAGGAACAAAATGCCACTGATTTCTTTTTCTCAACAAAGAGAAGCGGTCTATACACCCGCTGGAAGGTCAAGGGACACAGGGATGCTTTGTATAAGACTTTAATAAAAAAAAAAGTTTTTCTGTGAAAATCTTCCATGAGCGAGGCAGGAATCAGGCAGTTGAGGGAGAGCAAGAGATGGTTGGGAAAATGAGGACCTCGGGATGAGAGGCACTGATAAGGTAAAACGCGTTCAGGCTGTCTATCACACTTCAGCAGCCCTGCCCTGCTGTTTGGAAATTGCCTTTTGATGTTGCCTTTCTCGAAGGCGAGCTCAGAGGGTTGCCTTTAGTGTTCTCTGAGAGAGGGAAAAACAAGAATTCATACAGTAGTCACAGCATAGGCCCACGATCTCCTCCTATGCAGTTTGTCAAGATTATTGACATGGACTTGTTGGGCAAAACTGAGAGTCACTGTGTATTTTCTGAGGACTTCAGTTCCCTTTGCCCCCTTCCCTCTACTGCTTCTTGCCAGACTTCTTGCCTCCCTTCTTGAGGCTGTGCATTTTGAATATCATTAGGAATGTCGGTATCTGCTCTCCAATCCCCACCTTGACCTTAATAGTTACATCCGAGAAATTACTTTCTTACCTTCTTTCTTTGGCTGAAGGGATCCCAGTCATTCCTTGAGCTTATTAATTTTTTTCCCCTCATGCTTGATAAGGACATTTTACAGGGCAATCATGACTCAGAATGAGGGAAGGAATATGAAGCCAGAACTCCGATTCCTGAGCAGTTAATCAGAGGCTGAGCAATCCGAAGTTGTTCCCGGGCTGAAATTGTCACAGCTGATTGCTTTCCCTACTCAGCTCCATTGTCCAATGCCCCCGGGTGCCTCAAAGTGCTCGGTAATGGTGGCACCTGGGTTGTGGTAATGGCCATGGTCCTATTTTGACGGTTTGCTTCATAGTTTTCCGTGGACTCAAATAGCCTGAATCCAGGGGCAGCCCGAGGAAACTGAGTGCTCCTGCATTCTATCTACAAACATTTGAGATCTAACTGCCTGCCAACCTCAGGCCTTAAGTCTCTCACCTTCTTATGCTTCCCTTGTGGTCTTAACTCTGCCCAAAAGGGCCCTTAAAATCTGAGATCTCCTCTGCTTATTGACCTGAAGAGAGGGTGGCCTGGATAGGAAAGTACTGGTCTTTGGCCGGCAGTGTAGGTACTTAGAGGAAATTGCAAGCTCTCAGCTCTGATTTTATTCCGGGATCAGGTTGGCAGGCAGATCTATTCATTCCCCTGCCCGTGCCTGGACCTCCAATCCTCCTGCAGGAGGACCTTGGCTCCCAGTGGAAAGGGAGATAAGTGATGGACGAACATTTTCCTGCTTGTAGGAATGCGCCCGCTACGGGATTTCTCCTTTATTTTCTAAAGCCCTTCTGCATTTTTCAGTCCACTTCTCTGAGCTAAACCAGGCAAAGAGAAAGATGATTAAGTCTCACAAGAGGCATGAAATGGCCTGCAGCTAAAGGAGAAAGTTTAGGGTGGACATTTTGAAAGATGAAGAGTCAGAGCGATTAGGCAGTGGAATGGAAGTGCCATCACGGCGGTGAGCCGCGGAAAGGTTAGATAAGATATTAACATTAATGAGGTATAGCACAGCCCTGGAGAATAAAGGAGGCTTGACTAAAAGGAGGAGGGCGGGAGGGAATCAGAACAGCCCACTGACAGCGCACGCTCTCCTCCCTGCTTCCGAAGTTACCGTTTTTTGAGAGAGACCAGGACATCTGGATTGCAGTCCCGGGCCGCGGTGCTGTTATAAAGCTGATTCTTCATTTTTTTCACAAATACCTTTTTTTTTTGGTTCCTGTTGCATGCCAGGCAGTGCGTGGGGCTCCAAGAAGATAGCTATGTACAGATGCCTGGTGAATGATCCTGGAAGCTCCAAGCACGTGGGAAAAAAGGCTTCTCCTCTCTTCCTTCCTTCCTTCCTTTCTTTCTTTCGATTTATTTATTCATTTTAGAGAGAGAGGGAGAAAGAGCGAGCATGAGCAGGGGAAGGGACAAAGGGGGAGAGAGACTCTCTAGCAGACTCCCCGCTGAGCATGGAGCCCCATGCGGGGTCTTGATCTCACAACCCTGAGATCATGACTTGAGTGAGATCAAGAGTCACAGGCTTAATTGACTGGGCCACCCAGGCGAGTCCCCCCAAACACAATTTCTTGAGGGACAGGGTCCCTACTCTCAGCAGCCTCCAAATACCTTCTTCCAAGGTGGTCAGGTGCCGGCAGCTGACACTCAGACAATTCTTTGCAGGTGCCCCCTCCCTTTCCCTGCTGCCCGGGAGCTACTAACTGTCTGTGTGTTCTTGGCTGGTGAGGCTGCTTTCCTGCCTGCACTGTAAGAACAGAGAGTTGCAGGAGCATACGTGTCCCTCCACAACAGAAATATTTGTTGTGTCCACAAGCCTCCCCTTCCCCGGGGCATGCTTTCTGAGAGATGCTGAGAAAATGACAATGAACTTCTTTTGGAGGAGCCTCTGCTTGCAAGTTCCCCAATAAAGTTCATCCCTCAACTCTAGCTACATGATCTGGCGTTTGACGTCTCCCTCCTTGGCCATAGCTCCATAACCACTTAGTGGAATTGGACCAGCAGGTAGGTTTTTTGGCTGGTGCGTGTTTTAGAAGAAAGTGAATTGAATGCCGCTATGTGGTCATTTGCAGTTCTGGTCTCAGATCCCCCCCCCCCCCCGCATTACGGCCTGGCCCCTGGTTGCACTTGAATTTGCCTTACTTGTGATGTGTTCCAGACATGTGATGTGTTCCAGAAGGGGAGGCACAGGGACCGTGGGAACATGGAAGAGGGGGACCGAACCTGTGGGACTTCCGAAGGAATGGTGTTGAAACTAAGACATGCAGGATGAGAAGGAGTTAACTGGGTGAAGATGGAGATGGAGTGGGCAAGGGGGTGAGAGTGTTTCAGGTAGGGGGTCCATGAGGGAGGCCCTAACAAGAACGACTTGGTGTCTTGTAGGAGTGGAAAGTTCAGCATGTCTGGAGAGGTGAGCCCAGAGGACCTGCGGTTTGAAGAGTTTTTCTTGGATTTGTGATGAATTGCTCCAGAGTCGTTCCTGCCTCCCCCTGTGCTCAACATTTGGGGGAGCTCAGACTGCAATTAAGGACAGGATCTGTGGATAGCCTGGAAATAGAAGAAAACTGATGGCAACAGAACCTTTATTTCTTCATTCTTTTTTTTCCTTTTTAAAGGCCAGTTTTCCTCTCTCTGTTAAATATTGACATAATAACTACTAAATAACTTGAAAAAAGATCCATGAACTACTGGGCTATTTCTCTTTTATCTTCTTTGTATTTTTCCCACTCTTCTTTTATCCCTCTCTGCCTTCTGTTGTTTTCTTTCTGAAGAAGGACTTAGCTATACAACTAACGAAATCATTCATTGCACCTAATTTTGTCCTCAGTGGTTTGGAAATCTGAGGAGGAGCATAGGTCCCTAGAGAAATCCTAATATATGTCATGGGAAAATAAGACCTGTGAGGACAAAGAGGAGTGAAGACCAGAGTCTTACTTGCTCTGTAGAAAATAAGGGAAACACTTTCCTTTACTTCTCTTCTTGTCAGAACATCTACCTTAGAAAACTGTAAATGTACTTTCTCTGTCACTTTGAAATGTATTTTTCAAGTTGTTTTTTAGAAATGAAATAAGCCATTTGTTAACTTTACAACCCAGGATTATTTTTCTAAAGGACCTGGAAATGGCCAGTCCTTGAAATGTAAGCACCAAGGGAAATAGAGCCCCTGTCTCCCTGGTTCTCTGGGAGGATAGGGGATTAACTTCAGTGAGTGTTTTGTTCCAAGTTGTAAAACTACCGACTTTCATAAAGAACCCTGTTCCTTTTAGATAAAGTCACTGAGCTCACGTAGATCGTCACCCCAATTACCAGGTAAAGTCAGGATGAACTCTGTGTGTGCTGTCCACTTCCCTTACTTGAGGTCTGGTTAGGATTTCTCTTGAAAACACATACACAATGGGTTGTGTCTGCTTGGCCATATAAAAGGTTGGATTTCCTTCTGTCTTTGCAGTCTCTTGGTGAATTGCCTGTAACCTACTTCCCATTCTGGCTTAATGCTCGTTCAAGAATTAGAAGTATTTCCTTCTCTACTACCTTTGTGGAGAGGATTTCTGGGTTGGAAGAAGATTTTGTTTTTAAATCGTATTGCCCCCACAGACCTTGAAGAGGGTAAGGTTTTGTGTGTCCTTTCCCAAAGCCATGCAGTGGCCTTCCAGGAGAACCTCGTACTTTGAGACATGGAAACTGTCACCCACTAGCTCTCAGTTGCTGTGCCTGATATCAGTTCTCTTTGGCAGATGGAAAGCCAGCCTTTTCAAATTTTCCCAGGTGGACCAGGCACTGTTTGCTTTCAGAAGTTCTCAGCGAGACTTTCATTTTAAATTCATAAAAGTTATCAGCCAACCTCCAACAATTGTTTAATAAAAAGCAATTAGCCAGCCAAAAATATAATAGCTTTTATGTCAAAATATGCTGGAGACAGCTGCTAAGCGGGCCACTGGCAGCCCCTGGGCCATATGCCGTGAGTCCTAGGCATATGCACAGCCAGGCACAACAGCACAGAGCATATTGGGAGTAATAAACCCAGCCCCCAACCTTCCTCCCTCTCCCTTCCCCCAACTCCCCATGCCAGAGAAACTGACAGCAGGGAATTCTCTGGAGTAAATTGCTGCAGTCAAGATTCACAAAACTCATTTATTAGGCAAGGATCTAATCTGGCAATAGATGCAGAGAGCCCTAGCTCCCTAGCCTGGTTTGGATAAAATCCATGCAAACCTTATTGCATTGCAGCAAAACGATTAAAAAAAAACAAAAACAAAAACCAAAACCTAACCTGCCTCCACGAAACAACTAACTCAACAGCACTCATCAAGAAAATTGAACTCAGATTATAGACTTTTCTTTTATCTATCTCTTTGCTTCTCCCAATCTAATATTCGCCGGGAAAAAGTTTCTAGAGTTTGCTCTTCCTTGTGAAGATAGTTTCATTCTTCACAGCGTTCTCCGACGTAGTCCTGTTTGTCGCCCTGCTTCGCTCCCCAGGAAATATTCCAAGGACTGAGATATTGGTGGTGGCCCCGCGCATCTTTTGTTGTCATTGGAAATCCAGATATGTATTTATTTTAATCAGAGGGGAGAGAGAAAAAGGAAACTCTCCCGAAAAATTTTTTTTTTTTTTTGCTGACAAGAAAGGCCATATTTTCATCAAAAGCATGTTTATTTTGAGAACAAAGCACGGGCAAGTCACCTTTTGTTTACAGAGAGCTTTTCCATCCCAGAGGACACCCTGATTTGTAAACACTCTGAAGCTGTTTTTAGAGCATTCACGTTGCCTGTCTCCTTAAGGACAGATCCTGGGAGCTGCTCTGTACCCATGCTTTCTGGCCATGTTGCAGTGCCAGCAACTCCTTATTCTATAGTTAAGAAAATGTGTCATGATTTTGAGGATAATAGGATTTCCCCCCCCATAAACATATTAAATAGCAGAGTGTAGGCAATAGAGTTCTAGAATAACCCTTGGAAAGGGGGCAGCGCAGACCTAGGAATCTCCAGATTCTTCAAACTTCAGCTCATTCTTCTATCTTCTTTCTTCCCCTCAAGAAAATTTCCGCAGAGTTGCAACGAATACTACTGAAGGTCTCCCAAGCACCCCCCCCCCCCCGCCGCCCCGTTTCAGTAACTTGCTGGGAGGACTGGCAGGACTCTGCACATGGCAGCATTCACAGCTAAGATTTATTGCGGTGAAAGGTTACAAAGCAAAATGAGCGAAGGAAAAAGGCATGTGGTGCGAACGAAGTCTGGAGGACACCAGGCGCAAGCCTCTCCCAGTGGGGTCATTTGGGAGGATCTTAATTCCCGCCCCCCACCCCACCCCAGCAACAAATTGTGACAACACATGTGAAACATTGTCTTCTTGGGAAGCTGCTTAGAGTCTCTATGTCCAAGGTTTGTAATTGAGGGCAGGTCCTCTAGACATCCTCTGCTTGGCAGGTTAAAGTTCCAGACTCCCAGCATAAAAACAGGTGTTGGGAAGAAACTATCGCTTGTTCAGGTGCAGTGAGCCATTCTTACCAGTCTTGGAAACTGTGGGGACCCTACCTCATTGGAGTTCCTGGATATCAGTCAAGGGTAAGCCTTGAAGCAGGCCTTTCCAAGGGCAGCAGCCTCGCTTGTGCACAGTTGATTATGTTGTGGACTGATCCTTCCAGCCTTTTTTCTTTCCTACCTCATCCACCTGCAGGGAGCTCTGAGGCACATTGTGGGTGCTCCTGGGGAGGGGCAAGAGGTGGATTGATAGGTGGGTAAAAGTGAAAGGCTTGGCAGGGGTACCTGGGTGGCTCAGTTGGTTAAGCGTCTGCCTTTGGCTCAGGTCATGATCCTGGGGTCCTGGGATTGAGCTCCGCATTGGGCTCCCTGCTCAGCGGGGAGCCTGCTTCTCCCTCTCCTCCCCCTACTTGTGCTCTCTCTGTCAAAGAAATAAATAAAAATCTTTAGAAGTGAAAGACATGACTTGAACTCTCAATGGAGGTACAGTTTAGTAAGGATTCTAAGAAAGACAACATGGTGAAACTTAAAAAGCAGGCATTTTAGGATTTGCCAGACCCAGGTTCAAATCCTGCTTACTATTCCTATTGAATTTTAAAATTTCAAATCTTTCTGGTCTGTTCTTAGGGGTAATCCACTACCTATCTCATGCTCATGGATAAGCATGAGTTGGATATTTGGTAGGAAATAGGATAACCTTTATTTCAGGGGAAATATATCAAATATCATATATCATGGGAACGGCCTATAGGCCTGCAAGTCAGTAGGTAAATAAAAATGAAGTCTTTCTCCCTTTCTTTCTTTCTTTCTTTCTTTCTTTATTTTCTTTCTTTCTTTTTTCTTCCTTTTTTAGTAAGCTCCACGCCCAGCATGGAGCCCAACACAGGGTTTGAACTCATGACCCTGAGATCAAGACCTGAGCTGAGATCAAGAGTCGGATGATTTACCTACTGAGCCACTCAAGGGCCCCAAAAATGAAATTAATATTTCTGAACATAGGTATAATGCTTTAACTTTGGGTTGGGATTCTCATTTGATCTTTTTTTTAATGATTATTTCTGAACACTTCGTGTACATATGCCTGAGCATGCTCAGGGGAACTCCAGGATGTTAGAGATGGGGTCTGTGCTCTCAGGATGCTTATAGCCCAGTGTGGGACCTCAGAGAACACAAGGGAGATTCTAAATGAGGCCGCAGATGGATTCATGACATTACAGATCTCTTTAACTCTAGAATTACAAAAGGTTAGTGAAAGTGAGATATAGAAAGTAACTCACCATTAATGTATCACCTCTGAATTTAACTCCTCTCGTTAGATTTTTTTTCAAATTGTTGTTAGAGTTTTAGATTATGTCATCTTCTGAGCCAGTAAGTTAAACAAACTAGAACTCTTGTGAAACAACAACCTTGATTTACTTGTCTGGAGTGTGCATCTAGGTAACACGAGTTTGATTTCCGCCCTCTATTTCTCTAGCCTAAGGGGGTCTTATCTTCCTTACTTATCTACAGAATATAGTCACCATTCTCTTTAACCCTTTCTAAGCTCTGTTCAAGTCCTTAATTGTTCATGAAGCATGAAAACCAGAATAGCAAATACGTCCTCGAGTCAGGCTCTCTGTGGCTTTGCACGGTGCTCTGTTCATTTCTCGGGGGGAATCTTACACTTACTTGGTCTTCGTTTTCAGGACTGCCAGGATTCTCTCTCACGCACCTGACTGGTTGTTCTGGCTAGTTGTCCTGGCCTGCAGGTCTCAGTTTCAATCCATGGCCTCATGTTCAAATACACAGAGCTATACATCTAGAGCTTTGTTCTTATTATACAAAAGGCTTTTAACCAATCAGCTCTTGATCTTACAATCATCTTAGAACAGAGGCCAGATCACACAGTGATTGAGAGTGTGAATTCTTTACCCTCAGTGCCTGGTTCTAATCTCACCTCAGACACCGAGCAGCTGTGACACACTGGGCAGTTTACTTAATCTCTGCCTCAGTTTCCTCATCTATAAGATGGGGCACAAAATACTATTACCAGTCTTAGAATTAAATATGAATATTTTTGACATGCTTCAAGCAGTGTCTGACACTATATTATTATTATTACTTTTAAGATTTTACTTATTTAGGTAGAGAGAGAGACCACAAGCAGGGGGAGTGGCAGAAGGTGAGGGAGATGTAGGCTCCCCACTGAGCAGGGAGCCCAATGTGGGACTCCATCTCTGGACCCTGGGATCATGACCTGAGCCGAAGGCAGATGCTTAACCATTTGAGCCACCCAGGTGCCTTATATTATGTTTGATAAATACAGAAATTAGAAAAAGAGTCTTATTCCGTATTATAGTGTCTCTTAGATTCCTTCTTTGGATTACAAATAATTGCTTTGAGTTGTGTGTTTCTTTTTTTTTTTTCTTTAAGATTTTATTTATTTATTTGACACAGAGAGAGATCACAAGTAGGCAGAGAGGCAGGCAGAGAGAGGGGGAAGCAGGCTCCCCGCTGGGCAGAGAGCCCGATGCGGGGCTCCATCCCAGAACCCTGGGATCACGACCTGAGCCTAAGGCAGAGGCTTAACCCACTGAGCCACCCAGGCGCCCCGAGTTGTGTCTTTCTTGATAAATGAGGAATTGAAAGAGACTATTATAGAGATCCAGTCTTCTCACAGGTTCATGTTTTTTAGTCTGTGGCCTAGTTTCCCATGTTAGAAATATAATTTATGCTAAAACAGAACCAGAAATGAGAACTTCTGCTGAAAGAAGACCTCATTACCTTATGATTAACAGAAGAGAAGATACTGCCAGTTCCCTTTTCCTTCTGGTTAAAATGTGGTTACAAATCTCTTAGCCTGATAAATTCCGCACTAACGTTTTGAATTCATTCTTCCCACCGAATGAGACAATTGAGGCAGAAACATTAGTTTGAGTGGACACGTAGGTCAGTATTGCTCTAAGAAAAGGGCCATTGAGTGTTCAGAGGCAGAGCATAGTACACAAAAACAAAGCAAAACAAAACAAAACTGAAAAAACCCAAAATGAAAAAATTCTCTTGAAATGAGAACACAAAAATAAAGCTCAGCACTCAGTAGGTACTAAGCAAATGCTAACTCCTTTTTCTCACTTTGCCTGGCTGCCAGAACCAATTTCTTCCTTCTCAATATTTATATTGACCTTTCTTTCCCTTTAGTCAGAAAAACACAAAGTGTTTTTTTTTTTTTTTTTTTTTTTTTTAAGGCTCATACCATAAACTGTGTGATGTTTAGCTTTTGCAGAGGTGTGAAGAAGTCCTGCTGTTAAAAGTGGAGTAAGATTTTTTTTCTTGGGTGGAAGCCCAGAAAATGTTAGACAAGCCAAGGTGAAGAGTCTTCCTGATTAATGACGGTGTTGATGCATGTGTGTATGTTTATGGGTGTGAATGTGTATGTCTAGGTTCTAGAACCATTTTGGCAGGGAGATATGAGAACCCACAAAAAGGAATTAATCCAGAATGTTAGATGGCAAAATGGTTTGATCCGCCCCACAAGACCCAACGTGTGATTTCCTTCTTCTCGTTCTATGTAGGCTGGAGTTAGCGATCTTTAAATTTTCCAAGTTGGAAATGCACAATCCAATTAAAAGAGCATTTTGTGAGTTAAGCAGGCATATCATGACCATTGCTCTGGCCAAAGCATAGACCAGGCCTTAATTACTCAACTCTTGCAGGGTATTAAGAACTTAAAATAAGCATAGAAGCTCTTATCCATGGAAGTTTAGTGCCGCTGGGAGTGCCCGTAGGAGAGACGGTGTATGGTTGGACAGGTTTCTTATTTTAAAGATGCTACTCTGACTTCTGTCCGCTACCTACACAGCCTTAAACAGGAATGTGATAAAACAAAAAGCTTCAACAACAAGTATTCAACATAATAATCCCTCATTCATAAAAGATTGTTAAAGGTGGTGATATGTGTACATGTAAAGCCTCAGAGATAACTATTGATTAAAAAGCAGACTTTTGGCTTTCTTTCCAACCTCTTCTAGAAAAAGCTTCTTTCAAAGACAAAAGCCGCACCGTGGACACTCCTGGTGGGGACCCAGATGAGTGGGTCCCTCTTCCCTAGTGAGGAGAAGTGGTGGCTTTTGAAGAGCTGTTGTCAGCTCCTGCTGCAAGCCTGCACGTTTGACAGGGAAAGCCGTGGGCAGGAGGCTGGTGGCGGCTGCAGCCAGCGCCAGGCCTCTAGCTGGCTTGTTACACTATCCTCACCAGCTTCCCTGGGAAGAGAAAAAACAAATTTTTTTCTCTAATGGCTCAGATTGTCTTCGATACTTACCAGCAGGAGTTTCTGACAACTTTGTTCTCTCAGATTTTAGGGATTTAAAGAGAAACAAAATATCACACACTTGCAACTGGCGCAGGAAGACGCCAACGTCTACCTCATTAGCGAATGGAAAACAGTGGCCCCTTTGGGTTGGATCAGGAGGTCAGTGTGTATATGGCTGAAAGGCCCTATTTATTAACCAAATACCCATTACATGGGTCAAGTCCAAGGCCAGCCTGATGAGTAGGCAACTCCTCATATGGTTTCATTTCAGGGAATGAAATACCACTCCCTTGATTCTCCAAATGGGAGATATGGCTCCTGTGTGCCCACTGATGCCTGAAATGTCTTTTATAGGAAAAAGGCCTTCATTTAGAAGTCTGTAATAAGGTTCATAATGAAAGTACCTTAGGTGTGACTTCAGAAAACACTGAGGTGTGAGTGCCTGGAGTCTGGATTCTTGAGAGTGCATTTAATGATTAAGGGAAGAAAGATCCTTTTGCTTGGATGGGAAGAAAGAGAAATAAACAGGGAGAGGGAAGCAGAAAGGGAAGACCAGAGAGTGGCAAGCTAACTGTATTTGTTGGTTCACTTTCGAAATGAGATAGAAAGCACTTAAGTGTCTGATGCATAGAAAGCTCTCAATGTTTATTATTCTGATTTTAAGTTATGGCAGGTTCAGGACTGGTTGTGCCGTTTTGGAGATAAATCTGTAGAGTCCCTGCTCTGAAGCTACAGTACTTTGTGCATAAAATCAAGGCCCTCGAAAATGACTCTCATTCCATTTTCTTGATCTCTCCCTATCATAACATTTTCTCTTTGCATTACTCCTCAGTCTTTTGCTTATTGGGGGGGACTCTAAAGGAGTCTTAATAGGCTTTATGTCAAGAAGAGGGGGTTGCAATCAGAGGCATATCTAAACTAACTTCTGGCATTTAACCATATACCATATGTCTGCATCACAGTTCATGTCTCATCTTCCCTAATGTTATTAAAGGGTACTTGATGGCTACCTTTCCGGTTATGGGACCCCGTGACTGTAATCACCCACTCCGATGGCTCATATCCAGGCACATCATGGGCACGCAGCTTTCCCGACTACCCCAGCTTGCAACATGTGGTTCATCTGGACCTCTCGGATGGTACCAATTGCCATGATGTCTCACTTGGCATTCATCTATAAGTGCCTCAATAACGAAACTTGTATTTTCATCTAGTTTTATCATTAACATATACTTGGCTAATCAACACTGATACATAGTCTGTTTTTATCGCTCTAACTAGACTGTGCACTTCTTGTTAAGGTCCAGGTGGTGGACAGTTTTTGAGATAACCTCCAATGTGCCCCATATCCCCATATCCATGTCCTTGCATAATCCCTTCTTCCTACCTATTACTTGTTTTTAGTGAATATAATAAGACAAAAGTATTAGGATGTCATTTCCAGGATTGGGTTACAAAAAGTTCATAACTCCTGTCCCACTAGCACTCTCTGGCTCATTCTTGCTCCACGTGGTGGAAGTCAGTTGCCACGTTGTGAGCTGTCCGTCAGCCGGGAGCTGAGGCAAGCCTCTGGTCAATAGCCAGAGAAAAAGATGGGGCCCTCAGCTTAACCACTTGTGAGGAACTGAGTTTTAACAATAATTGCCCGAGTGAGCTTACCAGCAGCTCCTCTCTCAGCTGAACCTTCACGTGAGAATGCAGCCCTGGTTGACACGTTGGTGGCAGCCTTGTGAGAGACCTCGAAGCAGAAGCGCCCAGGGAAGCCATGATGAAATTTGTGATCAACAGAAACTGTGAGGTAATATGTTTGCTGTTTTATGCTGTTGATTTTTGGAGTAATTTGTTGCATAGCAATAGATAATAAATATAGTCCAGGTTTGTAGTTCATCTACGCTCTAATTCCATCAGTCTGGAACAAATGCCTAGCATATTGGAGAAATATGCTTTGTGCTACTTGAGGAACGTTTATTTTCTTTCCCTCTCAGGTGGGAGAGGGAGGTAGGTGAAAACTGTGATTTGGTCCTCAAACACCTGGCCGCCTTAATTGCAGTCTTGGTGTATGAAGCCAGAGGGTCCGTTAACAGGAATAGCAACCGTATCAAGTGGGCCTTCCAAAGATCTAAGTGACACTGAAAATTGAGGTTTAGAGACAACATAAGAAAGTCAGAATGAAAACACCTAAACTTGAGGAACGGCAAAGCAGGTGAGCGGGAGGTGGTTTGGAGACCTTCCATTTCTCGAGCCGGAGTAAGGGGAGCTCATGGAAGTATGTGCAGAGAATGGAAGCTGTGGTGGGTCCATTTAGAGAGGGGGTTGCAAATATCGATGCCGAAGGTACCAGGAAATGAGTGGAATGGGGCACGTGGAGGCTCGGGGAACTGGAGAGGAAAAGCTTGTTTCAGGCGGGTATAACGGATGTTGTAGTGCTCTACCCAGATCCTCATCCTCAAGGACAGTGTGCCCTGGAAATGTTGACTGTTAATGGTTGACAGCGGCATTCTTCTCTGAGCACTGCCCTCAGCCACAGGGAAGTACCTCATCCGAGGTTATGCCCTATCCCTGGGGAGGCTTGTGGCCAAATTCTGGCAGATGAGGGAGCACAAGTTGGTTGACTCCTGTGCCTCAGGGTGCAGCAATCCTGAAGGTCTGCCTCCACTCTAGAGCTCCCCCAGAGGATTGCCCCGAGGCCTCAGAAACAAATGCCTTATGGGCTACTTTTCCTTCTGCCAGATTCTTTCTTTCTCACTTTCTCAGTGAGTACCTCCAGGAAACCCCTTGCACACAACACGCCATCTCAATCTAAGACAATCAAGACAGACAAGGGGTAGCAACTAGCCAGCTCTAGACCCAATGTACAAGCTGGAAATGTAAATGTGTAAGTGAAATACTCCAATCTTTCTGTATTGGCAAGTAATTCCACTTTAAAGAAAGAATGACCTCTGAAGTGAGACAAAACACATTTCTGGGCCAGGTTTAGTTAAAGGGACACGAGTTTGAGACATGTATATGTTACTATATAATATATAAGTTATTAATATATAATAACATATATAAAGTTCATGAACTTACTGAAAATTCAATAAGTTGAATATTCAACTTATTCAAATAAGTTGAACATATAGTTTTAAAGATTTTATTTATTTATTTGTGAGATAGAGAGGAGAGAGAGCAGGAGTGGGGTGGAAGGGTGGGGGGGGAGGCAGAAGTAGAGGGAGAAGCAGACTCCTTAGAGCCTGATGCAGGGCTTGATTCCAGGTCCTAGAATCATGACCTGAGCCAAAGATAGGTGCTTAACTGACTGAGCCACTCAGACAACCCTGAAGTTTGACTATATATATATATATATATATATATATATGCCAAAGAAGTCAATTTCTAGATTTTTGAGAGAATTAGGGGTAGAAATTCTCTTCTGTCATTATGTTTTTCACCCTTCCTAAAGGGGTCAGATGCTAAAAGCGACCATACATTTATCCGATTTTACACCTGCTCTCCCAGTGCAATTATTAATATTCACCAGTGTGTCTCAGTGTTAATACATTTTGTCTCTTTGATGGGGAAACCATGTACTGTTACCTCTCAGGGCATCATTTTTCTCCCGTGAATAAAATTTTTGGACTTCTAGGATAATTAAGATATACTGCCTTCTAAAAAATGAAATTCATTAAAAGTAACATTTTTTTCTCTTGCAAGTTGAAATCATTCTCAATGTCCCGGTGTAGCAATTTGACCCAATACTACTTTTCAGGGGAATAGTTTTCACATTCACTTCACAGTTTAAACCAATTTGATTTCACTACTAATTTGCCTTATTTTAACTTGGACATGCTAAAGTAGTTCAGGCTGCTTCCAAACACTGACTGCCTCATTAGCTGATAGCTGTAGTCTAATGACTTTCGGAGCAAATGAGAGCTTCCAAGGCGGTGGACATCAGTGGAAACAGCTCTTTGCAAACTGAAAGAGAGGATGTCAAAATCGGATTTAATTCCACCCTTTGTTAGCTTTGGGGTAGTTAGCATTTATTTAAATGAAATTGTAATTATTTTCAGTGGTGCTGATGGATGGGAAATCCCTGGGCAAAAAGACTGAAGCCATCACACAGTCTGTCACATAGTTGAGTAAGTATATAACAAGGGAAGCCTTTTCTGTTAGAGAGTTCAACATAATTTTCTAAGTTCAGCTATAAAGATAGATGTCAATGTAAACTTTTATGTGTGTGTATAGATACATAAACATCCCCCATATCTGTGTATGGGTACCCCCACCATATATGTAAATATGCATTGAAAATAAATACATGCATTAAAAAACATAGCTCCTTTCCCTTTCCCTAGAATGTTGATTAGGCTACTTGGTTATGATAAAAGCCTGAGGCTCACTCAGCCTAACTCAAGGACCAAGGTGAGAATGAGAGAGATGGAAATCTTTTTTTTTTTTTTTTAAGATTTTATTTTTAAGTAATCTCTTTACCCAATGTGGGGCTTGATCTTGCAACCCTGAGATCAAGAGTCTCATGCTCCACTGGCTGAGCCAGCCAGGCGTCCCCGAGATGGAAACCTTTCACAGAGGAAAGGAGCCAAGGTTTACATAGAGGCCACCCAAGGTTCTAAAAGTAATTCAGGATCAAAGCAGTTACTCTTAGTGGCTCATCTAAACTTGATCCTCACCCCATCCTTCTTTATTTATAAAGCTTCACTTTTTTTCCCCCCATGAAAACTAGACAACTTCACAACCTCAGAAGATAAATCATATTTTGTGTAAGGCAGGAAGCATAATCTAATTCCCTTTGCTAGTTGCTTGCTTTAGGGGTGAGCAGGAAAACAGAATCCAGGCGCAGAAGAAAATTTCTTGTGGCGATTTGGGAAAGATTTTGCTCTCAGGTAAGACAAGAGACGGTGGTGAGGCTGGTTCTCTTTTTCTGCCATCAAGTGGTGTGCAAGGATTTTATAATTAGAGCTATAGCAGCCATCTTGAAAGCACGAGACTAAAAACCTAGAGGTGAAGAACCAATATGCTGAGGAGAGACTTGTAGAAGGACAGAAAAGATCCTAGGTCCTTGACAGTGTTGCTAAATAGTTCTCCCAAGCCTAGACCACCTGATTCCAGACTTTTCATCATGTGAGAAAGTGAAATGTCTTTATTGTTTGAGCCATTCTTGGTTTGGTAGTCTATTACTTGCAATCCAAAGCATCTCTGGCAATGTCCAAGGGGACTCTCATGACAAGGTTATCTTGTTGTCTGCCCAGTACCAGGATTTTGTGGATATTTATCTCTATATACTCAGGGTGACTTTAATGAGAATCAGAGGAGCTTTCGCAGCACCAGTGTTCAGAGCTCTCCAGAATAGATTTTTTCCCGACCGCGCTTCAAGATTGACCAATGTTGCAACATTCCCTTTGACCTACTGAAGTTTTGTCAGTTAGACAGAGGTCTAAGTGATAACCTGAAAACCTTCTTCTTTGGTCCATTTGGACTTCATACTTCCTTTAGTTGATTACTCATGCAATTCACAAAAATTTATTGAGCACTTGATATGCATGAGGTTTGGGAATTTATTGTGAAATACAGAAATGCTCCCTGCCTTCTTGGAATTTACATTCTAGTCAGATTATACAATTTCTGTATTCATTTGGCCTTTTGATACAGAATTCCAGAGATATCAAAGATGTTGAGCTCCTAGAATAGGGCATGGAAACCTCCCAGGATGAATGTATATCTTTTTGAAAATGATGAAGATGATAACTGGCAACTTCTTTTGTATTCTTTTCTTTTTTCTTTTTCTTTCTTTTTTCTTTTCTGTTCTTTCTTTCCTTTTTTTTTTTTTCCCGTTATATTTGAAAGAGTTGAGACAACAGTGAGATACTGCATTGAGATTTTAACGTTCCTACCTAAGCCATATTTAGAATGTCTAGTCTGGAACCAGGATATGGTTACCCTTTGTAGGTTACTAATCTGGATTTTCAGAATATAAAAACAAACAAATCAACAAATAATCAACCTTCAGCTATCATCTTAGTATTTGGAAATAATCCAGACACCAAAGTGGTTGGTAATAAGTTTTAACAAGGGTCTTCCTGCTTTTATGTTGGTGTTGAATCAGTCGCAAGTTCTAGGATTCCAGGACTTCCATTTGGGATGAAACAGGGAAGTAGCTGTGCTTTGAATGGCTTCTCCATATTCACATGTGGGCAAGAACATTAAATTTGAGAGTTCTTGCCAAGTAATAAATAGCATCCAATAATCACATCCAGTTTATCTGGATTTTTTTGTGTGTCCTTTTTGTTGGATGGGGACTTTGTTACTTCTTGCCCTAAGGCAGATTCTCTTCATCATGAAATGAATGCATTGAGCTGGTGAGTTCTTAGTAATTGCTTATTTATCTCCCCTCATATCTTGGGCCCTTATGGGGTGGTGTCATTCAACTGTCCAAGATTAATAGTTACAGCAAACCTCAAGTCAAACAAGGATGGATCTCTATTTGATGGCTGAGTGTGGTGGTTTTGGTATCCTAGGGAACAAAAAATATAATCCCTTACAGGTTATATTTATGGAAATTTAGTTGATGGTGTTTGATTTCTCTTTTGCTTTTTCACATAGTCTCTCCTTTCGTTCTCTATTAGTTGGAATTCTAATGGATGTTATCTTCAAAAGCCCCTTTGGCAAAATTTCTTTATTAAATAAAGCTTTTATTTTCTAGGCTAGCTCTCTATATTCGTAATGCCAACCCAGAATAGCAATCATCCTTACCTATCCCCTATCCCATCTTTAAATGTCTAAATTAAGCCTCTTGGCCACCTTCTCCCATCATTGCCAGATTTAAAAATCCGTATTTCAGAGGCAGTGCCTGGAGTTGGTGACCATAACCTTGACCCATTACTTATTTTAAGAATCAAATTATATTCTGGATCTTGGCCTAGCACAATGGCTTGAAGGCCTATAAGTCAGACTGTATTTTTTTCTCCCCAACTTTTTTTCTTGGATAACATTTTTATTTATTCATAGTTTGTGTTTCAAAGAAATTTGCTTCATTAAAAATATTCAGTTCATCAGTTAGAGGCAATGGGGCAGAAAATAGATCAGTCCTGTGATGAACTGTTTGCTACACATGTAGTTATAAAAACCTTTAAGGTGATTTGAAACAGGAAACCGAGTGACAGACTGCATTGCTGTCAGCTATGTCTCAGAACCAGACCCACAGGTGGAGGATAGTGGAAAATATTTTATATCATTAAACTGCCCTTTCCATTTCTACAATATGTACCCTTGGTGCAAAACAAAATTATATCTATATATGAACAATGTACATTTTGCCAGACTTTTAATAGCTTTGATCAACCAGGAATGTACCTTCCATTATGTATTAATTATATTAATTAATTATTCAGCATTTGGGTTTGGTAATAATTTGATGCTTAGACTTAAAATAACAAGGACTGTTGGCCTACTTATGGCTTTGAGGAGTAGAAGCCAATTTGGAATAATAGTATAGACTTCTTAATTTTAAAATATGCATATTTCTAATGTGCAAATTTATAATTCTTCAAGCAAAATTGAGAACTGAGTTTGAGATGATCTGATTACAAGGCTATTAGGCTTCTTCTCTATTCCCTGAAGCCTCTTCCCCTTCTCAATTACTCCCTGCTGCTAATAAGGTGCTGGGGCTGCATAGCATTGTCTCCTAGGCAGACCTGAGACCTTGGAGTAAACCCAGCTCCTTGCTCGCCTGCATTCCTCCCTCTCCCTCTCACAGTGACCTGGTCTGGGCAGGGTTTGCTAACCTGGCTTGCTAGCCAGTCTCTTTCCCCACCCCCGTCTCTGGGTCTGGGTATCACCCTCCCCACCCCCGCCCCCAACAGTGGAGAAGATGGAGCTGACATGTAGCTCTACAGAAAAGCATTATCTTTTAGAAATCCTTCCTTATTTTGTCTTGATTCTTTGTTCCTTTTTCATCAATTAGACAAGAGTTTGACAATTTTATCATCTATCCTCTCTTTTTCCCCACATCAAAAACCCCATGTACTGGGGCACCTGGGTGGCTCAGTGGGTTAAAGCCGCTGCCTTTGGCTCAGGTCATGATCTCAGGGTCCTGGGATCGAGCCCCGTGTTGGGCTCTCTGCTCGGTGGGGAGCCTGCTTCCCTTCCTCTCTCTCTGCCTGCCTCTCTGCCTACTTGTGATCTCTCTCTCTGTCAAGTAAACAAGCAAAATCTTTAAAAAAGCAAACCAAAAAACCAAACAAAACTCATATACATTCCCTATCACCACTGCTAAATCTTAGCGCAAACACCTTATTTCGTGCTTCCTGTGGTTTTACACTGTCTTGATACTTCTTTGTTTTCTGGACTTAAGTCGCTTTTCTTCATAAATAAGAAAACAGTATGTTTCATTCTATTAGTAGTTTCTCCGAAGATGTATGGAGCCAAAAAATATTTTCCCTAGGAATGTAATAATGAAACTCCTGCCTTCCGCAGGAGGTGAGTCACATACTCTTCTCTCTCTCACTGCTGCAACCTTCGACCCGCTGTGTTCTGCTCTGTAACAGGCCCAGTCACTTTTGTACAATTGTTTTCTGTTTAGTACTTTTAAACTTGCTTCCTTCAGTTAATTACTGCTTCTGCTTTGTTTTCTTTTCCTAAGAACACTTTGCCTATGACTTTATAAGGCACAGCTTCACAGAACTTGAACATTCACGTACAGTGCAATGCACACAGATCGTAGGTACATGGTTCGAAGTGCTTAGCAAGTGCCCACGCTCTTACCAAGTGCAGAACCTCATCTCAGGAAGATCCCTTGTGCTCCTTTCCCGTCAGTCCCTACCCCTTCTTCCAAAGACAGCCGATGTTCCGGTTTCTTTAGTCACAGGTAGTTTTGTTTGTAGAACTTAACTAGGACATGTGTCTGGTTTCTTTCTCAGAAAGAAGCTTCATCCATGTAGCCTGTAGCAGTAAATCAGTAATTCATTGCTTTCCTTTGCCACGTAGCATCCCATGTGTGACTCACTCACGATTTGTCAGTTCTTCTGTTGATGGACATTTGGTGTGTTACCAGCTTTTGGCTATCATAAATGAAGCTCCTGTGAACATTCATGTCGAAGTCTTTTTTTTTTTTTTTGGACATACGCTTTCATTTTCTTTCTTGGGCAAATACCCAAGAGTGGAGATGCTTCTTCATAGGGTAGGTGTGTGTTGAACTTTATGGAAAACTTCTGGAGTGATTCTCACAGTGATATTACCATCCTCCCCACCCCCAATGTATCCTTACTGACATTGGACTATGTCAGTGTTTTTCATCTTCGCCATTCTAATAGGTGTGTGGCAGTATCTATTTGTGGACTTCCTTTTAGCTTTTCTTAGTGACTAATTATGAAGAGAACTTCCTCATGAGCTTATTGACAATTTGTATATCTTCCTTTGGGGAGGGCCTATTCTTTTCTCATGATTAAAACAGTACTTTTGTCTTTATTGAGTTGTAAGAATTATTTATATATTCTAGATACTAGCCCTTTGTCAGTACTGCGTGTATGCTCTCCCACTTTGTGGCTTGCTTATTAATTTCTCAGTGATGTTGGAGTGCCTAGGTGATACAGTCGGCGAAGCAAAGGACTCTTGATTTTGGCTCAGGTCACGATCTCACGGTGGTGGGATCAAGACCCATGTTGGTTTTGATTTGAATCTCCTTGATGGCTAGTGATGATGAACATTTTTTCATGTGTCTGGTAGCCATTTGTATGTCTTCCTTGGAGAAGTGTCTGTTCATATCTTCTGCCCATTTTTTAATATGATTATCTGTTTTGTGTGTGTTGAGTTTGAGGAGTTCTTTATAGATCCTGGATATCAACCTTTTATCTGTACTGTCATTTGCAAATATCTTCTCCCATTCCGTGGGTTGCCTCTTTGTTTTGATGACTGTTTCTTTTGCTGTGCAGAAGCTTTTTATCTTGATGAAGTCCCAGAAGTTCATCTTTGCCTTTGTTTCCTTCGCCTTTGGAGACATATCTTGAAAGAAGTTGCTGTGGCTGATATCAAAGAGGTTACTCCCTATGTTCTCCTCGAGGATTCTGATGGATTCCTGTCTCACGTTGAGGTCTTTTATCCATTTCGAGTTTATCTTTGTGTACGGTGTAAGAGAATGGTCAAGTTTCATTCTTCTACATATAGCTGTCCAGTTTTCCCAGCACCATTTATTGAAGAGACTGTCTTTTTTCCACTGGATATTTTTTCCTGTTTTGTCAAAGATTATTTGACCATAGAGTTGAGGGTCCATATCTGGGCTCTCTACTCTGTTCCACTGGTCCATGTGTCTATTTTTATGCCAGTACCATGCTGTCTTGGTGATCACAGCTTTGTAGTAAAGCTTGAAATCAGGTAACGTGATGCCACCAGTTTTATTTTTGTTTTTCAACATTTCCTTAGCAATTCGGGGTCTCTTCTGATTCCATACAAATTTTAGTATTATTTGCTCCAGCTCTTTGAAAAATACTGGTGGAATTTTGATTGGAATGGCATTAAAAGTATAGATTGCTCTGGGCAGTATAGACATTTTAACGATGTTTATTCTTCCCATCCAAGAGCATGGAATGGTCTTCCATCTTTTTGTGTCTTCTTCAATTTCTTTTAGGAGTGTTCTGTAGTTCCTCGAGTACAGATCTTTAACCTCTTTGGTTAGGTTTATTCCGAGGTATCTTATGGTTTTTGGTGCTATAGTAAATGGAATCGATTCTCTAATTTGCCTTTCTGTATTTTCATTGTTAGTGTATAAGAAAGCCACTGATTTCTGGACATTGACTTTGTATCCTGCTACATTACTGAATTGCTGTATGAGTTCTAGTAGTTTGGAGGTGGAGTCTTTCGGGTTTTCCATATAAAGAATCATGTCATCTGCGAAGAGAGAGAGTTTGACTTCTTCCTTGCCAATCTGGATACCTTTTATTTCTCTTTGTTGTCTGATTGCTGTTGCTAGGACTTCTAATACTATGTTGAACAAGAGATCTTCCCTATGACCCTGCAATTGCACTGCTGGGTATTTACCCCAAAGATACAGATGTAGTGAAAAGAAGGGCCATCTGTACCCCAATGTTTATAGCAGCAATGGCCACGGTCGCCAAACTGTGGAAAGAACCAAGATGCCCTTCAACGGATGAATGGATAAGGAAGATGTGGTCCATATACACTATGGAGTATTATGCCTCCATCAGAAAGGACGAATACCCAACTTTTGTAGCAACATGGACAGGACTGGAAGAGATTATGCTGAGTGAAATAAGTCAAACAGAGAAAGTCAAGTATCATATGGTTTCACTTATTGGTGGAGCATAACAAATAATATAGAGGACAAGGGTAGATGGAGAGGAGAAGGGAGTTGAGGGAAATTGGAAGGGGAGGTGAACCATGAGAGACTATGGACTCTGAAAAACAACCTGAGGGTTTTGAAGGGGCGGGGTGGGAGGGTGGGGGAACCAGGTGGTGGGTATTAGGGAGGGCACAGATTGCATGGAGCACTGGGTGTGGTGCAAAAACAATGAATACTGTTACGCTGAAAATAAATAAAAAATTAAAAAAAAAAAAAAGACCCATGTTGGGCTTTGCGTTCCACGGGAGTCTGCTTCTCTCCCTCTGCCCCTCCTCTGACTCTCTAAAATAAATTTTAAAAAATTTTCTCAATGATGTCTTGTTGAGCAGAAGCTTTTAATTTTAGCAGAGTTCATTTTATCAATTTTTCTTCCTCTGTCAGTGCTACACCTTTATTTAAAATTTCTGTTTTCTGCTTTGTTTTATGTATTTTGTTTGCTGTTCTTTACCTAATCTTACAGTGTCTTTTGATAAGAAAATGTATGTGGCTTACATTTAATTTAAGAATTGAAAACCTTAGCTTTATTCTTTCCATCTTACTTTGTTTCTTCTTTTTTCTCATTTTTAGTTTTTGTGCCTTTGATCAAGTTTTGTGTGTTTCCTTTTTCACTCGTGTTAGTTTAGAAGTTTCTTGGTACTTTTGTCTTCTACCAATGCAATCTTGTTATTCCCAATACACATAATTGAATAGATATAGGCTTACCTCATTTTATTGTGCTTCTCTTCATTGCACTTTGCAGATGCTTCTACATGTTGAAGTTCTGTGGCAACCCTGCGTGGAGCAAGTCGGTAGCCACCATTTTCCAACAGCATTTGCCCACTTTGTGTCTCTGTGTCACATTTTGATAGTTCTCACAATATTTCAAACTTTTTCATTATTATATTTGTGTGGTGATCTGCGACCAGTGATTATGACTCACTGAAATCTCCGATGATGGTTAGCATTTTTATCAATATTTTTTAATTTTATTTTTTAATTAAGATACGAATATTGTTTTTTAGACGTAATGCTATTGCACACTTGATAGGCTACAATACAGCGTAAACGTCACTTTGTAGGCACTGGGAACCCCTGAAATTCATTTGACTTTCTTTCTTGTCATAGTTGCTCTATTGCAGGGTCTGGAACCAAACCTGCAGTATCTCCAAGGTATCCCTATATTTCTCTACTATTATATGAAATAAAGATATTAACCATACCCCTCAACTGAGGTTAGGTACTGCTGCTGATTATTAAAGGTAACAGGGTGACTATATGTCCTGATTTGTTGGTGCTAATCCTGATTTGTTCTTATTTTCCTGACATAATTAGGATTTGTGCCCCTTTAATCTAACACTGTCCCCGTTTGTATAATAAATTATATGTGTGTGATTAGTATAATAAATTAAATGTTTTAGATCACTGTGACCTCCCCACTCCCTTTCCATGTACACACCCACTAGAGTGCCTTTAATTCTGTCTTTACTGCATCATGGCCCAGCAGTGAAAAAAGCAGACTCTAGAGTGACTGACTAGCTGTGTCAGCTTGGGCATTTTTGCCTCAGTATTCCCATATATAAAGTGGGGATAGTAATATCATTTTCTTCAGAGAGTTGTTGTGAGGATTTAATCAAAGGATCTAGAGCAGAGTCTATGCCATGCGTGTTAGTGTGCCATAAAAATGTTGATTGTGATCTGCTCCCTCCCACGTCAAAAGTTTTGCTGAGATAGTTTATTATTTTCAGTTCCACGCTATTGAGGGTTTCAGCTAGTTCAAGAATTCTAATATTACAAATTCCTAATGATTCTATCATTATAGCCATTCAAAGTTTATTGCCTCCTGCTGTCTTCTCTCCTTGTCATCGTCCTTATCTTGCCATCTGTTCTGTTCATTTATTTGATTAGAGTCCTTTCCTAAGTATTTGCCTCAGTTGGGTTCTGTGGGTGATGTGCTTTCCAAATCCTTGATATATCTATAAATAATTACTCCTTTCCACTCTCTGGATATGATTCTTTTGTTGTAATCCTTTTCTCTCATTAACGAATTGCTATCATTCTCCTGTTTTTTAGCATATAAAATTACAGATGAAAAATTTAGTGTTAGTTTTTTTTTTTTTAAGATTTTATTTATTTATTTGACAGACGGAGATCACAAGTAGGCAGAGAGGCAGGCAGAGAGAGAGGGGGAGGCCGGCTCCCTGCTGAGCAGAGAGCCCCATGCTGAGCAGAGAGCCCCATGCGGGGCTTGATCCCAGGACCCTGAGATCATGACCTGAGCCAAAGGCAGAGGCTTTAACCCACTGAGCCACCAAGGCGCCCCTAGTGTTAGTTTTTGTATTAATTTTCTAGGGCTGGCATAAAATACCACAGACTGGGTGGCTGATGTAATAGACATTTATTTTCCCATAATCCCGGAGGCTACAAGTACAGTATAAGGTGTCAGCAGCTCTGATTTCGTGCGACGCTTCTCTCCTTGGCTTGTAGATTGCTGTCTTCTCCCCGTGTCTTGATGTGTTTTCCTCCATGTGTGCATCTATCCTCATCGAGTCTTCTTCTTCTTCTTCTTTTTTTTTTTTTTTAAAGATTTTATTTATTTATTTGTCAGAGAGAGTGAGCACAGGCAGACAGAGAGGCAGGCAGAGGCAGAGGGAGAAGCAGGCTCCCTGCTGAGCAAGGAGCCCGATGTGGGACTCAACCCCAGGACCCTGGGATCATGACCTGAGCCGAAGGCAGCCGCTTAACCAACTGAGCCTCCCAGGCGTCCCTCATCTTCTTGCAAGGCCACCAGTTATAATGATTTAGGGGCCATGCTAATGATGCCATTTAACTTAATTCCCTCTTTAAAGACATTATCTCCAAATATGGTCCCATTCTGAGTGCTGGAAGTTAGGATTTCACCATATGAATTTGGGGTAACTAAAGTCAACCCTTAACTGTTTTATTCTTTTCCTTTTGTGAAGTGATCTCTCTCCCTCCCTCCCTCCCTTGAAGCCCATTTCTTTTTCTTCCTTTTCCCCTTTCCCTTCCTCATCGCTCTGGAACTCAGCCCTTTTAATCTGCAGACTCAAGTGTTCTAACCAGGAACACTGTTTTCCTTTGCTATTTTTGGCTGTCCTCTAGCTATTCCCCTTCTCTTTCTGAAACTCCCATTACATGTCCATCTTTTAAGAATCTTATTTTTCCTTCATTACTTCCATCTCTAAGTGTATGTCCTCTAGGTTGTGAGATATTTCTTCCAATTGCTTTTCTAGGTCACTAATTTAGTTTTTAGTAAGGACGATCCTTTCCTCTCTTCAATATATTCACTTTATAAATAGGAAAGCCATGTTTTCTAGTTGCACAATATTTTTATTATGCTCAAAATTGATTTATTTAAATGCTATTTCACTGAATTTTTCTTAAAAATTTAGCTATATCCTCCAGTCATTTTATCTCTCTTAAAGGTACAACTGGAAATCTCTTTGTTTTCTTCCACTTTTGAATTGCGGGGTTCCCTTGGGTGCATTGTTAATTTCCTTTGCCTGTGCTCTATTTATCCTTGTTGCATGGGTAAAGCTAATGAGTACTTTGAGAGGTGACAAGCCCCTGAGTGATGCTTGGCACAGCAGCACCTGCCTCTTCCCTGTGGGTCAAGGATTTAGGAAATGGCAAGCTGTCAGTCTTCTGGTGAATGCCAGGAGAAATCTTCTTTGCTCTCTGGTATCTTTGGTTGCTATGGTTCCAAGTTTCAGAGTCAAGGAGGAACCCAGTCTACCTGTGTGGTGCCTTAATACAACAGGGAAATCAGCAGCTTCTCCCAAGACCATGCACAGGGGCTGGAACCCCCTTTCCTCTTTGGAGTCTGTGGATTTCTTCAGTCCAACCTCTCGGGAGCATGAGGTCCAGATCTTGTTCCAGGTCTCTTGACTTCAGGTTTGCATGATTCCCTTGACCTCAGAGGGAAAATGTTTTGTACCTGAGCTAACCTCTGGGACTCCCATCAGAACCTCAGTCCCCATTCCATGATCATGCTGGGTTGGTATTTTTCTCAGAGGAGATAGACTAGGGTTGGGTTGTAGTTGTAGTTGGGAAAGAAGGGTGGCTGGAACTCATTTTGAGACTGCCACAGAATTGTTGCTGAATCTGAACCTTGATTTGTGGTAACACTTCCTAGTTTCATATAATTAAATTAAAATATTAATTGTATATCGTTTTTAATATTTATGGCATTAACTTTATATTTTGTAACCATATTATAGCAATTACTTAAACTCAACGCCATATACTAATGGTTTTTCTTTTTAAATCTACAGATTCGGATATTTTACCTGAGGACAGTTTTCTCCCATTATATCTTTGATTTTTGATTCTCTTTCAGTGCATTTATTTTCTTCTCTGGTAAATTCCTAATCGCATCTCTATTCTGTGCCCAAAGCTATCATTATCTTTCTTGTCATTTTTATTTCTTTGTTCTTTTCTTTGGATTTGGATGAATAAGTTTGTCTTCTGTTTTATTGATTTTATTTCCCTTAACATCAACTTACTACTTCTAATCCACTTTCAAGTTCTGGTATAATTTTTAATTTACCAATATTCTATTTTATCCCACCTGGCTCTCATTTTACTACCTGCTGCCTCTCATTCAGCTCTGTTTTCATTTCTGTTGAGGATATTCATCCTTTTTTCTTTTGTTTTATAGAATGTCATTTTATTTTATTGTAAGCAGAAAGTAAATGTTAATTCTTACTTATGCTTCTTCAAACACACATTTTGTCTCTATCTTGAATGCATGTTCCCTTTTATCTTGCAGAACCTTTTTATTTGATATATAATATACATTAGTACATGTTATATATATATAAAATATATATATATATGTGTATATATATATAAACTCATATTCATAGAATGATTAGAGTTTTATCCAGATCTGGCATTTTCTTTTAAAAAGTACTATTTATTTTCCACTAGAATGTTGCGAGGATCTTTTTGTTTTTAAGCTATAGGGTTGGCGACCAGTTTGGTGATCCATCAGTATGAAGGAAGAAGGAGGGGATTTTCTTTCTGTATAGTTTCCCTTACATAGGAGGACTTCCGTGTTTCCATTTCCTTCCTGGTGCGGAGCCTGCCACATCAGGGAAAGATTGTTGCTGCTTCAACGCTTCTGTTGGTACTAAACTGGGTAAAGCCTACCTTACAGTTACCCTAAATGATACTGAGCTATGGTGGCTTAAGAAATGCCACGTGAGCTTTCCCCATCTTTTTCATGGGTTCCCATGCCTCCTCCTAGCATCTTCTACATCAGGAATGTTGTTGGTTCTGGGATTTCCCCTATTTATTTTCCTCGGCACCTCACTTACCGCTCATGGAGGTCAAACTCTTTTCAGTGTGTGTCCCATTGGTGGTGTATATGTGAAAATGTTCTCCATGAAGATAATCCTTGTTCATTCTCTTTCTTTCTTTTTTTTTTTTTTCAAAGATTTTATTTATTTATTTGACAAATACAGATCACAAGTAGGCAGAGAGGCAGGCAGAGAAAGAGAGGAGGAAGCAGGCTCCCTGACAAGCAGAGAGCCCGATGTGGGGCTTGATCCCAGGACCCTAGAATCATGACCTGAGCCGAAGGCAGAGGCTTTAACCCACTGAGCCACCCAGGTGCCCCCCTTGTTCATTTTCTTATGTGAATTCAGGTATCTGTTATCCCTACATCAACTCAAACATTTTGGTCAGAACTGCAAAGAGGAAAATAAGGTCCATGCTTGCTGTTCTAGCTCCTGTTCTGACCGACCTCCATGGTGCCACACATTTGAGAAGTGGCAGGCTGGATGTGAGAAGGGCTGATACACCTGTACAGAGGAACAAAATGAAAAGAAATTGGGGTAGATTTGGAAGGAAGTATAAGTTGCAATCTATGGATGACTGCCATATACGGTAAGGGAAGTCAGGAACCACCTGGTAACTTTTTTTTTTTTTTTTAAAGATTTTATTTATTTGACAGGCAGAGATCCCAAGTAGGCAGAGAGGCAGGCAGAGAGAGAGAGGAGGAAGCAGGCTCCCTGCTGAGCAGAGAGCCCCACTCGGGGCTCGATCCCAGGATGCTGGGATCATGACCTGAGCCGAAGACAGAGGATTTAACCCACTGAGCCACCCATGTGCCCTGCCACCTGGTAACTTCTGACTCTAGTAACGGAATTAGAACGTGACAGAATATTGTACCTGAATTAGACAATAGCACTCTGCTATGACTGTGTGGTTAGTTCCAGGGAACTCGTATATACTGCAGTGGTCAATTCTCTCCTTCTACTGAGCAGCATCTAAATTCAGCAACTCTGTCTCTGGGAGTGTGACTTTTGCTTATACACATCCATTTGGGTGTTTGTGAATGTGAATGGTGACAAACATTCCAATTTCTGCAGTGTGCTTCTCCTGTGTGGAACTGTGCTTAAGGAAAACATCAGCAAATCTGTGGTATGTGTGAGGAAAGAGGTATGATGAAAAGCCTGATGGAATTTATCAGGGATATCTAGAAGTATCCTGAGAAAAAGCAAAAAGAAAGGCAGGCTGCTTTTCTCTATTTTTTCATTGAATAACACAAGAACTTTAGAATTGACATTATGACCCGCTCTCTTCTTTTATTGCCATTGCAATGGATTTTGAAAATATTTACTTCCAAAGAAAATCCTGGGCCTTAATGTCATCGCTTACCCTAGAGAATTACATAAACTCTCTAACATCAATTTCCGTGCTGGTAAAATGTGAATAAGGATATATACTGGATGTATTGGGAGAACTGAGGACCCCACGTCCGGCACCCAAAGGGCACTTGATAGTACCAGCTGTTATTTTCATCCCTCTTATTGCCGTGTTTACTAGTACACAAATAAATTAGGTTTAGACTTCTTGTCTGCAAGCAATGAGAAGCAATATGCACCTGGTTTTATATGTATATAAAACTGAGAAATTCAGGGATAGATCAGACTTCAGGAATGGCTGATCCAGGGTTCATATAATGCAACAAAGATGGCCTGCCCACTTTTTCTTGAGATATAATTAGTTCATTCTCAGTTTCCACATGGTGGCAAGATTTCATAGGGGAGCAGAATATGCCACCCCAAAATATGCTACTCAATTGTCAACTGAAGACAATTGAGAAGAAGAGCAGGTACAGGGAGACCTTTCTCTCTTTCTATCTGCCCCCAAACAGATCATGATTTCCCCTTATGAAGGTGTCTCTGCCTCCCCCTGCCTTCCCTGTGCCAGGACGAGGATACCAACCTCATCCCTGACAATGACATGGCACCAACAAGGAGTCCACACAAACAAATCTCACTATCTAGCCCTTATCTACCATTAGTTTTCTCTTATATTTGCCTTTCTACAATTTCCTGCCCCCAGAAACTCAAAGTCCCTCTCCTTTGTCCTGTCACTGCTCTTTAAATCTGTCTTTTTTTCATCCAAATGGTATAAAAGCCTCTGACCTAGCTGTTTCTTCGGGAATTTTCTCTTCTTTCTGTGAAGTCCCCTTGCCCTGTGCGAAACTTTTAATATCAAAGAAAGGTGTGTGCCTTTTCTTCTGTTCATCTGTCTGCTGTTGGTTTATTTTGTAGACTCGGCAGGAGAACCTAAGAGAGTATGGGAGAAGTGTCCTCCTCTGCAATTGTTCAAACAGTTACAGGAGTCAGATCGTGAGGAAGAGCAGACATCATTGTCCCAGCAGGATCAGGAATGTGTTGAGATTCTGATCGGCTGGCTTGGGTCACTTGCCCACCCTGAACTGCCCTCATGTACTGAATTATGCCTGGGGATGGAGCCCCTGGGCGCCTAACTGCTGATAAAGGGGAGAATGGATGCCGGGGAGGCAAGCAACAAGATGTCCAGCCAGGTAAGAAATGGGATGAGTGAGGAGGCTTCCTCCTCGATTGAACTTGCTAATTCAACTTTTACCGTAGGTTTGCAAATAAAGGATCGAGGAATGACTTAATAATGACCTCTGAGTGTAAGCAGTGTTAAAATCAAGGCTGGACAGACCTGTCATTTTCCATCTGCACTTAGGACAGCACAGGAGAGCGGAGTGTAGTCATGAAGAGCTCAGGGAGAGAGTGGGTGCTTCCACTCACCCGGACCATGCTTGCCAGTGAAACGGAATAATGCAGCCATCCCCAGAACACAGGCTGAAAGGACTAGATGAATTTTGACCAGATTTAATTGTGACCAGATTGGGGGAGTGAAAGTTTCAGTTTGAGTCAAGTTAACTGTTTTATTTCACGTCCCATTTTTAATGCTTCCATAGAACCCTCTCGCTTTTTCTAAATTACATGCCTCATTGTATTTGAGTTCCTCCCGCTTTTGACAGCTCCATGCCTTCCAATTTTGCTTCTGCTGCTTTGATTATTATTCCTGATTTGGTTGTTGATGAGACATGTGGTTTTCTTCAATTAGCTCTGTCACTCTTACAAATGTGTGTGTCTCGCAAGTGTCCTAATTAAAGTCAGGAGGAGGAGGGGGTGAGAATTACAGGCAATTACAATGGTGCCATCCTCCTCTCTCCCTGCTCTTTTCTCATCATCGGGGCGCATTCTTCTGTATCTCCATTTTGCAAGCACATTGAGCAGCCTCTCTGTTTAAAATCCCATTAATTTTTTCTGAACACGATATGCAGCTGTGCCCGTGTGTCATACATTTCACTTTCAGGAACCCCCCTCGCTTTCATTTAGTTTTATTAAGTGCAGTCTCCTCTCTGCCACTTCCTATCATTTTCCCCATTTGTCCCGAGACAGAAGACTACCTTTACCAAGATGCACCATCCTGTAACGTCTCCCCAGCCCTGCGGCCTCCCCTTCTGTGGGCTTACGTTCAGTTCACTCCAATTCAGTGCCGCAGATGTTTCTGGATTATCTGAGCCTTCTGAATGTGCCAGGCAGCGTGCCAGGGAGCCGGGGCTACAAAGATGAATAAGCACATGGACGTGAAGACAACGTGGGTTAGATACTAAGAAGACCCCGGATTTCAGAGCCGGACAAGAGGGAGATTTAAATGCCTGCCTTGCCCCATGCTAGCTGTTTGGCCTTGGGCAAATCACTTAGCTGGGTTTTTTTCATCTGTTAAAATTATGCTAATAATACTTACCTTGCAGGGTTGTTGTGAAGATTGGAGATAATGTATGCAAAGTAGCTAGCCTAGTGCCTGCTATTCCTCAATAAATGGGAGCTATAATTATTATCATGAATAAGATATAGTGTACTTAAGGAACTCACCATCTACTCAAAGAGAGAGAAGAGTAAATTAACTTTTATAATACATTGTTATATGTATAATAATGAAAGGATGTAGGTGGTAATGGAGTAGCCTCCCTGGGGCCCTGCATGTTCTGTCTTCCACCCGCCTCTCCGTCCTCGCCTCCTTGCTCTACACACCGCAACCCCTGCCCCCAGCATCTCCAGTAAGCTTCAGCGGCCCGACCTCTCCCCTTCTCAGTCTCTCTGCCTTTGTCTCGTGTTCCCTCTGCCTGCGGAGCTCATCCACGTGGTCCTTACAGGGCTGGCTCTTTCTCATCATTCAGGGTCTAGCTTGGTCATCCGCTAGAAAGGCTTTCCATCACCATCCCAAGTCTAAAGTAGCCCATGCCCTCACCTCTGTTTTGAAAAACAAAGCAGTTTCATTTCCGTCATAGAACTGATCTGCAGTTATCTAATTTCTTGGTTTTGATGTTTATTTCCTGGCGCTCCCCACCAGGACATGGGGGCAGGGAGCATATCTGTAGTTTGTTCACAGCTGTGTTCCCGTTGACAAGAGCAGTGGCTGCGGCATAGGGTATGCTCAATAAATATGTGGGGAATGAGTAGCGGTGGTGGGAGAGACAACAGCAGAGATCTTAAACAGAGGGATTTCGGTAGTGGTGGGTGTGCATTTTGCTGCTGTCGGTATCGGCAGCTGCCCAGTACCCAACGCATCTATCGTTGTGGGCTCCGGAGTCGGAGGCAAGAGGCTAAGGTAATGGGAGTCTCACACAGTGGTGTCTAACTTTGTGCCTCTCAACCTGGCTTTAGAAAACTAGCTTGAAATATCCTTCTTAGATCATCTGCTATGTGGTTTTTACCTGTCTGAGCCCTTCTTCCCGGACTCCAAGCAAATTCTCGGCAGGGGTCTGGTCCAGGCACCAAATGGTGGCCCTCAATAATTATTGTTTTCATGGAAATCCATCTTTTATTGTCCCCTTTCCTATGACTTCCTGTGGGGAAGATGAGGGCGCTTGCAAGAATAAAGTAAAAAGGCGTTTGAGTCTTTGTGAGGCTGACTATTTAGCTTTAGGCACGGACTTCTAGAAGTCAGTGCTGACTTTTACAACTAACATTTCTCCTCCAGTGTCCAAGTTGGGCTTAGAATGACAGGGCATCAAGGAGTCCTAGCCAGTGTTTTTAAAAATGTGTGACCTTGATCAAAAGCAGAGATTGGGTAAAATATAGCAGGCTTAGTGAAAATCTATTCCTCCTGTTGGAAAAACAATTCAGAGGGCAAGAAGCTCATATCAAAGCTCCTAATTTACCGAGGGGCACCAGTCACAACGTTTTCTTATATAAAAAGGGCAAAGTTTTTGTTTTAGCTCCACTAAGACTTGCAGTTCTCTTATGTAAAAACATCTGCAAGGCGTCCACTTAGTTTCCAATCAAGTGGTTAACTAAGACTTTGTATTTGCTTCTTTAGTGCTCGTGGGGCTCCTAACCACTCACTCAGAATTTTAATTTGCATCCAGATATCTTTATATTTTCTTTTAATTGTCTTTCTCAGTCTCAATCCAAAAAGGAGCCTGAAGACTTAATGCAACTTAAGTTTTATCTTTATATGATTACATTTAAGTGTAATTTCAGGTTTTATGATGACACGGGAGAAACAGATATGGCCAGGGGACTTAATCTAATTCATTGCAATTCATCTAAGGGCCTTGGCAGTGGCAGAAGCTCAACAAATTTGTTCCAACCTCTTAGTCTTTCAAACACTTGTGAGCCTGCCTTGCCTACACAAATTACAGCTCAAAAATAGAAATTTGTTCATTCACACACAAAAAAGCATTTTAGATGAACCACATAAGTATACTTCAAAGATATATTATTTTGTTTATTAGAATGAACTGAAATAGATATCACGGGTATTTGGGTTATTATTAGTTTTCTGTCTGTATATCCTTATGTAGACTGTAGGTACTTAACTTTTAAATTTTGGGTCTTCATCTCCATTAGCCAATGTTATCAGTGTTGGGATCTTTAATATGTTGTAGCACTGCCAGGATTCGACACACCCTAAATTGGGTTTCTCATGATATTTCCAGGTTGTGACAATTTCCCCAGTGACCACACTTGAACCTCTGAACAGACCTCATTTGTTAGATAGTAAGCATTAATATATGAGTCACAGTGAGCCAGTAATAGTCCTCCAACTTCTCTAGCCATAGGCTGGACATGATCATAGTCTGGCCAGTAACAACTTTTCCACGGGATCTTTCCAACTCAAACTGGGAGAGAAAAACCCTCTTGTCTTTTAGTCAGGAAACTGTTAGAATGTGAGTCCATGGACACAGACAGCACATGTACAACAGTGTGGAGGATGCCTGTTTACATTAAGAGAAAATAAAGTCAGTGTTCATTCAGACAGAAGCAGAGACAAGAGATCCAACAACACTTGAGTGTCTGATCTGATCATCCCACCAATACCCTTGCCTGTGCAGAGCACACGAGCCAATATTTTTTGTTTGTCTGTTTTGTTTAAGGTAGTTAGAGTAGAAACTTCTGACAAGAAATCGAGGGGTCTTTGGCTAACATAAACCCCAATTCACACCAAAGTAATAATAGGGATATAACCTTCCCATGAAGTCACCATGGTAGGAAACACTGAAACTGGTAAGATAGAGGAGGTAAAAGAGGGACCCAGTTAGAATCACAGATACAAAACTGTGGACACCTTACAAAACAGTAATAGTCACAAGAGCCTGGAAATGAGAAAATAACATCTCCCCAAAGGTGGTAAGGACTCTCGGAAGAGGGTCACCAGAAACTGGGGATCAGCTGCTCAGGTATTGGGATAAGTAAAGTTCCCATCAGTCCCATTGAGAAGAAAAGCTGATCATTTACGAAATCCACTTTCTATTAGGGATATTGTGTCACCGCCCATGAATAGATTCTCAAAACCCAGATGACTCTTATACACAGAAAAGCCTTTTTATTACCTCTTTGATGTTTATTTAATGTCCAAATTATTGATATTATGAATTTATCAAGTAATTTTGTGCCAGTAAACAATAAACACTCTTCTAAATAGTCACATACTATTAGATTCATGTTGAATAAAAACTTATGGATTTAATAAAATAAATTTCCCTAAATGCTTAGATATTGACTGCGAAGTTAAAGTTGTTTCATAAACCTCCTGATGATTCAATTAAAAGCACAAATCTCCAGAAGTTTTCAAAAATGCTTAAATATGCCAGGATACAGATAGAACACAAATAAAATGTCTCGATGATTAACAAATTTTTATGCTTACAATAAAACTTAGTATCATAATGCAAATAGCATGAATTAAAATGTGGCTTTTCATGTCCCGATTCTCATTCTCATGTTTATTCTTATTTCTATTCCTAATCTTATTTCCATTTTTATTGTAATTATTTTTTCTATTCTTATTCTTACCCTTATTTTGAGTCTGTCCTAGAGTTACTTTTCTAGGCTTACCATAAATGCATTACATACTCTATTTTCCTCCGGTGCTTGTAATTTTACCAGACTCACTTGAAAAACAATACCTTTCCAGACTAGCCAAGATGGTGGGTGTGGACTATTGACCCATTGGTTGTACAGACCAGAATTATAACCTGAATGTTGGGAAAAGTTGAAGCTACTGCTTTTGAATCATTTACAGAGTTGGAAAATGTATTTCTTGCTTAATATGATGAATGGGAGTAGATTCTTCCAATTTAACAATTTATATTTTTGTCTTCTCCTTTTCTTTTACTATAATTTTCATTTTTTACTAAGACTTTCTATCATATTGAAAATTTGTTCTTAATTAAAGCTTTAGTAAATTATGCCTAGCTCTTGTTTCTAAAGATAATAAGACCAGTCATTCTCTAATATCTTCTGGTATCTTTGTAAAGTCTGAAGTTATGCTGGGACAGAGGAATCCTTTCACCAACCTGGTTTGGGCTTTCATGCCTTTGGAGCGAAGCCCGAGTTAACCAATCTCTTTTAGCTATCTTAATGAGACATGTTTCTGTCCAAGTGTGGGGGCATGTTGTCTGTGCACCCGGAACTTCGTTGACTTTCAGCAGAGAGGAAGAGTTCTGCTTGTGGACCTGAAATAAAGCCACAGCCTCATTTCCTGGATGTAGCTCGATCAGCGTTCCCTGTTTTCATAAGAACGTTGGAATACCTCCACAGGAAAGTTACCATGGAAATGAAAAGTGCAATTGGCTAGTTATTAGCTTTTTATTGCCCTATGGAATGTCTAACTAGAATGTTTGGAGAAGGGGACCAAAAAGGAGTCAGAGCATTTGTTTCTTCATAAACTGTGTGAAGAGAAATTCTTGCCCCTTTGGGAATGAGGGTCGAGTCTGAACCTTCTCAGAAAGATGTTCTGCCAGGCCATGTGCACAGCTGCCTCAACCAGTTGCTGCTAACAACTTCTCACACCAATAGACCCAGTTTTCTGTCTCAAGAGTCTCAAAATGCCACGGTCCCTCCAATTCTGACAATCAGTCCACAGCTTGCCCTAAATGTTTTCACTTTATGTCTGGAAGTTAATAGGAGCATGCTTTCTAACATGCAAAACACATTTGGACTAATAAAAAATGAATAAGACCACCTGGTGGGCTTTCCCTTTAATCTAGACCTTGGGCTTATTTCTGCCCCATTTATTCAAGGTTGGGGTTGAATTCCACTTGCCAAGTATAACAAGTGCGATCATTTCTGTTTAGTTTTTTTTTTTTTTTCTTTTTTGAGCCTGCACATTTTCTGACTTCAGTCCAGGTGAATACAAATTTAAGCAAAACCCAACTGTACAACTTTAAGAAAGCTTCACGTTCATTCAGCTCTGCCATTAGGTGGCAGCAGTACAACATGAAAAGCATCAAGACAATCTGTAGCGTGAAGATGATGATGATGATGATGATGGTGGTGGTGGTAGTGGTGGTGGTGATGATGATGATGATGATGGTGATGATGATGGTGGTGGTGGTGATGATGATGGATGATGAATTTATGCATTGCCTTTATACCGGTGCAATTTTCTTAATGATTTCCCATTGATTCCCAGAATGTAGATGAGAGATGGGAAAGGGAAAGTCTTGTTTCCATGTTGTAAAATGGGATTAATTAAACTCAGAGTTGTTGGGGGAACTCGCCCAATTGACCTAGCCAGGTATTATCAGAGTCAGTCCTGGAATTTAGGTCTTGGGATCCAAATCCAACCTTCTTTTTGTACTCCTTTCCACAAAGCATTCATCCTCGTTAAGTATAAACTTATTAATCCTCACAAAATATGAAGTTAATTTACCAAAGAAGTTAATTTCATCCACTAGGTAGACGAAAGAGGCAGAAGGCATGCATGTGCAGGGTTAACATAGAGATCGGCTGTGCCTAAAAAAGTGGGAGAAAAGTATTGCATGAGGGTGACAGTATCTGTGCATTCTTTGGGGCCAAATTGCTTAGTTTAGTGAGCACCAGGCATTTGTGGTTTAGTGTCTGTTTCTTCCACGTCATTTATGGCATGGAGGTGCTCCGGCATGACCCTCACACCACCTGAAATAATATTTCATGGCTGACTGCAGGGACTTGAGGCCTGTAGGAGTGAACAATGCTTATATTGGTCAATGGCTTCACACAATGGGAGGAAAGAACATCTAAAGGGGCTGTTGGACCACCCCAAGGACAAGACCCCCACTTCTCTCAGATTTATTTTGCAGTCAGCCATCATCAAAAGCACAGCAGGGCTCTGAGCATGAGAGGTCTGTGGGTGGGATGAACTCTGAACCACACTTGGGTATCAGGTGCCTGGGCTTAGGGGAATTGGGAATAAAAGTTATCTTAAGTTTCAGTTTCATTGTTTACTTTGCTTTTGAAGCAAAATGAGAGTCTTGAATCAAAGGAAGAATTTTTTTTTTCTTCTCTCTAGGAAAAGTCCAGTTCATGGTCTATGTCACAGGCAGGTGAGGGTGACACGGTGTGGCCTGAAGCAGAACCTTTTCTGAGTTTCGGCAAGTGGGGAGGACAACAGTCAAATTACAGCCTGAGGAGCCATCGCTGGGTTAGGACCTTTGATGGGCAACATGCAAAAGGGCACAGAAGACATGGTTTCTGGTTTCTCACCAGGAAGGCAGATGTTAACTACACAGATTTTTCACATATCTGTACCTTTTTTTTGGTCTCCCTGGACCTCCCAGTGCTGCGGGGAACACATAAGATTAGAGAACAGTGGAAAACCTGAAGGGTAGAAGAGGATTTGCGTTAGAATCAGGAAAGAGACATTTCTTGTGTTTGCTTGGGTTTGAAAGTGAGGAACTGTCTTTTCCCAGAACACATGGGGAGCAGTACTTGGTCTAAAGGCAGATGAGCATGGTGGCTTCGTGTATGACTTCGATAAGAATTCTTAGAGTGAAAATATTCCATAATTAAATATAAGCAATTGTGGAATTTTTATTGTTTTATATTTCCCATGCTTCTGCTTTTATCTTTTTTTTTTTAAGATTATTTATTTATTTATCTGACAGACAGAGATTACAAGTAGGCAGAGAGGCAGGCAGAGAGAGAGGAGGAAGCAGGCTCCCTGCTGAGCAGAGAGCCCGATGCGGGGCTCGATCCCAGGACCCTGGGATCATGACCTGAGCCGAAGGCAGAGGCTTTAACCCACTGAGCCATCCAGGCGCCCCCTGCTTTTATTTTTTAATGTGAGTCATCAAGCTCAGAGGAAGGAGAGAACTATTGGATAGTGGTATCCATATGGTGAATATTTTGTATATATTATTTTGTTTGCTTCTATTATTCAATGGATATTGATTGAGGACTACTGTGTGCCTAGAACTTGTAACACCAGTGAGGCTTTTGATACAAAGTCTATATTTCATACATTTATGGATCTACTAGGGAAAATGAATGTTAGTTAAATCCAGATGCAGAGACCAAGATTCTGGTACCATTTCTAGTGTGGAGGTGTTTTGAGGGGTGGGGAATTCTCACGCCACCAAGTGATTCTTGCACACCAGCTGGATGTCTTATAATTCAACTCAATTCTGACATTACCTGCCTGGAGATAGTATCAGACCCCACAGGTTAAGGGCTCAGTCCCACAAGACTGCTCTCCACTCCGGACTGCCAATCATGAATCCAGGTTGCCCCTGTGCTTCTGACTGATCAGCTACGGATTAGAAGTTTCCATAGTCCCTTCCTTAGGTTTGATTAATTAGCTTAGAGCAGTTCACAGAACTTAGAGAAACATTTTACTTACTAGATTAGGGGTTTATTATAAAAAGATGTAACTCAGAAACAGCCAGATGGAAGAGAGGCATAGGCTAAGATATGGGGAAAGAGCACAGAGCTTCCATCCCCCTATTGGCGTGTTCAGCAACACAGAAGCTCTTCAAACTCCATTCTTTTGAGTTTTTACAGCAGGGTCAATACTTAGGCACAATTGATTATATCATTGACCATTGGTGATTGAACTCAATCCCCAGCTCCTCTACTTTCCCCAGAGGTGGATGGGTGGAACTGAACCTTCTAATCACTTGCTTGCTTCCACTGGCCACCGGATCCCAAGCACCTTAGGTGCGGGCCAAAAGTTACCTTATTAACATAACAAAAGGCAATCCGGAGCACTTAAGAAATTCCAAGGGTTTTAGGAGCTCTGCATGAGCAGGTGATGAAGACCAAATATATAGTTCTTATTACAAATTTCAATATTACATACATAAATATGTACACATATCTATATGGTAACAAGAGAAGTTTTGCTGCTTATGCAGCTGGATGGAGGGCAGAAGGAGAAGGAGGTGGGTGGTAGGCAGAAACATGACCATGGGTTTGGTATAGAGCAGACACATTGTGAATGAGGTGCCCGTAGGGTAGCCAGGTAGAGGCATGAGTAAGTACAAACTTACAGGACAAGTCTGGACTAGGACTGTTAACTTTTGGTTTTCACTGGCATATGATGCTTAAAGTTGTGTAAAAGGATAAAATCATTCTGTCAGAGTAGAAAGAAGAGAGTGCCTTTTTACAATGCAATCTTGTTGAAGCTATGAGCGGACTCATAAAACAAGGGTAATAATGCCCGTTGGACTTAACAACAAAGAAATGACTGGTCTCCTTAGAAGGTGTTCTGTTGGGGGAGCCAGTGACACTCCCCTGCTCCCCATACCCATGTATATATAGGCAATGCCCACTTACCAGTCTTGCTTTCCTGGTTGTTTTCAGTTTTATCTTTTTTTTTTTTCACTGTTCATCTTATCATTAAACTTAGAGAAGAGAAATTCCTACCCTTCATCCTCCAAATTCTTCTTCAGAGATGTATGTCTGGAATAACCCCCAAGGACCTAATCAGTACAAGAATGAAAAGTGAGAAGAAGGAATTAATGTCTTTCAGACCCACTGACTGGTTCATCGTGTCCTTCCCTACTGGGCAGGCTCTGAGATACGAATGCTTTTGTGTGGCTCGTAATCAATAAATACCAAACTCAAATTTCACATATTTGGCCCACTATTCTTTTTTCCTTTTTTTTTTTTTACCTGCAAGACTGTTTGTTCTGGTATTTTCATTGTATCATAGAGTCCCCATAAGGAGAGAGGAAGGGCTTTCCTTCCCAAGAGGCAGGATTGATGGTCTCAGTGCTCTACAACCCTTGGTGCTGGCGATCTGGGCCATGTGGCTCTTGCCTAATCCTTGCTCTTTCTTTCTAGCATTCACTGAAGCATTAAACATAAACTTATTTATAATGGAAGCACAGCATTGCTAGCGTTTGTATCCTCTGCAGTGGAAACGGATGACTCTCGTTTTGGTTGCTGTGATGTCCATCGACTTTGGGATGGCTACACTTCTAGAAGAATGTCCTGAGGTTGGAGATGTAGAATAGAGTAGAATGCAACATAGGTTTGTGTCATGCTCTTTACAGCAGCTCCGTCACAGTGGAGAATGCATTACAGAAAGCAGCTTATGGACACATCTGTAAAGGATGGAAACTGAAGAGAGCCAATGAGGAGCCCAAGCCTGGGAAGAAGATGTATTCACAGAGACTTTTCTTCTTTTCTTCTTTTTGGGAAAAGGCACAAGTGACAGCCCGCAGTCCCTATCCTGAGACCAGAGGGAGGGAATTTCTGATGGCTGGGCGGAGCTCAGGTGGCTGGTACATGGATCGAAGGGGATGGACTCAATCCTGAGCTCCAGAGCATCCTGGCCTGGGGCTTAGGACCGTGTAATGGAGACACCCAGATATGCAACCCAGGCCCTGGGAAGGGCTATGGCAGGTTTGAACAAGATCTTTGAGGGGAAGAATTCCATTCAGAGAGATGCCGGGGTTAAGGTTTGGGCGAATGTGGCTGGGAATAATGATTCTTCTTGAGACCAACTTTGTGCCAAGCAACGAAAGAGGCTTTTTACTTTCATTATCTCCTTGAATTCTCAGAACAAATGTACAGGGCAGATGTTTAGTTTCCTTCTACGGGTAAGACAATGGAAGGTCTGAAAGATTCACTCATCCAACAAACAATAATAATTATAATAATGGCTAACATTTGTTGGGTGCATGCTATGTGCCAGACACTGTTCTCGTGCTTTCCTGGATTATTCATTTCAATCTTCATAACAGCCCTATGGAGTAGTTGTCATCCACATAACTGCTTTATAGGTGAGGAAGCCAGGCAGAAGAGTTTCATGGGGCCTCAGGCCACATATTCAGTCAATGTTAGAGCCAGGGTTCAAATCCAGACAGCCCAACTCCAGTTCTGAGACCCGAGTGTCAGTCATGTTCCCAGAGCCATGCTGGGCACCTGGTACAGAGCATAAACAGGAACGAACGTGATCTTGACCTTCAGATAACATGTTACTTTGTACTAGAGAGGTTAAGTGAATTTTCTGGAGCCACGCATCCATTCAGGGTTGGAGGTTTGGACTGAAGTCTCCCTCCCCAAAGCCACATTCTATAGAGTACCTACACACAACCCAAATATTCCCCTGCTTTGGATCAGGATGCAAAACCCTTGGAGGATCCTATATCCTTCCTTACTCCCCAGTCTGTGCTCTGCCATTTTATCTGCTTCTTTATCTTTTCTCTTCTTGTCTCTCCCACTTTATCCTACCTCTCCTAACCAAATGCAACCAACTCTGAGAAGCACGGAGCTTCTCAGAGTGAGGGGGTGGGGATGTCAGGGCCATGCCCATTCTCCATAACCTTAGGTAATTTGGAGTATACAAACATCTTCCAGTGGGCCCAGCCCTGAAATCCCGATGTTAGGTGTGGGGGGTGGGAGGGGTAATCTCTCTGAAGAAAGTAGCCCACAATGGTCAGGATTAGCTCCCTCAACATTAACCTCCTCAGAGTTATCTCTACTCTTCCAAAGACTCATACTCTGTCACTCACTCCCTCATTTGGCATTTATTATACCAACCAAACCCTGACATAGAGTGATGAGTAAGTCATTGATGATGATGATGATGATGATGAAGCCTCAAGAAGCTTACTTTCTAGCAAGCAGACATCTTGGGTTAATGCCATCAAAGGGGCGTAGAGAGAGGCAAAGAGTTACAGGATGGTAAAAAATAGCTATTACTTATTGAGGGATTGTGGCGGTTTGGGAGGTATACTACTCAGATCCCCCTTCAAAAGGCATCCTGAGACAAGGAATATATTAGCTGACGACCTCCAGCTGCTGTGCCTTTGAGATCCACTGTGCTGTGTCTGCTGGGCCCTCTCCCTGTGCCCCTCCATTTCTGGGTTGCTCTTAGTCAGTGACTGAGGACAGTGGGGAGCTAGAGGAGGGATATTTCTGCCCAATACAGGATTCCTCTGGGGAAGGGGGAGCATCCTTTGCTTTGGAGCTCCCCATCGCCTGACCTAGATCTTCACAGAGCTGTCCCACCATGTGAAAACCCTGGTACCCAGCTTTCCTCCCTTCCTCCCTCCCCCCTCTCCTTTCTGGGTGACAGACCTGATCTGCATCATGGTCTGAAGACTTGCCCTGTGTACTCTGGCTCACTCTCCTCTTTATCATAGGGATTTTCTTCAACGAATGCAGGTTTTGGGGGGGCTCTGCTCCTCCTGGGTACCTAAGCTGACAGGAGCTCAGGCTTGTTCCTGACTTTGAGGCTTGTTATGAAGAGATCTGGAAGAAGAGAACTTTGATAGCTGGGTCTGGAAGGGACTGAAATGACCTCTGTCCACACCACATTGTCCAGAACTCAGTCACATGGTCCCAACTAATAAGAGCCTGTGAAGTAACACCTTCTTGTCTGCAAGCCCAGGACAAGGCAGTACAGCAGGGAATAAGCATTTTTTGTAGTTCAGGTGGTCACAATGTGCTAAGCCTTTCCTATTTGCTAAGGCCTAAATTATCCTTGTTTTATGAATGGGGCACCCCAGTGTGAGAGAGGCCAAGTATTTTTCTCCAAGGTCACCAAATTAGCAAGAGTTAGAGGCAGAATGTGGAGTCACATATATCTGACTACAAATAATCTTTTAACTGCTCTACTGTGGGTCCAAAAGAAATGACTAAATGCCAGGCGGTTGTTGTTCGTTGATGGGTCTCTAAATCTTGACCATACACACCCCAATCCTTCCAGAGTATTTTGAAACTCCAGTGAAATGTCTGAGATATGAGAAATAAGAGTGAGATTTATGCCACCTTCATCATACTGAGTGTTTTCCTTTCCTGGGCATGTTCATTTCTGAATAAGAAAGATAATATTTGAGGAGCATTTCTCTCTACAACCATTCCGGGGGCAGGAGGAGAATGTTTGTTTGGCTTTCACTTCTTAAGGTAGAACAGACCACATGGGGGGAAAGAGAAGTTGAACAAGTTTGGGGGTTTTCTTTTTTCTTTTCTTTTCTTTTTTTTTTTTGTGTCTTACAATTATACCTAATAGTTTGGAACAGTGCTACAGAATAACGTGGCTTTTGAAAGAAATGCTTTCTGCCCAGTTTCCTTCTGGCCAAGGTTTTGAGAAAAGAAAACTATAAATAGCTGATGATGAAAGAAAATTGCTGCTGTGATCTGCAAAGAAAGAAAGGGAAAATACAAAAGAATCGTCCCGAGAGGTTTTCAAATAAAAATTACGGTTCCCCTCCCAGGGCCCAAGATTGCAACTTCTTGGAAGATGGAAAGGCACGCACGTGACAGATGTGTCCCCTCTCTTGTTTGTTTTCAAAGATATTTGGTCTCAGTTACTTGTCTTCTATAGAACTCAGAGCTCTTCCCATCTATTAAACATTTTACATGAATTGAAATTTCTCAAAAAAGAGGTTCTTCTGATTCTTGTCTGCATCGCTCTCCTTTTCTCTCCTGTCCTCAGATGTCCTCTGGAGCTGATGGGGGAGGGGAGCTGGAGGAGTCGGGGTTGGAGAGGGGTAGGGAGGGTTAGGAAGGTGGAGTGGGGGGGGGTGGGGGGGGGATGGAGCTGGGGAGGGAGGAACCAAGGTGTGAAGGAAACTTGGCAGGGGTTGACCTTTTTGTTTCGTCCTCACCAGTAAACCATTTTCCGTTTCCTGCCAAAATGTTTGTTTGCCATTGATTAAACTTCACATTTTTATTACCCAGAATTAACTATAATGTTTATGAAAATGGAAGGTTAAAAGGGACAATATCCCTGCAAGTTGTTCCATTTGCTTGTAACCAAAGGACTTCCCTAACCTGAAACCATCTCCTCCTCTTAATTTGAAATGCAGTTCTTATCAACAGGCAGTAATTGGGCCACAGCTCAGATGTGCAGCTGCAGTTCTGAATAACACACAGAGCTCTATTTGATATGAAAATGGACTTCCAAAGGTTGTCTTAAAAGAGCAAGTGTGGGAAACGGTGATCTTCAGGTCTGGGAAGACAAACTGCTTTAGGTTTTTGAGGCCGATTGATATGCATGTGCACTTACACTTTTCTTTCGAGTTACATCTATCTTTTGTGATGGGGACACTCCCTGCCCCTGTGGACAGAACACAGGGACAGATCTTAGACTTGAAAGAATTAATGGGTTTCTGTGGAACTGTCTGAGGGTGGCAGGTGAGAGTTCTGTCAGAGTCAGGGAAGGAGAAGGCATGTGTCTCCAAGATCAAAGTCATCCTGACAACTTGAAGTGGAGAAAGGAAAAAAAAAAAAAAGGGAAGTTGAAAATGAGAGAGAATAAAGTCAGAGAGGAAACTTGCCCATGGGCATTTTAGACATAGATCTTGTGATATTAACATTTCCTTTATTTTTAAAAAAAAATGAAATAAATTGCTTCCCAGGGACCCCGAAGGTCATTAGTACCAGCTGCAGCTGCATACTGCCGAGAGAATGACAGGCGTGGGGAAGGACTGGGGGTGTCCTCAGACATGTGCACAGCTTAGTGAGACTGAACGTTTGTAGCAAGTTCAGGCTGAGTCAAACTGAGCTGTCCCCAGAATTTAGTACAACTGTCACCTCTGGGTCCAATTAGAAGGCATACCGAATTAGAAGACAGAAGACAGGGACACAACCTTCATCTTGTCCCTAGTTGTGTATTTTGTTGTATGACTTTATCTGTGCTTCAGTGTCTTTATCTAGAAAATCAAAGATTTGGGCTTGATGAACTGTAATCCCTGTGGTTTTAGTTAACCATGTGAGGCATGATATGTCCATGATTAGATCTCCTATTATCTATTTTGGTCAAGAAGCCAATCCACAAACACAAATAGATCATGCATTTTCTCTTTGCTAGGCTCTGTGGAGGGGATGAGAAGGGTGTGAAGGGACAAAAAACCCCCCAAAAACAAAAACAAAAACCACCTGATTCTTGTTTTCTTTCAATCCCTTGTGAGATAGAACTGTGGCTTTTTCTGATCACTGCATCCCCAGGGTCTACCACGGTGCCTGACATGCAGAAGTCCCTCCAGAGATATCAATTGGCTTTGTCTCTAGTTAGAAAGACATTAGGCATTAAGAAAAGACACTAAGAAAAGATGCCCCCCAAAGCAAGAGATATAAAACTGGTACCAAATCAGTGAGCATAGTGTAGAGAATTTCGGAGACAGAAGCTCTCTTTGGGCAGAAATGGTAGGAGATTTTCCAGAGAAAAGGACACTTACCTCAAATGGCTGAAATCCATGTATCAAATTGATTTCAGGTTCCACAGACAGAAATCAGTTTCAAAGCTTAGACAAAAAGATACCACAAATCTTGTTTGTTTTTTTACAGAAGAAATATCATAATTCAGGCTCTATAGACTTAGTTTTTTTTTTTTTTGTACAGAATGGGTCACAGTGGGACAGAAAATGTAAGTCTGAGGATGGTGTAGGGAAAGTAGCAAACATTTTCCACCTTGGAGTAGAGATAGCTCTGTTTCTCAGGGCAGATTTTGTGAGGGCGAAGCACATACTTGGCTTGAGGAGTTCACCATTAAATATGGATGGGTTTTGGGCCATCTTCCCATGCTGCCACCTGTGCTCCCCATCTCTCTCTGTACTTGGATACCACTACCATGGGTGGTGGTGTGCTGAAGAAGCAGGAATGAGAAGAAGACATGATGATACCTTCTCTTGAGGAGCGTAGGTCCCTGAAAGAGGGAGATGTGAAATCAAATAAGTTACAAGGCCTTTAGGCTACAAAACATATGAATAAATAACTGTTGTGAAAGCTTGGGGCACCAAGGAACTAAAGGTCTCAGCAATTTCGAAAAGAATTCTGGGTGCCGGACTTGTGCTGCGTATGCTGGGGGAGGTGGAGGTGCGATTGCCACATGAAGCAGGCTAGGTAGGTTATTCCCACCTAGTGTATGAAGTAGGCAACTTTGAGTTGCTTCCTCCAGGGGCTGGAAGGCAAACAAACCTGAATGTCATTTTCATGAAAAAAACACAACAAAAAAAGACCACTCATTTTCTTTGTAAAGGCACCTGTATTAATTTCTTGTTGTTCTTGTAACAAATTATCACAAAATTAGTGGCTTTAAACACCACATATTCATTATACAATTCTGGAGGTCAGAAGAAACCAAATCAAGTTGGGAACAGAGCTGAGCTCCTTTTAAAGGCTCGCAGAAGGAATCTGTTCCTTGTCTTTCCTACTTCGTAGAGGCTGCCTGCATTCCTTGACTCATAGATCTTTCCTTGGTCTTCAAAGCAGTGTAACATCTCTCTCTCTCTCTCTCTCTCTCTCTGTCTTTAACCCTCCCACCTTCTTCTGAAAAGACCCTTGTGATTCCATTGAACCCACTCTGATAACACAGGATAATCTCATCACAAGATTTTTAATTTAATCATGCCTGCAGAGTTCCTTTTGTCATATAAGGTAATATATTCAAAGGTCTGAGGATTTGGACGTGAACATGGACATTGTCAGGAGGCATTCCTAATAGTATAGGAGGTTCCATTCAACGTACAATGGTATTCAAGTGTTCTCCTGAGAGTTGGCCCTTCTGCTTCTCTCTCTTCTTCCAGATCTTTCCATTATATTATTTGTCCCAGATCCTTCCACAGGGAATGCAGAATGGAAGCAGTATAGCTCAACAAGTTCTGGACTAAAACTGCAGTGTAATGACGGTTATTTAACCTTTCAAAGCCTGTTTCTGTATTTGTACAGTAGAGATGATAAAGACAACTATTCATGGGCAGGTAGTGAGGATTTAATGAGATACCATGTATAAATTTACTATGGGAGAATCTTGCACATAGAATATGCTCAATTCATGTTGGCTATTATTTCTGCTACCCTTCTAATTATGAGTAGGAAGCTGGCAAGGCACACAGGCAGAGAAGAAAAAAGGTCTCCAAAAACCTGAGCTGTACTGAGAACTCAGCTCAGTTTTGGTTTGGGAGGTTCTTGGTTTTCATGAAATACAGTTTCCATTAGCTGACTCTCCACAACACTCTAGGTCTAGGAAATCAACTTGTTCCAACTGACATGACCCCATCAGTATGTCCCCAAGTCCTGCTGTAGGGCTCTAGGAAAGGGAGAGTCACTTTTAGGCTTTCAGTTTTGTGGAATTTTAATTCTAGAAGCTCTTTGGAAGCATTATGCTCTACAATTTTCTAAATTCATCTTCTGATTTTAGCCTAGAATTATGAGGAAAATCATCTCATTTAATTTATTTGCCCTGATGTGTAATTGTCTGATAGCTCAACAACTTTTTTTTTTTTTTAAATAAATGTTGCTCATTAAACCAATAAAACCTCGAATGGTGAAATTTCAGGAAGAGTGACAAAATGGATTAACATAATCTGGAGACCTACTGGAAAACATACTTGGGCAATACTTTCGCTTGGTTATTAGGTGTTTTGTTTTATTTTTGCTTTCGTTGTTTTTTTTTTTTTTTTTTAACTAAGGGTATGGCCCCAGCAGTTGGTTGCTTAAACTGTTTTTGCTTTATAGCTTTTTCCATTCCCTCAATTTCTGAACACACATTTTATCTATTTAAATATTCTCAAAGGGGGTCTAAAGCTTTGGGAAAGTTGGGAAGAATGGGGTAGTTAGCACCTAGGATAGAGTGCTGGTAGGCATCTACTTGATAATGTAAGACCTGAGTTTTTAAGTTAAGGACCAACCTATATTACAATTTGCTTCCTGTTTGTTTTCATCTGCTTTAACAGGAGACATTTTAAATTCTGCTCAGTTATTAAATATCCAATTTCTTGGGATCACACGAGCAGATATATCCTCCAAATTTTTATTATTTTTCTTCAGCACTATCTTTCTGAAAATGAAATATAACAGTAATCTTTAAGTACCAGGTTTGATGAGCCCAATGAGGACATAGTATTTGCACCAGTAGCTGTACCAAATGATTGGGTGGCCCATGGCTCTTTAAACTCCAAGGAATCTCTCAGAAGAGAGGGCATGGTACTTTTATTGAAGATGCAAGGTGCTGGTGGGAAAGGCCTAAGAGATCCAAGTACTATTCATCACAAAAGAGACCTTGCCAGCTCCCAACAGGTGTGACTTGCTTCGGAGTTGTAAAGATTGTTCCTGAGGGATGGAATCACAGTTTGGGTAGGAACTTTTGTTTCTGTACTGTTTGATCTGAAGCATAGAATTTTGATGTGCCTCTTAACATGGAAATCTGAGAATGCCTTAAATGTAGTTAACTGGTGGTCTTCTCAGGGATCTGGGATATTAAGAACAGTTATCATTGATTGAATACCTATGGTCAGATGCTCTTTGTGTATTTTTTTTTCTGATCCTAATCACAATACTACAAGAGGGATATTAGGGCATTCTTTTTACAACTCAGGAAAGCAACACTCAGGATGCACACCCAAAGTCACATAGTTACTAAACTATCCTTGGGCATTCTGGAAAATTCACCTGCAGAGTTGGCCCTATTGGGGGACCCATTTCTGTTCTCTATATTTGAAAGATGAAGAAGAGATTGAGTATGAGAAGAGAAGAGAGAATTTGAAAAACAATGATCTACTTAAAAGCAAATGAAAACAAACCAAAACTCACTCAATTACATTAAAATCATACAATACATTATATAATAAAGTATAGGACTTTCTTTTTTTTTAAGATTGTATTTATTTATTTGTCAGAGAGAGAGAGAGAGCGAGGAGCGAGAGAGCGAGCACAGGCAGACAGAGTTGCAGGCAGAGGCAGAGGGAGAAGCAGGCTCCCTGCTGAGCAAGGAGCCCGATGTGGGACTCGATCCCAGGACGCTGGGATCATGACCTGAGCCGAAGGCAGCCACTTAACCAACTGAGCCACCCAGGCGCCCCAGTATAGGACTTTTTAAATTGTAGTTTGCAACTCATAACAATGAGTCATGAAATTTCTTTATTACATCTCAAACACTTTACTTTTAGTGAAATAGAATAAAATAAAATAATAATGAAAATACCAGAAGGCAACATATAGAGTAAGGATGAATGGCTTCAAGAAACATGGGTGTATATCCATGTATGTGTGTATGCTGGCAAAAGGGAAAATGTATTATTTTACTATGGGTTATGGTGAAAAGAGTGTGAAAAACATACAGGGGTTTCCTTAGTATTGCTGACTCCCACCTATCCATTTTTAGAATACATATCCCAGTCCTCTCTACTCAGAGTTACCATGGTTAATGTAACAGTAATCCCCCTATGTATACCTAGTACAGTAGCCTGCAGCATAGTCTGCTCTCACAAGAAGGCTGAGGGTCAGAGAATTTTTTGGAAGGACAAACAGTCATGAGCAGAGACTGTTGGGGGCTATTGACATTAATAGAGGTAGAAACATGACTCCTAGGATGACTGATCAAACCCTCTGATCTTCATTGTCTTTGTCTTGGTTACTTGGTTTAATTTTCAGTATTTGTGTGAGTGCGCTTGTGTAAGACCTCAGATTGTTCATTTGAAGAAAGTATCATGTAAATAAGTAAATCAAATACACAAATATATATATATATATCCATCATTTATTTAACAAATTGTTATTGAGCACCTATTTTGTGCCAGCCACTATACTGAAGGCTAGAAATGGGGGGAGAAAAGAGGGTACTCTATGATCATTGTTCTTCATGAGTTCACATGGTTGTAGGAGAGGTAGATACATAAAAAAACATAATAGCACTAAAAAACTTTATGCCTGCTTTGATTAATATAAATCTAGAAGGGTACTGCATCAACATGGTCTGCATATTTATGTTCCCCTCAAATTCATAAATTGATGCCTAATCCCCAAATAATGGTATATGGAGACAGGGACTTTGGGAAGTGTTGAGGTCATGAGGGTGGAGCCTCATGAATGGAATTCGTGATCTTACAAAAGGGACCCCAGAGAACTCTCTTTCTGCCATGAAGATACAAGAGAAAAATGGCCATCTATGAACCAGGAAGCAGTCTCTCACCAGGCACCACATCTGTCAGTGCCTTGAACTTGGACTTCCCAGGCAATAGGACTGTGAGACAAATGTTTGTTGTGTAAGCCACCCAGTCTATGGTATTTTATAGCAGCTCAAACAGACTGAAATATACCCCTGACCTGTGTGAGTATGTAGAGTGAGTGTATGTGGGATATGGCAGAAGAAGCAAGTAAAGTGTTTAGTTAAAAAAGGCTTCTGGGAGGAGATGATGCCTGAGAATCATATGATACAGTGGCTCTCAAACTTCAGCATGCATCCAGTTGTCTGGAGGGCTTGTTAAAGCAGATTGCTGGGCCCTACCTACTGAGTTTATGATTCTGTTGATTTGAGATGGGGACTGAGCATTTGCATTTCTAACAAGTTCCCAGGTAATGCTCTGCTCTTGGTCCAGGGACCATAATTTGAAGACCACTTTCAAAATGGTTTTATTTGCAGGCAGCATCACCCCTTTCTTATGTGAAGGCTTATCTACAAAGTTCACATATAAAACAGACAAAAATGGAGGTGGCTGCAAGGTACTGTACTCTCCCCGCACTGGCTCATTCCCAGTGGTTGCTCCTGAAACAACTTCACAGAATCATGAATCTAGAGGAAAATCTGGTTCTAAAATTTTATAGTTTTCTTTATGGGTGCCTTTCTCTCTATCTCTCTTTGACTTAAATTAAATTGTTTGATGAAGAAGCCAGTCAAATGATTTTAGAAGAACATATAAATTGGTGGGGAAAAGTTTTGGCCAAGAATATATAGACTTGTGTTTTGATTTCTGGCCCTCTCCCCCTGTAATGTGGTATGGTGATTAGGTCTGTTCTTGGACATCTTTCTTTTAAAACTTTGGTTTTTGATGTTTTATTCAGTCAAGTTATGACATTTCTATATGAGATCCCATCATAGATTATTCTGAAGACTCTGTGTTAACTCTGTGTAAATGTAGACTGTGAGTTAAAAACTCTGTGTTAATAATTCTTTGTTAATAAAACTCTGTTTTAACTCTGTTTAATATCAGGGTGAGAAAAATGCTTTGGGTCAAACACATAGATTTTAGGAACTCTTTTTTGATGGCTTACTGAAACTAGTTCACAGTAAGTAGTATGCATTTGATGGTTACTGTCCTAAGAAAAATGGGGAAAATGATGAATTGTCTAGATATACAGAAAGATAGGAAAGTCTTAGAATTGATTGAGATGTTCATTGTCCATTTAGATATTCTGTATCACACAGAGTAGATTAGCTCAGTTGTTATAGTGGCAAACTTGTTGTAGTATAATTGTTTGATTCCATGTTAATGATCTGTAATAATAATTACCAAATAACATTTTGGTGTCTTCATTTTTATCATTGATTGAAATGAAGACTATATGGCAGAGGGAAAAAAAAAAAAACATGTCTTCCTGCTTTGGAAAAGAAAAACTTTTGAAATCTTACTTTGGAGTTATTCCAAGTTTTGGTTTAGCCTTTGCTTATGTTGTCTCGGTGGGGACATTGTTGGATTTATCAACAATGGAGGATTTCCAATAGCCCAGAGTTCTAACCAGGTTCAGAATGGTTAAACTTGGATGCTTAACTGAAACTTGTCCAGACTTTTTCTCTGGTTGGGGATGTTGTAAGCCTCATCTATGTGGTACTTGGTACTTTAACCTAAAATTTAAAAAAAAAAAATCAAAGGCAAATAGAAATCAAAAAGTGATCAACATTTCATGAAATCTCTAGGTTCAAACTACAGTAGTTGCACAGTTTCCCAATGTATTGGGAAATGTATTCCATTCCCTTCAGCTCTTTGTGTTGCTGATATTACTTCCTTTGGGTTTAAGTTTGAGGCCTGTTTATTTTTTTAGTTTATAACATCACCAAGCCATCATTCATATCAGGTATGCTAAGTTGCATCTGTTTTTCATTTTTTAAAACTAACTGGTGACATTGGGGGGAATGGTAGTGAGTGCGTTTTAATGTTTATAGAAGCCACTGCTTAACTTGATTTCTCAGAAAAGGGGGCACTTCTGCCAAGGAGACCTCTGGGAGAGATCCATCAGTGATCACTGATGCAAACAAGTGTTCACATACTCTCTTGGAGTTGAGAGAGATGTGTGAAAACCTAACACATCTGGAAGACAATCAATCTTCACAGTTAGTCAACATCTGGGAATGTAACCAGCTGGGGTTGACAAAACTGGCGATTAAATGTGGTGGAAGTTCACTATCTACAGACAAGTTCAGAGTAACTGCCTGTGGATTGTGAGAGCATACATGTGCCTTGCGTGCTGTAATGAGCCATTAGCACCCAGCTTGTGTGCATTGGAAAGTCATCAGAACACTGAGGTATGTATGGAGAGCTTTTTGAAGTTTTTCCAATTTGTTTTTCTTTCAGAGCAATATATAAATCCGCACTCTAAATTCGGACAAAGCAAATAAAAAGTTCAGCTTCCCTAAGCTTCCTCATTCTTTATCTTTCGTGTTTTAACTTGTTATTTTCATTTTCTGGCTTCATCCTCATTTTCAAGCCATTGGTGTGTGTGTCGGTCTAAGAGTCAAATACCAACATTAGTGCTACTTCTCCTGGGTCTTTCTTCAGAAGTGTTTTATTGCCCTCTGGGCAATTTCAGATGTCCCATCACACTAGCCAGTATCTACATTTCATTCCATTTTAAATATCAAAAATAAGCCACTTTGCTTAGATAACCATTTAACTCTTTAGAAGAACTCAGGAAAGAACAATAAAAATGATTAACAGCTTTACTCTCTTCTGTGATTTTTATACTCCATTCACTTGCTCTTTCTACTTTTTTGGGGATGAAGTAGGTCTAAGTTTCTCCCTAGGCTCTTTATAGCTCAAAAGATCTAGCACCAAACTACAGAAGAGACATGCTGTTTTGACTTTCACCTTTCTCACTTATCTCTCCCTAGAACAAGAAAGTCAGTGGTTTGTAGCTAAATGAGAAAGAGATCTGACTTTCTCACTGGAACAGAATTTAAGAAGTAGTTGTGTTGTCTGTGGCTAATGGCTGAAGATAGGTTCACAGAAGGTATTCCCACCATTTTTTGTTCAATATCTTTACAAAGTGTTGCAAATATTTCAAAACCAACCAAGTAGAGTTAGGAAAAACCTTAGCTGTGTTCTCTATAAGCAGATTCTCAAGTCAATCTTGGTCAAGAGTTTTCATGGAAAAAATTCTCAATGGTATTTGAAATAGTAGAATTACTGGTCCTTTCAATTGTGCTTCTTTTAATTGTGCCTTTAAAATCAGATCCCTCCACCAGTAATTAGAAAAAGAGAACCACACTGGGAATAGAAATTCCACAGAGCTTTCAGAAGCTAGAATGAGTACCACAGACTTGGTAGTATTGAAGTTTCCTTAAGTACATCTTCTCAGCTTTGTGGTGGTAAGTTTTCTGCTGCAACTCTGCCATTGTAGTGCAGAAGCAGCCATAGACATACTAAACAAATGAGTTTGGCTGTATTCCAATAAAATTTTATTTACAAAACAGAAATAACTTGAAGGCTGACTCCTGATTTAATATCAAGCATTTGGGGAGAATAGAGAGAAAAGATCTCCGAATTACTGTGAGTGTTGACTTAAAACTCCAGGAAAAAATGGTTAACACATTTTTTTTTTCTTTTTTAGGTTATTTACTTATTTGTTTAAGAGAGAGAGGGAACACAAAGAGGGCAGGCGGCAGGTAGAGGGAGAAGGAGAAGCAGGCTCCCCACCGAGCAGAGAGCCTGACGTGGGGCTCGGTCCTAGGACCCTGAGATCATGACCTGAGATGAAGGCAGACACTTAACTGACTGAGCCACCCAGGTGCCCCCCAAATGGTGAATATTCTAATCAACAGAATCTATAACTCTAGTGTCTAATTGAAGTGTCTTTTGGATTAAAAGCAAGACATTAAATCACAGTTATAACGAATGCAGTTAACCTAATTCTCTAGTCCTTTCTTCTGTTCTTTTCTCTTCTTAGCCTTTCTTCTTTCTCCTTCTCATCTCAATTTTATCTTTTATTGTTTCTCATATTTTTTAAGCCTGTGTACAAGTCCCATTCATAAATCCATTCCAAGAGAATGCTTGGGCTATTTTGATAGATCGTTATCATTTAGTCCTGGCTTGATTTTCATTAAGATGAGAGTGGGAGAACACTTTAGCCTCAAGAACCAAAGTGTGTTAGCCAATTTAAACAGTTGGCATGTCTAGCCGCAATGAAGAAAGACAGATCTTCATGTCAACACTCTTTCCTGCTGTCCCTTCAATGACTGAGGAGTCTGCAATCAATTACATGATATAGCATTGTCTAATTGATGGGCTATAAGTGTATGTGAGTCCATTATAATAGATTAGCTTCTATTGAGATAAACTATCATGTGGAAAACTCTCTGCCCGCCAAATGCAGGCTTCTGCCAAACCATTTGATCAATGGTATAGAATTCCTAGGGATTTACACTCAGAAAAGTGACTGTAGAAAAACAGCAGCCTCACACTCAGCACATTTTCCCTCTTTCTCCCTTGCTTCAAGTCATATCTGCTGATTTCATGGTCTGACACATTTTTTTTTTTTAATTCTTGTTAGCACAGTTTAGCCTGTTGGATCCCATTCTGCCTTCCAATATTACACACTAAATCAACCAAGTTCAGATCAGTTTCTCTGCTAAGCAAGAAAGAAGAAAGAAACACCAAAGGGCACAGAAACATTGCAGGGAACTCTAGCAGACTTAGAGGATATTTGTCCCAAATCAATCATTTGAACCCTGAACCCAACAAGCTGGTTTGGTACTCATATCATAGTATTAGGGAAAAGGGAAGTACTGAACCAGACTTGGATTAGGCAATACCCTAAGAGTAGTTATGTATAGGATCTCAAGTAAGTCACAAAATATCTCAGGTCCTCAGTTCTTCACAAAATGTGAAAGATGGACTGCAGAATTTTTGAGGATATATTATAGGTTAATATTCCAAGATTCTCAGATGACAGCATTTAAAAATTCTTTTGACTTTAAACTTAATAGAGGTGCATTTAATTTACTAGGGTTCAGTGTTCTAGTTATTTATTGTGTAACAAACCACCCTGAAATTTTATGGCTTAAAAAAACACAACAGCATATATTTTGTTCACAAACCTACTATCTGGGCAACAATCTGTGAGGATAGTCATCTCAGCATTGGCTAAGGCAGCTCAAAGGCCAAAATCTGGAATCATCTGAAGGCTTGTTCACTCATATACTTGACAGTTGGTGTTTAATGTTGGTTGGAAGCTTAGCTGAGACTACTGGTTGGAACATCTATATATGACATTTCCATGTGTCCTAAGCTTGCTTACAGTATGATGGCTTGGTTTCAAGGACAAGTATCTAGATAGAACTAGTGAGAAACTGTATTGCTTTTATGAGCTAATCTTGGAAGTCATACGGAATCCCATCTACCACGTTCTGTTTGCAAAGGAAGTCACAATAGCCTGCCCAGTTCAAGGCAGTAGGAATTAGATTTCATCTTCTGGTAGTGGTGTGGCAAGATGCTGGAAGAGCAAATGGGACTGTAATATTGCTGTAGCCATTTTGGGGAAATATAATCTGCCACATTCAGGTTATGACAAATACTTACATTTGAATAGAACATCTATAGAAGTGCTAATATCATTGGGAACTCGGCTTCATCATCAATAATTTAAAAAGAAAAAAAAAATCTGGTGTGATTCTGCATCCCAAAGTCTCTGCTTAATATCCGTATGTGTCTTTTCTCATTTAATCTTCATTTTTGCAGATGAGGAAACTGAGGCAAGGAGACTTCAAGTGACTTACATAAGCTCTTATAGCAGGCAAGTGTGCCATGGAAAGCTGGACTTCAGAATCAAGGCTGTCTAGTTCCAAATCCTGTCCCTCTTCTGTTTCCCCCCACTGTCTCACTCATAAAACTCTTGTTCTCATGTCTTAGCTTTGTTTTTGTTTTGTTTTGTTTCGTTTGTTTTTGGCTGGAAGAGGGTAGAATTCAGATGATATTTTTAAGTGGGACTTAAAGGAAAGTTGCCAAATAGTTTAATACCTGAAATGACTCCATATCTAAATGAATTTTTACATACGAGTGGACTGTTATCCTCCCCCCCCCCCACTCCCATCCCCCTGCCCCCACTGGAGGCTGTGAAGCAGAATGATAGCCTGGCTATTGGTCACTTAGGGATGAGGAAGACCCCTGAAACGTGTGTCTGATTTATAGCTGATAGTATATAGGACCATAATGTGAGTATAGATTTATATATGAGAGAGTTAATTAAAGGTTAATAATAAATAAATAAAGTGTCTTCTGAGTCAGAAAAGAGGACACAGAAGAGTAGATCAAAGATGGCTAGTGGTCTGGACTAAAAAGGAGTCAAGGAAGTGTTGCCTAACATACAGCTTCTGCGTGCGCGGGCCAGGCCCGTGTAAGAGAATGGAGCAGTCAACAGTGTCTTTGCTTGTCCCTGGATAAAGTTCTTTTACCAAACAGTGTCAGGCATGCACTCCAGATTGCCAGTCACCCCTTGATAATTGCTTACCCCATTCTTCAATGAAAACAAAAAACAAAATGAAAAATGGTTGACTTTATCCAATTATCTTTTAACATATTTGGCATTGACTTGCCCCCACCAACAGTATTATGACACCTCATGAACACAGTCTTATGAAAAGAATCCACTTCCCACCCCCTGCTCTTTTTCACACAATAGCTATAGAAAAATGTATGGTCTTCAGGAATTTACTATAAGAATATTTTTTTGTTGTTGTTAATAGTGGGGTAACTGTTAAAGGACCATTCTGAGTCTGGCTGACAGAAGATTTTGCCTTGCTGTCTATATCAACACACTCCCCCAGTACAAATAGTCTCCCAAGGACAATTTGTAGGTCTTAGCTGTGGGATTTGCTTTCTTTCTTTTTCTTCATGTGCTTTCAACAATCGCAATTGCTTCATAGCTCAACATCTGGAAGCACATTTGGCTTCATTGTTGGAAAATAAATTAGCATCCCTGTTCATGAACGAGGGGCTGACCTTGCACTGGACAGCAATGACTGTGTCTTTGGTTGACAGACCAGTCTTCCTTGACCATGGGAAAGAAGCTGAAATGCTTCTCTTTTCTGGCACTAATGCCCATCTCTCAGAACAGCCTGTGACTACTCACTACAAACTGGACATTTGCCCTAGGACATGGAGCAAAAGATGACACTAATTGGGAGTTGGCATCCTGGAAAACATTGTCAGAATTATCTCTTGCAAAAAAATAACCCTTATCTTGTGCCAGCACTGAACCGTGGACTCCATGGACCTGCCTGTGTCTGCTCACACCTGTTCCAACACGGATGCCAAGATATGGGGGGTCAGGAGGAAATTAGACACACAGAGCCTTGGGAAGCCACCAGAAGTCATAGGGCCCTTTGAAAGTCCTTTGAAATTGTAATAGATTGGACAGGGAGGGGATGCCCTATGTAGATGTATTTGGCTGTGGTCATGGTCATGAGCATTGAGAATCCCACATCAAGCACCAATTTGAACAAACTGAACAGTGAAGAAAGAAATTTAAGGAGCCAAAAATAGAAACTAGGAAAGGAAAGAGGATATGTTACCAACAAGTTGTTTATATATATATATAATATATATTATATATATACTCTCTCTATATATAGAGAGAGTAGCTTATTCTTTTCAAATTAGGTGTGATGTACAAATATGGAGATAGAAATGTGTATATATGTTTGCACTGATATAAATAAATAGGCATATGCATATTAGTATCTTCAGCTATTTCGTGGATTTGGGCAGACTGTGAGTCAAATCATAGACCAAGAAACATAAGTTATATGCACATATAAAATCTGACATCACAATTAGTATAAAAGTGAGCGCTAATCCTAACTGTGAAATACCAGTAATATAAAGTGATTACACTTTATGATCATACTTTGTTTTTTAAATTTAAATTCAATTGATTAACATGTAGTGTATTATTGGTTTCAGAGGTAGAGTTTAGTGATTCATCAGTCTTATATAACACCCAGTGCTCATTACTTCAAGTGACCTCCTTACTGCCCATCACCCAGTTACCCCATCACCCTACCCACTTTCCCTCCAGCAACCCTGTTTGTTTCCTATTGTTAAGAGTCCCTTATGTTTTATCTCTCTGATTTTGTCTTATTTTATTTTTCCTTCTCTTCTCCTATGATCCTCTGCTTTGTTTATTAAATTCTACATGAGTAAAATCATATGATAATTGTCTTTCTCAGGTTAACTTATTTTGCTTAGCATAATACCCTCTAGTTCCATCCATGTCATTATAAATGGTAAGATTTCATTTTTTGATGGCTGAGTAATATTCCATTGTGTATATATAGCACACCTTCTTTATCCATTCATCTACCACTTGATCATACTTATGTTATCTCTTTATCTTCTTCTCAAAGGGCTCCTGAAACTTTTGATTATATAGGTCTTCATAAGATGCAGAAATGAGGAATATATATAGATGATTCCTTGTAGCCAGGAAACATGTTGCTTTCACACTATGGTATATTAATTCCTTTTCTTACTATTCAGTTAGTTCAAGAGGTTTGTTATACACTCATTTGGTGTAGGCACTATGTGCTAAACCCTTGGGATACAAAATATTTAGGCCACATTTAGTTGTTTCCCAGATTACTGCTCCAGTCTTTTAGCCAAAGATTTTGCCTCTGATCTCACCACTTCACCATTACATCTTCTCTCAACTTCTTCTTCAAATTATGGATGAGTTATCTTTCTAAAATGCAAATTCTATGCCATTATTCCATGAATGAAATTCTTTAGTGATTATCAGTTGCTTTCAGGGTACAGTGTTAGCTTCTTGGCAGAACACCTGAGATTCTTATGAGCCTGCTACTGCTTGCCCTCCAGCCTCATTTTGACCACCCCTCAACATGCCTCTGATTGGATGCCACAGTTAAACAGGACTTCTTGTAATTAATTGAGAAGTACCATGTGCTTCCTTATCCCAAGTTCTTTGCAAAAGGTGCTTCCTCAACACAGATTACTTCCTACCCCTCTTCATGTGGTCAGTGCCTACTCATCTTTCCTGACTTAATGGAAATGCCACTTCCTTTGGGAAGATTTCCATGATGCTCCTTATCTACTCCTGCAGCCTTTACATCTCTCTGAAGATTACATCTCTCTGAAGCCTTAAGTCTTGGATAGAAATATAACAAACTTATGCACTTGCTCTTTGTTTTCTTGTTATGTTGGGCTCTCACCATCAATATTATAGCTGTGTGCATATCCTAACACTTAGCACTTACTATGGACAGGAATTATTTTCCACTTGTCATTATTTCATCCTTTAAAAAACTTTAAGTAGTAGATATTATTGCCATCTTCTCATTTTTACCTACATTTAATTAATTTTACCTACATTTAATTAATTTTCCTAGATATTTTAGGAATGGCAGAATTAAGATTTAAATGCTCATTGGTAAGACAGCAGAGCCTGTTTTACTCTTTTTTATGATACAGTATAATAAGTTCCTTCTTCCAGTCTCTCACTTATTCAACTTTAAGCTTTTTGAGACAGGAGTAATGTTTTCATCACAGTTACATCTCCAGTGCAAAGTACAATGTCTTTCATGCAACACATTTTGAGAACACAGAAAGGGGAGGCCTTTACACCACTCTTAAGTTGCTCATGGAACTAGAGAGTAGACATCTAAAAATGTAGCTTTGGTATAATGAGGTAAATGCACTATTATAGGTAAGCATGGGTTGCTGTGAGAGTGAAGGAGAAGGGCTCATAGCCCAGACTTCAAGTTCTTGTCTTCCTAAAATAGGTGATGTATGAATTGAATATGAACTAACTTATTTCCACTAAAATTGTATCTAATTCAAGTAATATAATCCTCTCCATGACAAAAAATGAAGGATAAACTCCAGTCATATTTTTGAAATATTTGTCATGTGGCATATGGACTGTGAATCTATTAGTCATATTTTTTGTTAAAAAAAAACCAGTTCCATGAGCTTATGTAACATTGCCAAGTTATTGGTTTTTTAATTATTATTTTATTATGTTATGTTAATCACCATATAGTGCATCATTAGTTTTTGATGTAGTGTTCCAAGATTCATTGTCTACGTGTAACACCCAATGCTCCATGCAGTATGTGCCCTCCTTAATACCCATCACGGCACCAACCCCCCCCCTCCAAAACCCTCAGTTTGTTTTTCGGAGTCCACAGTCTCTCATGGTTCATCTCCCTCTCTGATTCCCCCCACTTTTATTGTTCCCTTCCTTCTCCTAATATCCTCCATGCTATTCCTTATGTTCTGCAAGTAAGTGAAACCATATGATGATTGACTTTCTCTACTTCACTCAGCATTATCTCATCCAGTCCCAACCATGTTGATGCAAAAGTTGGGTATTCATCATTTCTGATGGCTGAGTAATGTTCCATTGTATATATGGACCACATCTTCTTTATCCATTCATCTGTGGAAGGGCATCTCGGCTCTTTCCACAGTTTGGCTATTGTGGACATGGCTGCTATGAACATTGGGGTGCATGTGGCCCTTCTTTTTGCTACATCTGTATCTTTGGGGTAAATGCCCAGTAGTGCAATTGCCAGGTCATAGGGTAGCCCAAATTATTATTAAGGCATGATAACATATTGAGGTCAAGGAGTAGATTGTAAAATTTTAATTTTAGCATTTTCATATGACAAGATGATTATTGGGAGTCTGATTGAATAAAAACTCCAGGCCTTCCAGAATATGCTAGGTTGAAGGCTCATGAAAGGTCTTTCCAGACCTGGCAGTCTCTGATCCTCAGTTTTGCCAATGATTTCCCCTGAGAATATAGTAAAATAGTCACTGTTTTAAAAATCATAGTCTGAATAGGAAAAGTAGTATTGTATAGCAGATGATTACAACTTTGAGGTAGGCTCCAAGGATTTCTAACCTGAATTCAAATGAGGTCCTGAAGTGGGTATCATCGATAGATCCAGTTTCTAATGGTTACTGACACCTATGGCATCCGGGGCTGCTGTCCTTGGTGCTGACAGTGGTGTTTATGTTGATGCTCTTTTGAGTGAAAGTGAACTGAGGTGGGGGAAAGGGAGTTTGAGCATTATCTTTGACACAGAAAAAAAAAAAAAAATTCTCACGCCTTTTACCAGTAAAATCACTTTTACTCTACCAAGCTCACGTATCTTCAAAGTTTTTCTGGGATTTTTCATTTATTAATCAAGTTTATATTTTTTAACAGTAACAAAATTTTTACATAAAAGATTCAAAGTGATTCCTCTTTAGTGTTTTATTTTCCACGTTGATTTCTTGGTTTGCCATTTTAGCTTTTGTATGCATATCATGTAGGGGAGTTTCTTTACTGTATTTCAGCAAATTTAAATACTCATTTTACATTAGTTCTTTGTGTTCACCTTTCCACAGATAAGGAGGACATCAGTTCAGTTTCTCTGAATTTAAAAATAAATCAAGTTGAAATTAATCTATTTATGTAATTGAAATTCTGTTATACCTCATTTCTTCCTCTACAACAATGTATCTGATCCTCCTGTCTATTCTTACTAACAACCCAAAGTCCTTAAGCCGATGATATTATTTGTTGGTTAGCATGGAAGAATACCATGAGTCATTGCCTTCTGTTTTTTATTTTTTTAAGTATTATAAAGATTTTGCCTCATTTCTCCATTTTTCTTAACATTTTACTGCTCATAGGACAGTAAATTCACACCAGCCACTTTCTTTCAGGTTACTTATTTATTTCCCATTTAACTTTTCTTATGCAACTCATTTTTTCCACAATTTTTTTCTCCAGTTTTCTTAGAAATATTTATTTTCATCTCTCTGTCCCATTTGCGAGAAAAAGAGGCTAATCCAGATTATTCAGTATATGAGTTTTGATGGCAATATCTCTATGGTAAAGGGAATGAAAGCAGAAAGTTTTGAAGTGGAATTAGGGAGAGTAAAGCCAATGCATTGGACCTCTAAACTCACTGAAAAATGCACAGTAAATGCATTCAGGGTTCCTAAAAGTCAAGATTTACTTCCTTATCTTTCTCTAACTAAACTTACTTTCACCAAAGAACAAAATCTCTGTCTTTTCAGTTTTTTTCCTCTTTCTTTATTTTTAATTTTTGTGTTCCAACTATAGTTTGTTTTATATATATATATGTTTTTCTAAAGCAATTTTACAATATTCCAGTTTCCACTGAAATTTAAAAGCTTTTGTGAACTGGACCTTATAAATGATGTATATCATTTCATTTTGTCTTTGATGTCAAAGCAATCAGCATATAACTTTGGAAAATATTCATTTCCATCATGGGGGCATCTCTGTATGAATTGCTTATGCTTGGTGGATTTTATTAAATAGTTCATCACCATCCATTTATTTTCAACACTAAATGCTTCCATTTCCTTTGCATCAAACCAATAATCACCTTAGTAGGTTTTTCTTTATTCACACTCCATTTTAATATCTATTCATTTATTCACATGACAGTCATTCATGACAATTATTAATAGAGTGCCTAGTACATACCAGGCATCACACTAAGTCCTGGGACAGATATGTTTAAGAAATAGTCCCTATTTCAAGTATTCATGCTCTAGTACCCAATGCCAGATGAACAGACATAATTAGGAGACAGTGTCAACTGAATTATGACAGGGGTACAAAGCACCATGGAGGTATGGGAAAGGGAACCAATTTATCCACTGGGTGCAGAGCTGGAAACCTTAGGATATGACCTTGAAGAATTGCCCCTAATAGTTGATCAGTGGTTACTGGCCATGATTATGATACATTTGGTGTAGTAGTATGGCTTTGGTGTCAGGCAGATCTGGAAACAAATTCTGGCTGAGCCACCGTCTAAGTGGTATTCCCTTTGAGAATCGGTTTTTTCATCTATGCAATGGGAGTGATGAGTCTTGCCTCACATAATGTGGTTGAATAAGATAACAATGCTCGTACCTTTTCTTTAAGCCACTCCCCACGAAATTTAGAGAGAACAAGAGCAGGGGAAGGACCAAATTCTGATAATCACACTTGGTAATACACAAATTCCTATCTAAGCTATTTACATGCTTAATCCTTTTGATTGTCACCACAATCATATTAAGTATATCTTATTATTTCTAGTACCCCTGAAGGAAGAATACAGGAGTTTAGAGGAATAGAGGAGTTTAGAGGAGTTAACTGTTTTGCCCCTGTTTTGCCCCAAGGATGTGGTTAGTGAAGAACAGAGCAAGTGTTTGAACTCAGATCTGCATAGCACTGAAACCCTGGTTTTATCTGCTCCTACACTCTTGCTCTCTGCCCTACTAGGCTGAGTTGAGGTTGTTGAGTACAGTAGATGTTTGTCCCATGGATTTGGGTTTCCAGACAGAAGAGTAGGTTAGATATTAGATGATATATTCCCCAGGGACATGTGGCATCTAATTTTACTAAGCTGAATACCCAACACGTTGCACAGGATTTAATACCCAGAAGGCACTTGTATTTGTTAAAGTAAAAGCTAAGCCGACGTAACAAAAAGATTCAAAACACAGATGTTTGTTTTCTTCTCACATGACAGTCCCTGGCAGATAAGTAAGTTTGACAACCATTTTCAGTAAGTAGGCAGGAGAAAGCAGACGTCCAGGTCAAGGATTTTCTTTAAAGCAAGTAGTGTCAAAGTTGCCCCATCATTCCCATTCACTTTCCATCAGCGCAAACAGGTCTCCACAGCTCTCTGTAAGATGGGCTGGAAATTTAATGTTCTTGTTGGACAGCTACTTGCTCAGGAAGGAGAGAGGAATAGATTTGGGGACACTACCATCAATTTCCATTACAGTGCTCAATGAACACCTATTGAATGAGCAAATGAAGAAAATCAAAGCTTGTAAGTAAACATGGGCCCCAATGAGACCAAGACAAAGTTGTTAGCTTAATCCACAAGCTTACAGACCCATGTCAGTATGCCAATATGTCTTTCTAGCTAATTCTTGCCAAAACACATCTTTAGTCATAGCCGCCTATCATAAGTATCTCTTCACTATAGTGTTTTCCTTTAATCTATGGCTGTCAACTTTTCTCTTGACTGTCAGAATGGGATCGAAGCCACAGAAGAGGTTTTGTGAGCTCTATGGATTATGCTGCTCTCTTAAGGAAGATAAAGTGACAGGCTGTACAGCACTTATCTGGATCACCTGTCAGGGACTCTTCATTCCTGGGGCAGAGGAGAGGATCAGGAGTTTCAGCTGGTTATTTGTGATCCTCTTCAGGGCTCCTCTGTTGGCATCAGGAGAGAGTATCTCTGACACTGGCAAAATGTGGCTTTAGTTATCCTAAAAGACAGTGCTGGAAGTTTTCTACCTCTGGACTTCTAGACTCTGTCAGATCAATATCCTAGCTGGGAACTCTGTCTCAGCAACTTCTTCTTTTCCTTAATGTAACACTTTCTTTGTTTCATTAGAGAGTTTTTCTCACAGCCACTGCAGGGGCATGCATTGTATGATGTCTGCCTCGTAGCAGATAATTCACCCCACGCAGAGCGTGACCACTCTTGTTTGTTGCCTGAGGGTATGGCAGATCCTTATTAATTTCACTGAGGCAACAACCAGAATTACAATAGACTTTGTGAATGTAGAAGTGAAAAAGCTACATTTTGGGGGAAGTAGTCAGTGAGGCTGTATTCTTCCAGACTTACCAAGGTGGAACCTTTTTCTCCCAACTTGTAAGCCAAAAAAATAAAGAATAACTACTGAAACCTTGTATCTCTTTAAGCTCTTTCATTCCTAAAAGCTTAAAGTGACTCTGTAGACTTACATCTCATTTATTTCCACAACATCCCCGTGGAGTCAGAGGCTAGTTTTTCTTTTACTGTCCAGAGAGAAAGTAATGCCCTGAGAATTTAAGTGATTTGTATTCAAAGTCCAAAAGTGAGTCAAATTGTAAAGCCAATGTTTGAAATCAGGTGTTCTGACTCCTCAGCTGGGGACTGCATTAAGAGGACAGCATTTTGGGGAAGAAATAGCTGGGAGAATTCAAAATATATGATAAAGACACACATGTCATGTTATATCAAGGTTCAGATCTGGTAATGTTTCTCAGTTCAGACTTAAAAAAAAAATGCTCCCAATGACTTGACAATATTTAATGATGTGAACTGTTCTCACTCCTTTAAATCACAGGCATAGGAATCATTACTCTGTATTTAGTTTGGATTAATGCCCTGAAATCAGAGTTCCTAAATAGCACTAATGATTTCATATATTTCAGGAAGAATGGGGGACATTGGCTGTGCACATAATTGATGCTTATTAAATTGTTGTAGAATAGAATAGTTGTTTTAACAATTTGAAAAGTGGATCTAGGTTCACTTACAGACTCGCAGGTTGGAGCAGGGTGTTTTTAACTCCTATGTTACTTTGTGCAAATTAGGAAAGTGCCTTTCTTCCAGGTGGACACAGCCCTAAGACAGGGTGTATAGCTTGGTGAGCAGAACCCTGGCTTAATTTCAGCCTCATTTATCTATCCCCCTTACCTGAATGTTCTCTGTGGCAATCTTGGGGTAGAACAACACCCTTCAGAGTCATCTGGCCCACTTCCCCCAATTTAGGAAGTATAACGTTATTCCTATCCTATAACAGAAATGAGTCCCTTTTGAAGATCTCTTGGAAACCTATTTTCACAACCCCATCAGTTACTCATAATAATATTCTGGAGTCCTTGAGGTTAGGATAAGAATCATCTGCATATGAAGGGTGACATCCTAAGTGATTGGTCACAGAGAGAACTGACATTTATGCATAATTCATCAGGAGGTCAGTCCTAGGTACTACGCAGCTCTTGGCACAAAAAAGGTCAGAGAGATCATGGGAAAACCTGAATTATAGTAGGGCCTTCTTGTAGATTCATCCTTCTAAGTGGAAGGATAATTTGTTTGCCTTGCCTTTATTAGTAACTTTTAGATGGGACCTGAATTAGTGTGATCAACCATAAAACAGATGGGAAAATAGATTAAAAGACATTAAATACATGAAAAATAGAACTTTAGCAGAGCTCTTTGGTCTCAAATGAAATGCACTGCATGGTGGGCAGTGGTCTCCTCTTTGAAAAGAACAGCAACAATCAGGACTGCTTAGATTATGAGCTTGTGGATTTAACAAGCTTCACGGAAGGCCCATTTATAATGAGCTCTCCACTGGAAGTGGAGGACATCACAGGGAAGTGCTGGGATGTAGATACATAGCCTGGCCAATCTTCAGACAGCCGTTCAGAGAAGAGAGTCTTCAATAGCCCTGAATCAGGACTTCAGGGATTTATAGGCCATGAAGATTGAAGGAAGCTATAGAGGCCCCAGGATATAACTAGTTCCTACAAAGGGCACTGGTTCCTACAGAAGTTCTCTTTCTTGGGCACTCTTCATTTCAGTAAGAATATAAATGTTAACATATGGTCACACTTGTTTGATGATGGGTGTATTTTAATTCACAGATGAAGAAAAGGAGGCAAACAGACTTGCTCTAATGGCATGAACAATCTTAAAATTTCCAGTTCTATATTTCTACTAAACCTGATAATTCCTAAGATTGGACAAATAAGTCCATGGAATATGAATTAGTATTATTTTATTGTGTGCTTCCAATGCAAATGTTGACCATTTGTATCAATTACTATGTAAAGTTCTGTGTGGCCTGAATTGCATCCTCCTAAAATGGTGAAGACCTAACCTCCAAGGTGACTGTATTTTGGGACAGAGCCTTCATGGAGGTCAAGTTCAATGAAATCATAAGTGTGAGGGTCCTTTAAGGACAGGTGTTCTAAAGGAAGAGGCCCTAAAGATCTCTCCCCATGCATGCATACGGAAGAAAGGTCATGTTAGGACACAGTGATAAAATGGCCATTTGCAACCCAAGATGAGAGACCTCACCAGAAACCAGGTGATGGCACCTGGATCTTGGATTTCTGTTCTTCAGTACTGTGAGAAAATAAATTTCTGTTGTTTAAGCCACTCAGTCTGTGCTATTTTGTTATGGCAGCTATAGCTGACTAATACATAATATTAGCTCAAATAAGCTTCTTAATCAGGCAGATGGTATTACTTTGGGAATCCAATATAGTGATGAAATGTTTAGAGCCCAACCATGTGATTTCACATTTTAGATCTGCCACTTATCACTTAAGTAATCCTGAGCAAGTTCTCAACTTTTCTGTGTGATGCTTTTCTATCCACAAGGTGGTGGTAATAATAACATCTTCCCCACTGGGTGTGATGAGGGTTAAATGCATTAGTATTTAAAAGTCTGTGCCAAGTCTAGTCTAGTGCCAAGCACAGAGAAAACAATATGAATAAGCTATTGCTATTACCTCAATTCTCAGATGAAGACACAAGCTAGGGAGATGAATTCCCTCAAGATCACCCTGCTATTAAATGGGGATGTATCATTATTGGAACCAGATTACATCAGAAACCAGGTCCTTAACCTTTACACTACACTGGCACTGGTAAAGGACATCAAGCGAGAAATTCAGTTAAAACTTTCTTCTAAGTAGAACAATTTTGCAACTTGCCTGCCTACATGGCAGGGCCAGGGCTATGGTGAGACTTTTTCTACACCTCTTTATTTTGCTGAAACTGCCAGGGTTTGAATGTTTGGCTGAGAAGGGGTCTTTTATTATTTCTCTTCCTTCTCAACACTGTCCTGACTTGCTTTCGTTTGTTTCAGCAGTCCTAGGAAATGTCCAAAATGCAGGATGAGTACACCCTTACCACTAAGTACATGGGGAAATTTGGCTCATAGAAAATGTCACATAAGAAACAGTCAGTGGGCACACGGGCTCTGAGAATTCCAAGGTGATTTCAGTGCACTAAATTCATTCCATTTCTTCCATAGGGCAGTTAGCTGGGTTGTGGTATGTGGAGGGATAGTGGTTTCTGGGCAGCTTCTTGGCCTCTGCGGTAAAACTGAATATTGGAAACAAGCGGGAAACCCTGTCAGCTTTGTCCCTGGTGAACCATTACTCTGCCTTCTGTGGTTGCACTTCTGCTGGCTCTAGCCTCGGTTCTCTGGTGGCTGAAGCTGTGACTGCAGCTGCCCCACCTTGTGGGAGGCTACAGGCCACATAGCTGTTGAATGTTTAGTATCTTCTTGACCAGAGACCCTCATGCATGCTAAGTCCTCTGTAGTGTGGCCAGAGGGAGGGGAATTTAATTGCTTTGGCTGATGATGGACCATATTCTCCCCTTTGCTTCGAAAGTCTTACCGAAGACATTTTCTAACTCATTTGACCTTCCAAGATCCTTTCTCTGTACCCACTTGGTCCTTCAATTCCTGTTTCTCTCCATATTATGCCCTGTGTTTCCATCTCTTAACACTCAATAATTCTCCATTGTACTTCAAGGTCATTGAGGATTAGCCTTGTGTATGCATGGGACCTCACAGACTCCATGTTAGACTGGCCACTGGAGATACCTACCAGACACGCACACACTCTCTATGCTGAATGAATGAACCAGTAAATGAAATAATGGATTATACTCAGTTGCAATATATACTTCCATGTAATAGATTATTGGAAGATAAAGGACTGGAAAGATAATTACTTGTATACATGCACTGCTTTGAAACATGGCCAAAAGTCAGCATCTTCTCAGGCAGACTGGCAATACCTCAGAACTTGGTAACTTTCAAATCTGTAGGTGCTGGAAGGTGCTAAGCCTATGGTCTAATTGAAATTCTCTAGCTTCTTCAATTGTCAGAACTAAATGCTATTCTGAGAGGGAGCTCTGATATTCCCATGGTAACAGGGCTCCATTAAAGGCATGACATCACAAAGCTGTCCTTGTTTGAGGACACCTGGGAATTTCAGGTATAGACAGAAATACCCTTACAGGCAAATTATACATACATATTCTGTGTGATTATGAGCACATGCATAGATGCCTAATTTAACCATACCTTTCATTTGGTCCCATTTATCATTAGACTTTCAACGACTCAAATCTCAAGTGTTGATGTAGTGTGAGGTGCATTATCTTCTTAAAGAAGAGCTCATCTAAATTTTATAAAAAGTATCTACCATTAATGTGGCACTGCTCTTGGGCAGAAAAGAAAAAAAAAATCAAATCCTTTCCTTGTCTACTTACTCTGACTTATAACACAACTAAGGAAATATTGACTCTTAACACACCCTTTAAAATGGATAAATATATTGTCTTTATGCAAAATTATCCAGCACCATGCACCTGGCTGGCCATTCACAACTTAGGTCAGTTCCAGCAGTGTGCCCAAGGCGAGTACTTAAGAGTTAAAAGGATTATACAGACAACTTGGGCAAGGTCACCTAGAGTGTCTTTTTTACCTGGTTGAAGAATTATTCAAAATATTCAAGCCATTTTTTTATTTTGTAGATGTCTCTATACTTGGCACAATATCTGAAAAAGGAATATATATATATATATATATATATATATTTTTTTTTTTTTTTTAAAGAAGAAAATGGAAGGGTCAGTGGATTTAAGAATGGTCTTGATTCCCTCATCATTGGTATAATCCCCTTGCTTAGTTATGGTTTCCCTTCTTATCAGAGACAATGCTTTTAATGTGTCCATTTTCATATTATACAATGCTGCCAGGAAAGGCACGAGGCAGACTGGATTAGCTCTTAGGATGTAGGAAAATATGACAAGGTGAAAGGCTAGCTATGAAGTTGGTTGCCTCATAAATAATAAAAACTTGACAGGGTTTGTAAGAAGAAAATGGGACCAATTTGCATAGCTTGTGTTGTAGGAACAAGTGTGTCTAAGTGTTTATGCTCACTGAAGAGGTGCTTCTAGATGGAGTATTTGCCAAGGTGACTTTTCTCTAGGGGTGCTTTTAAAGGTTCTTGCTGCCTTTCCCTCCACCTACACCCGCCCCCCCCCCAATAAATTTGGATTTGTTAAAGATGTGAGGCTGAATACTAGGCTTTGTTTACAACAGCAAGTCACACTGAGTTCTTTTAAATGAAAATCTAATGCTGTTTTTCTAAATAATATCTATGTATGGTCCCTTCATTGACATTCACATTTTGGTTATGAGAAACAATTTGCTACATTTTCGCAGTTTCAAATGAGTCCACATTAGTGGTCTCCATGAGATTTTCCTGAGGACTAGGTGGACAAAGTATCTGAGGATAAAAAGTTACTTTCTCTATGTCTGTTAAATCCCATACAATTGTAAGTAAATTTCTTTCCCCCCACCCCATGGAAAAGATGTTCATCTAGAAAATTAAGCTGGAAGGAAACTTAAAAAACATATAATTCAGTCCCTTCATTTTCAAACATGAAACGAAGCCAGAAGAGGAAACTAAGTCGTGCCACTAATTTGTGGCTGAGCCAGAGCAGAACACCAGGAATCCCAGCTGCTAGTTTGTTGCTAACACAATGTACCTTCAGTATATGTATCTGTATGCCTATAATATCTGTGTATATATATTCCCACTTCTTAGCAATAAACTATTCACATTTATGTGCGTGTGTGTATGAGTGTGTGTATGTAGCTTGAATTCTAATTTTATCTAATCCCTTATGACTCAAAATGTGGTCTGCGGACCTGAAGAATGGCCAGCACCAGGAGCTTATTAGAGGTGAGGAATCTCAGGCTGTACCCGAAACCTACTGCATCACAGCCTGGAGTCTAATAGGATCCCCAGGTGATTCATATGCGTTAAACTTGAGAAACACTGTTCCAACAATTCCTGGTTTTCTGGAATGATGAAGTGTAGTGATTCTCAGTCCAGAGATAATCCAAAGCATTCATTATATATGTTGATTTCTCATCTCTCTTTTCTCTCTTGCACTGAATTTTCCAGTCACTTCCAGCTGCTAGAAAATAAAATGATATTGAAATTTAACACTTCCAGACCATGCTTGCCTTTTAGTGTTGCCTTCGGTCCAGTTTTGCTTTCCTCTATTCAAATAGTAATTGTCAACATGTATCGCATGTCTGTTCTGTGCCCCGAAGTGCGCGGAGTATCTTGCCTCCGTAATCACTTTTAACTGATGCAAAAATGGTGTGAGGATATGATGATTATAATCTCCATTTTTCGGACCAGGAGACTGAGGCTGAACGAGACTGAGTAATAGAATGTCTCAGAGCTTGGACTCCAACCGAGACTGAGCTCATTTCAGGGTGTGTGCATTAACCCCAACATATATTCTGCAAATGAAAGTTCTCGTTTGCTCCTTCTCCCAAGCATCTTGCCTCTAGAAAATAAAACTATCTTACCAAGTAAAAACCAGAAGTCAAACGTAGCGCAATGCTTGGTGCATGGTGGGCCCTTGAGACAGACTCGGTGGATATGCTTATAAATGGATGAATGAAAGGGATCGCGTCTCCCTGATAAGAAAGCAGGCATCTCTCTGCAACACCAAGAGAAAGGGGAGACGTCCAGCGGAAGGGATATCTCCCATTTGCAGGCAGCTGATGTTTCCTTGGGGTCCCTAAAACCTCTACATTCTTTCTGCTTTTCTTTACCTTTCTTTGCTCTGTGTATTGTTGCAAATGCCCTGTGGTTTTTCTGCGTTTTCAGTTTTTATTCTTGCCTTCTTGTCGTAAGGGTAGTCTGCCTGGGGGACTGAGGCCAAATCTAGTGACATCCTGGGAGGCCCCGAGCTACTATCTCAGGGATTCCAAGAAAGTCCCATTAACCCTTAATCCTCTTCTGTTTCTAGGGAATTGGCGAGCCACAAAACCAAGCTTTAGGTTACAATTCTATGCTATCGGGCTTTTGTACATTGTGTCAGAGAAAGATCAAGAACCTGTCCCTGAGGAGTAAAGAAAACTATACGGACATCCCTGGGACCAAGAGGGATGATGAGTGAGGAAAAATGGAGGCTGATCCATCTGAGAGGTCATTCTGGGAGAACTTACCCACTTTAAAGCAACTCTGGCTCTGACAACGTAAAGGACGGTGGGGCCATTGCAGGGCAGAGGAACTGAATCCTTGTTCTGATCTGGTACAAGGAAATAAGAGTCACACTCCTCTGGGTCTCATTTCCTAAGTTATAAAGCAATGCAGTCAGGGTGTTTAGGTATTTATTTCTTTTTGTTTGGGAGGTTTAAGAAAAGGGAATCTGAATTTGGAAAGTGACAAGCCGGGCTCTGTGCAGACAGGTTCAAAAGGGCCAGGGATGGAGAGTACAGCTCATATCTACCTGGACCGTTTGGCCTGTGGTCTCCTCCCTGGCCTGGGCCCTTCATTCTGGTCAGTGGTGCTCTTGACTTTGGGGAATAGCCCCCCCCATGAGATGCAGCTCCACTGCCCCAGCGGGTCCGCAGTCCTTCAAAGGCTCTGCACTTAGGTAAGTTCCCAACACAGACGACCCCCTGCAGGATGGGGAAGCCATAGGCACACCTAGCCTAAAGCATGTTTTGGGATTTTCCAGAGGACACTTTCCAAACCTCTGAGGTGCCAATAGCGATCTGAATGTCATCCACTATTTCACTATTTTTATTTGATAAATGATTAATATATTAAAAAGAGTCCTTGCCCCATTTACATTCATTGATTATATGTGTGTGTCTCTGTGTGTGCATGTTTGATTTAGTTTCTAGGATGGAAAAACATCTTTGTGAACAAATTTATTGTCCTTCAGCTGGGAATAGATGAGAAATTGATTTAAGTTTCTTCATTCATTCAACCCCGGTACGTGGAACATCAGCCACATGCCGACTTTGTGCAGGAGTTGGAGATAAAGATAAACAAAATACAGCCTCTGGTTTTAAGGAATTCCTAGTGAAGGGAAGAGGAGGTAGGTATGCAAACAGGTAATCGTAATACAATGTCACAAATGATATAGCAGGGGTGGCAATAGAGTTTTATGGGAACAAGAAGCAGGGAGGGGCAGGCTCTGTTTGGGAAATTAGCTAGTTTTATGGAAAACATGCTATCTGCAGATGGTAAAGTTGTAATATTTAACTTCCACATTGTATCTCCAACCTTGAGATGACCTTTGATTTTTTAAGGGCTCAGCAACAAATCTTTCCCCTTATCTGTGGCCCCTCTTTAACCCAGGGAACAATTATAATCACCTGAAATGCATCAAGGCAAATGGGGTAGGGTTCAAAATAAAAGCCACTCTTTGCTGACATGGGTCGGCTCCTGACAGCTACAGAGAGCACTTAATTTTGTAGGTTTTTTTGTTTTGTTTTGTTTTGTTTTTTTTTCTCCTGATTAAGGCTTTCTGCAGCATCTCCTTCAGTAGAACAGGTAAGCAAAGCAAACAAGCTAGCAAGTAACATCACAGATCTTGTATTTCAGTCTTCCCTGCATCTGGCATACCTAGCAGGATATCATCTGCCTGGTGCACCAGGAAAATAAAATTGCTTGCATGAGGCCCTGGTTACAGCAAAGAAGGCGGGAAGCAGGAAGGAATTCAATCTTTGGCTTAGAGAAATCTAATTCTCTCAAGGTATATTGAAGTCCGCAAAGCACTTATCTTTCCAAGCAGCTAGATGCAACCAGGAAATGTAGCTCCTAATAGCCTTGGTGAGATTAAGTGAAGTTTCTGTGATTGTGGTCCTTACACACAGGTCACATAGGTTTTGATGCCCTCCCCCCAGTCAGCCTGCACCAGCAGTCCCTTTCATACTCCTCCTCTACCCTGTGCTTTTCACCTCTTCCCCGCTGTTCCCAATCCACTGGCATCTCTATAGGAGGAAGGAGGAATTAGTGGCTTGACAGTTTAGAAGGATATGTTTAACAGTAATCGATGGAAGCCGCCCAAGAAGGCCACCATTCTATTATTTTTGCAGTGAGAAAGGTTATCAGGGCTTGATGGAACCACACTCTCTTGCTGAAATGTTTTGTGACTAAGGGGATTTGGTGTTTACTGGACTTGCAAGGGAACTGGGAGACCAGTTGAAAGGGACATTAATCTGAACTGTAATTGATATCAGGTCAGTCACAGAATAGTGGGAGGGAGCAGAGTTGTGAGATGGGTTTTGGATGGGGAAGGCAATACTGCTCCAAAGTTGGCGCTAGGACCCTTTGTTGTAAGAAGTGTAATTTGTGAACAAGGGGTCAATTTGTGGGCCTGGTGGGTCTAGTTTGATTATAATGGATATAGCAGACTTTCAAATGGACATGCAGGTTGGTAAATGTGCGAACAGATTTGGTATCACTTAATCTAGTATTCTTTGAGTGTAACTGTTAATCTCTGAAGAAATTCAGTCTCCTTAGACAAAAGCTATTTCTGCAAATGCTGCCTGAAATTATCCTTTGGATTTTGATTTCAATTTAATATGTCTTCCCTCTTTCTTTCCCTTTCTCCCTCAGTCCTTCCTTCTCTCTTTTATTCTTATTCTCTTATGACTTCACTAGCATCTTCCTACAGAAATAGAGGGAATAATGCTTTCTAAGGGTACCCTAATGCCCTTCCCACAACTCAGGCTGAGAAGTGACTTTCCTGAAAAACAGACTCCCAAAGATTCAAAGGAGTGTAACTTTTTTTCTTTTCTGGCCATTTGCAAAACAGACATACATTTATTATTGACGAATGCTTCCTGTAACTGTCAATAACACAAACCAACTCAAACTGATTTAAGAAAGATAAAGGAGAAAGTTTTGTCTTGTAGAAACAAGGAAGTTCTAGGGTAGCTTCGAGGTTACCTCTGTTAGATTCAGGATCTCAAAGGTGTCAGCCCCCTACCTCTGCTCCCACCTCTAGACTCTGCCTGTCCTTGTGTCCTTCATGGGGATGGGCTGATGATGGCCCTAAGCTCATTGCCTACAGCATCAGAGTCAAAAAGAAGTTCTCCATTCTCAAATTTTATATAACATCTTCTTGGAGGGAAAATTGGTAGTCTCTGTGCTGGTGTGGTTTAAGGAATGGGGGACAGTCATAGGTCAGGTCCTGTGTCCATTTGTATAGCTTCTATGGGTAGGTGAGGCACTGTGGCTAACAATTCTGCTGGACAACATGGAGTAAGAAAGGGACAGTTTCCAAAAAGAAAGAGGGGTGCTGGGTAGACAAATATATCAGATAACTACTATGGTATTGTCCTGGTTCTTTCTCTTTTAGGTGGCTACAATTCTGGGAGAAGATAATTTTCTCCTGGTAGGAATATAGTTTGATTCTTCTTTTTAGGCATTTTAGGTCCTATAAATAATCTGACCTCAGCTGACATTTTCAGCTTTATTTTCTATTGTTCCCAGAGTACTATCTAGGCTCCAGGGAGACATGACCACTCACTATTCTCCAAATATTTTCTTCTCCAGGGTTTTGTAGGAGGGCCCTTGGTCATCAGAATTGGGGTAAACTATGCTTTCACAAATTAAAAAGTAGAATATTTAAAAATTTATTTTTCTCTTTTTTCCAAAGTTGACCTAAGGACCAGGTTTGTTTTTTTCTTTAGGATGCAATGCCCTGAATGACATTTGACTAATATCTTTTTTTTTTTTTTTGTCCTGGTTCTTTCATTGCTGTTCCAGTGTTTGACTTAAGAACCAATTCATTACATTCTGTATTGTCCTCATTGACATTGTTTTATAGCCCTCTAGTTAAATTTTTTCATACCTCATTTAAAAAAGTATTTTTTATCTCTCTTTTTCTTCTTAAATGTAAGTATCCTGGACAATAGCAAAAAAAAAAAAAAAAAAAAGAAGACAAAGACTTCAATTAATATGTAGTCAGAAGACAACTGCAATAGAAATAGTGACTATGGGTGTCTAAGAAGAAAACCAGGCCCCGACCAAGAAGAGCCCCAAAGCTGCTCTAGTATTTTGATTAATGATGCCTTAGTTCTTTTCTGCATCTGGGTTTTCACTGTGATGAAGCAGCAAAAGAAATAGGAATGAATATTAGAGAAGATATGCAAAATTGGGATCCGGAGGAACTCCTTTGAAACTGTGCTTGTTTTAAATTTTTTAAGCATTCTGAAAATGGAAGTATCTCAATTGTCTTTTATTCCTAGATCTTCAAAGACCACAGAAGTGTAAGGGTGGGGAAATGTCCTTGTAATTTTACTGTATGAATTAGTACATTGCTTTTGTTTCTAATACCTCTTTCTTTCATTTCTCATGCTGTATTCTTCAACCCTTCGACACCCAGCTCAGGGTTAACTGTCTTAGTAAAGCTATCTCTGAGAGCCCCAGCGGAGAGTACTTTCCACTCTCCTCTAAAACAGTGGTTCTTGAAGTGTGCAACAGCGGTGACGATTCCTGAGCTCTTATTGGAGATGCAGAGTCCAACCCCACAACCTGCTGATTCAGGAACTCGGGAGGTGAGCTTCCACCCCCTAGGGGTTCACAAGCACCCTGGGTTCTTAAATGGTAGAGTTGGAATAGCACAGTTCTCAAACTGAGCATTCTGTCTCATATTTACATGGAGAATGTATAACATGCTCTACTAGATAACGTGTTCTGGGGAGGATGTCTATGTCATTTTTGATTTTTAGATCCCAATAAAAGGTAAAAGACAGGGCACCTGGGTGGCTCGGTTAAGCAACTGCCTTCAGCTCAGGTCATGATCCCGGAGTGTTGGAATCGAGTCCCGCATCGGGCTCCCAGCTCCACGGGGAGTCTGCTTCTCCCTCCTACCGTCTCCCCTCTCATGCTCCCTCTCTCACTCTCTCTCTCTCAAATAAATAAATAAAATCTTAAAAAAAAAAGGTAAAAGACATTGAAACATGAAAGTCTGTCAATGTCTAGGCATAATAGAACATAGAGTTTACATGGGAAAGAGAGACGGAAACAGAGCCTAATTCAGTTTCTCTATTTTCCAATTTGCCTCTTGCTTGTACTGAATGGACTGGATAATTACTAAATCCCTATTTCACTTTATGTCCAAATCCCTATTTTGCGTTATGTGGTGTCTGTCTGAACACAGAACAGACTTGCTCTCCTGCTATAGTCACTAGATATGTACTCATTGATGGTGATCCGCCTTCCTTTTTGCAACCCAGCAATTGCAATACTATTGCTTAGGGCTTTTGTGGAGTTTGCTGGTCAAGTTTAAGTAAAGGGCAAATCCACTTTAAATTTATAGAACAGTCTATTAAACATTTTTTTTGTTCTTCAGAAGACACGGTTCTATCCCATCAAAACAGACTCTCCCTCACTTCAGGTGTTGCCCGGGAGGCTGCTGAGCTCTCTGGGTGTCTAACCTTGCCCTCTTGTCATCAGCTATTAAAACTGCTAAAACAGAAGAATGCTTAACCATTCCAGCTGTTAAAACATTAGTACATGCTTTGGTGAGCTCAAATTTAAATGCTTTGAATGGCCCTTTAGGGGATCTTCTTCTTTTTTAACTCAGAGTTCAGTCAAAATTCAGCAATAGTTTTAACTTTTTCAGTCCCTGGATGTGCTCATATTTCTCCATGTCCCCCCAAATAGTCCAGTTAGCCACTAGTTTGAGGATTAATTTTTAAGCTGTTCGTTTTGTATTTAGAATTCACCAGTCAAACTTTAATGACTTTTTGGCTTTGCCTTCTGTTTTTCACCACAAGCCTTCCCAGATTTTTGTTCGTTTGTTTGTTTAATCTAAAATTCCCAATGATTCTTCCAGGATGAATCAGGACAGGATTAGTGAAAAGGGAATCTGAGAGAACCTTTTTCATCCTACCTGCCTACTAGATCAAGGGTGCAATAACCAGTCCACATTTGGTCTCTGGTCTCTGTTTCCTGAGCCCTGCATCCATCCCCTTCTCTTTTTAAACTTCATTTGCACTCATATTCCGTGTTGTACACATGCCGGCTTCTTATACACTCTACTAAATTTTATAAGATTTTCCTTTAAACTCTCTGATTTGCCCATTCTTTCATGTATTTTCTTTTCTTTTTTTTTTTTAAATTTTTTAAAAGATTTTATTTATTTATCTGACAGAGAAAGATCACAAGTAGGCAGAGAGAGAGGAGGAAGCAGGCTCCCCGCTGAGCAGAGAGCCCGATGCGGGACTCGATCCCAGGACCCTGAGATCATGACCTGAGCCGAAGGCAGAGGCTTTAACCCACTGAGCCACCCAGGCGCCCTCTTTCATGTATTTTCAATCCATTTGGACTTTCCTTAAGAAATGTATTCAGTGTTCCCAAGTTTTGAAACTCAATTCCTTACCTTCCTATAGAACTCCAGATTTCTGTTCTACCTGTATTCAACTTGGTTATCTCAGGTCCTGCTACTCAAAACATGATTTGTGTATCAGCATCATTGGCATTATCCGAGAAATGTCGGAAATGTTGGGTCTAGGGCCCACGCCAAACCTACTGAGTCAGAATCTGCATTTTATAAGATCCGCAGGTGATTTCTGTGCATATTAAATTTTGAGAAGGACTATTCTAACAGACACTTCTCACTGAATTAGGCCAGAACAGAATTTTCGACTCCTTTTTCTATCCAGTTCTTCTATTTACCTTGCCCATAACAATTATTTCTTTCTTTCTTCCCCTCATTTCATTTCTTTCTTTTTTTCCCTCACTCTTCTCAGACATTCCATTAAAATGTCTCAGTGAGTCCTACCTTCAACTGTATCATTAATCCATTTGTACCATTCTTCATGACAACTGCTTTTCTTTCTTTTTTTTTTTAAAGATTTTATTTATTTATTTGACAGACAGAGATCACAAGTAGGCAGAGAGGCAGGCAGAGAGAGAGGGGGAGGCAGGCTTCCCGGTGAGCAGAGAGCCCCATGCGGGGCTTGATCCCAGGACCCTGGGATCATGACCTGAGCCAAAGGAGAGACCTTAACCCACTGAGCCACCCAGGCGTCCCATGACAACTGCTTTTCATCACTGTATTCACTTTATCTCTCATAACTGCTTGAGGTTATCTTATATTTCCCTACTTGTGTTTTGTCTACATTCTACCTCTCTTCCTGCAACTAAAAAGTAAAATCCTGAAGGGTAAGTTCTTGTCTGTCTTGTTCTTCTCTGTATCCCTAGCACCTAAAAGGATGAATGGAATAGGGGAAGATGCTCAAAGAAACAGAAGTTAATTAATGAGGTTTTTGTTTACATTACCTAAACAATATCTACCACGGATGAGATGCCTCATGACGATGTGAATAATTGATGAGTTGTTGAGACTCAACACGGGCTTCTCCCTGGATCCCAAATTCTTATGTGGATAAATATTCCATACTAAAGAAACAATTTTCATTTGGAGCAAACTGGCAAGTAAATTAGTAATACTGAGAATCAAGTTATTTGAATTCATATCCATATTTAGTCATATACCAAATGTGTGATTCTGGATGTTAAATTTGAGTTTCAGTTTCCTCATCTACAAAAGGAGGGCATTGCATTACATTCATATGTCTTTCTGATTGAACATATTCTATGAAAAATGTTTTAGCCACTCATTTTTCAATAATTATCTGGTACACACCAACTAATATAGGCTCTTTGTGCTCCTTTGTGTGTTATTGCTACCAGATACTATGATAACAACTTTGAATCGGTGGTCATATTTATGGAAGCTGAATATATTTAATTACATAATTTTGAGCTGTTCAAGTTTTTTTTTCTTTTTTTTTAGATTTTATTTATTTATTTGACAGAGAGAGACACAGTGGGAGAGGGAACATAAAGAGGGAAGTGGCGAGGGAGAAGCAGGCTTCCTTCTGAGCAGGTGGCCTGATATGGGGCTGGATAGGGGGCTCAATCACAGGACCCTGGGATCATG